>NC_059108.1:72047935-72371685 GCF_020740685.1 Jaculus jaculus | reverse complement strand
AGGCTCTTCTGGCTTTCAGGGTTTCTATAATCTGATGTAATTCTGATGGGTTTGCCTTTGTATGTAGTGAGTTGTTTCTCTCTTGCTGCTTTTAGCACTCTCTCTCTCTTTGTTTTCATTGTTAAGAGTTTTAACTATGATGAGCCTTGAAGAATTTCTTCTCTGGTACTATCTGTTTGGTGTTCTGTGAGCTTCTTGTATCTGGATGGGCCCCTCTTTTGAGAGACTGGGACAATTTTCTTAAATAATTTAGTTGAATATATTCCATGCTTTGGGCCTGGATTTCCTCTCCTTCTGGTATACCCATGATCTGGATGTTTGGTCGTTTTAGGACATCCTACACTGTTTGCATTATTATTATTATTATTATTATTGAACTTAGCAACATTTTTAGCCTCTGGATCAATTTCTTCTGTTTTGTCTTCCAGGTCAGAGGTTCTGTCTTTCACATGAGTAACTCTGTTAGTGAGAGTTCTATTTTTAAAGGACTATTTGAGTTTTGTTTTCTGTTGTGTTACTTTGTATCATGTCAATCTCTTTTTTGGGGTATGATTTCATTTCAAGGTCTGATTTTCTTGATGATTCCATTCACTCATGCATTTGGTCAAGTTTTTATTAAGCTTAATCAACTGGTTATTGAGATCTTCCAGTTGTTGACTCACCTTCCATTCATTTATATCTCTTTTGAGGCTTATAAGGCTTCTTTCATTTAAAGCCTAATGTCAGAAGCTGAGTGCTCTAAGACAATTCTGCTCAATTTCATTTATGTGATCATTGGTTTTGATGGCTTGCTTCCAGTTTAGCAATTCTTTTGATCAGGATCATATTGGTGGTTATGTTTTCATTCTGGGATTCATTTTCTGTTGTTTTTTTCTGTGATTTCATTAGAGGATTCCATTGTGGAACTAGGCATCCTTGGTGGAGATCTGTTTCCTGACTTTTTTTCTGTTTTTGTTTGTTTGCATGGTGTCCCATCTTGGGTAAATGTTTTATTCTATAGAGGAGAAAGCAAGTATTTGTCCTTATGGGATCTTCTGTGGGTGTTCTGTTTTAAATGTGAGCCAGACTGGCATACAGTGGGGTTATAACCACAGATGTGTAGATTATGGAGACTGCAAGTACATCAAAGGAACGTGGGGAACTTGGAGGTGGGAACTGGGAGCTCTGCCTACTCACTCCACTTGCATGTACTCTTCAGCACCTGGGGATCAGGAGTTGAGGTACCAGGAGCAGGGAAGCTGTATTGTTCAAAGGTAGGATGTTATTAACATTGCTGCTTTGAGTACAAAAACATTTCATTGTGACAGTCTCATTTTGTTACAGGAAAGTGAGTCACGCAGAAATGGCACCAGAGATAGGGTAGAGAATCATAAAATTTGTTCATGTTGACATGGACTCAGGGGCACGACTTCCAAAGCCTGAGTACTAAGCTCTGATGGCTCAGAGTTTTCATAGACAGTATGGCATGCAGTCTGATAGCATCTTGAGTTCTGTATACTATTGATAGGTTACAAGTTTCTAAGGTTACATGATTTGGGGGCACAAGTAGAAAATGCCTTAGCAATAAGTCAGTGATAAAGTACAAATGTAGAACAGAAAGCTGTTTGTTCAGGGGTGTTTGTGTCTGTGGCTGCATAGATGGCTGATAACATGCAAGCAGGGTACAGCTGCATAGGTAGGGAGGAGACTTGGGGTCATGCTGTCTCCCTGGCAAAGGCTTATACAATAGAAACTGTGTTTTAAACTATTACCTGGGTCTTTTTTTGTTGTTAAATTTCTTCTATCACAGTTTGTGTTTTTTAAGCAATTATTTTTTAAATACCCTTTTTTAGCTTTTCATAGCCAGGTTTCATTATTGTGACAATACCAGAAAGAAACAATTTAAGAGGAGGTTTAATTTTGGCTCACAATGTCAGCCTCTCGTTGGCTGCTTCATTATTCTGGGCTGTAGTAAGACAAAGCAAAGTTGCTCATGTAATGATGGACAGAAAATCAGAGAGAAATAGGAAGATACCAGGAGCAAAGTATACTTTTCCATGGCATACCCCAAGGCCCTAACTCCTACTTTCCTATTCCAAATGTCATATTGTGAATTCATCAAGGGAGAAATATGCTGATTAGGTCAGGCCCTTCATGATCCAGATTACCTCACAATGGTTAGATATGAAAAAGCTAGACAAAAGCTTTCTACAATAAGCCTTTTAGATGCTAGTTAATCCACAAATATTAACAAAAACCATTCTTTTCTTTTTTTAAGCATGATAAAAGGAAGTCACTAAAGATTCTATAAACTGGGAATGGCAGCACAGTCTTTTAATCCCAACACTAGGGAGGCAGAGGTAGGAGGAGCACATTGAGTTTGAGGCCAGCCTGAGACTACATAGTGAATTCCAGGTCAGCCTGGGCTAGAGCAAAATCCTACCACTAAAAACAAAACAAAACAACAACTCCACTTCTTCAGCCCTAAATCTGGGAATGGAGAGATAGCTTAGAGTTTAAGGTGCTTGCCTACTAAGCCTAAGGACCCAGGTTTGATTCACCAGTAACCACATAAGCCATATGTACAGGGTGGCACCCATGTCATGCAACTGGAGTTCATTTGCAGTGGCTAGAGGTCCTGTATGCCCATTCTCTCTCTCACTCACTCCCAAATAAATTTTAAAAATCTATTAAAATATTTTAATAAAGATTCTATGACAGTTGAAATAATAACACTATGTTTCTCCATTTTTTCTAATACCTCAAAGATTTTTATGTAATATAAGTAATATGATAAGGATATAAACAACTGCATATAGTTTTCTTTATATTGTAAATTATCATGGAAGCAATTTTTTTTTTCAATTTAGCTCAATTTTAATGAAATCTTCCCCAAGCATTTTGACCAGGTACCCAGGTTTAAATTATGAACATTGACAGTGTCCAGTGAATAACCACACTTGTTATTTAAGGACTTAACCATTTTCTATAGCCTATTTTCTACACTGCTTTTTCACATATGCCCATTAACAATGGAATGTTGTCTGTTACATTTATTGGTGAGTGTTTTCTGGAAAAACTGCAGTATTATGTGAAGACCGAGTTCCATGCTGGCATTGCATGCATCCAAATATTAATGCTGCACAGAGGCACAGAATTAGAGCAACAGAGAGCATAGTCAAACACTAGCACGCCCCATCCCCTTTCCATTGCTTATTTTACTCAGTACTTTAAAAACCAAGTAAAAATTTGTATTCAAACGTTCAACTGCCAAAGAAAGAGTAACAGTAGGGCACACACTCAGGGCTTGAATGAAATTGTTAAAACACTAGACTGGCGCAAGACAGTAGACATTGCTTTTCATATATATAAAACCTCATTTCTTTTTTTTTTTTTTTTCAGGGGTTAAATTTTTTTTTTCTTTTTTCTTTTTCTTTTTTTAATTTAATTTATTAGTTTTCTTTTCAGTAAATACAGGCAGCTTGGTACCATTATTTAGGCTCATCTATGATCTACCCCCTCCCATTAGACCCTCCTTGTTATTGAAAATGGGTCCTGCATTGTGGAGTTAGCCCCCAGTTATTAGTATGATAAATGTCTCTGAAAATCATGACCCAACATGTAACTCTGACATTCTTTCCACCCCCTCTTCTGCAAGATTTCCCTGAGCCATGTTGGGTTCATTTTTGGTCTGCTTCAGTGCTGAGGTGTTGGGGGCCTCTGAGGCTCTGGCTCTCTGATTTGGTAGGAGTTGATTTTTCTCTGCATTGATCTCCTTCCCCTTTGTGCTGGTATCCAGTTCACAGGAAAACATCACCCTTGCTTATTTCGCCAGTTGTCCTTAGTTTCAGTTGGGCCCCTTCTGAGGTATGTTGGGGCAGCTCTCTTCTTAGAATCTGCATCTATCTGGAAAAGAGAAGCAGATTCTCCAACGGAGAGTAAGTTAGCACCCAGAAAATTGAGATAACACTTACTTTTTTGATAGACAGTTTGATAGGTGTAGGCCCTCTTATACCCCGTGATTGATGGTAGCTTGATATTGTAGAGTGGGCTTGTGTTTGGGTATGGTTCTGACTTGTTTCCCAGCTCCAGCTAAGGGTCTAGTACCACTGAGTGGATCAGTTAGCCAAATCAAGAGCAACTGATTCCTCACCATGGCTGTGTACCACTATTGCACTTGTGTGGGTATCACATCCGGTTAATTGTTGCTACTTAGGTTAAACAATGTGTTGCTTGGACAGATCTTGGTCACTTCCCCCAGTCGCCTATGTAGCGCCTTCTGGCACTAGACACGCTGACTGTCTGGGGACTGACTCTCTCTTGGCTTCCAGCCATGTCATTCCATTTTATGTGTCAGCTGCGTATGGAGTCTTCAGCAATAGGGTCTTACCACTGGCCTTTGGTGGGTCATCAATTACTCTGACAGAAGTCTGTCATTGTTTTGGGAAACCTTGTAGGTTTCTCTGATCAAAAGCTGGAAGTGGGGGTTACAGGTCAGTGTCCACTAAGAAATTGAGGAAAAAGATAACTAATATATAAGAGTTAGAGAGGAGAGAGATAGAGGGGAGAGGGAGAGAGGGAGGGAAGGGAGATGTAGGAGATTTAGGTCAGTCTTGATCCTACCCTCTCCAGTGTCTTGTGGTTCAGGTGTTTCCTGTAAGGGACTAGTGAAGGTTCAGTCATTTGGTCTGTCTTTGAGGAAGTAGAATTTTATGGTGCCATTGCCGTTTGGGTCCGGATTACTGTTTTCCACCCTTTGATTCCCTCCCCGCCCTCCCATTAAAACCTCATTTCTAAAACTCTTGTCAACCAGGGTTTTCCAAACAAAGTGTACTCACACCAACATGTTTTAGGTTGAAATATATACAATATATAAATATATATAAATGTATATAAATATATACAGAGAATACCATGTTCTTTGGGAACTCACGATTATCCAAATTTAATTTCAGATCTTTGGGAAGTGTGAAGCTTGTACTTAGCAACTGTGCTATGTTTCTGCTGCATTAGTTTTTAAGACAATGATATCTAAACTAGCGTTGGTTTCATTCATGTAAATATGTATAGGGCACAAACAGGAAAGCATGCCAGCCAGTTAAGGGTTCAATGAGTGATTTTTATTCTTTTCTTCTAAAAACTTGGGAAAAGCTAAACCAAGGAAAGTGACTCAGGATTTGTGAACCTCTGGGTTTTAAGATGAATTAACAACAAAATCAGGTACCTACTAGTTTGCTTACACACAGCAGACTTAGTGGTCCTGCATCAAGGTTAAATGTGGGAATGGAAAACATCCACTACCCCTTTCCAGAATTTAAAGAGGGCAGCCCATGCTTTACATCCAAAAACCATGGCGGCACTTTAAATGTGACCAATGTGAATGGAGAATGGAGATGTTATAACAGCTAGGACTCTAAGTCTACACACGAAAATCATGATTACATTTTGAAAGAAAATGCACAAAAACCAAATAGAAATTTCGAGATTTTTCATTTGAAGGTAATCTTAATGCTATTAAGTTCACAAATATGCTAATTTATTAAATACCCAATCCTAACTATTCTAAAACACACATTGCAAACATACAGGTATCTACTCTCTCCACATGTCAGCGCCCATTCATAGCATGGTTTGGAAGTAGGGAGAATAAATTCCCCCTTAAACTGCAAGTCAGTAGGTGTTTCTTTATAGTTAACTTTAGCAAAATTCATACAAAATAGTAATTAACAATGATCTTCTTTACTCGTTAACTCACAAGGAAACACCTTCAAAACTGCATTTTGTTAAGTTTCTGTACTGAAACGTAGAAAAACTGAACTACACAAATATTGAAAAGTTAAAAATTCCTTAATTTTTTATTCCTGGTACCACTACCACAATTTGCAGGGCAATATACCTGATGTATAATAAATAAATAATATAATAAAGACACCACATTGCATTTTATCAATAGCTGCACTTTTTGCAAACTGTGGCTATGACAGTCCTGAACAAGAAGGGTTTCCTGTTTAAGCTGCAGTAAATTTTCTGACTATAGATCATTGCTCCTTCTGTGGCAGATTTTTATAGTTCCTCTAATGCATTTGGGACGACTGTCTCAAAGTAACCTGCAGCTTTCCTGACAACTCCTCGCTCTCTCTCCTGCTAAGAACTGTAGCCCTTTTCTGCTATTTTTAAAAACCTTCTGCTACCATATCCACCACTTCCACCACCAGATCCATAACCACCACCATAGGGACTGCCAGAGCTTCTTCCACCAAAACTGCCCCCCTTCATGGGTCCATAATTTGACTGCTGTTGTCCACTATAATTTCCAAAATCATTGTAGTTCCCACCTCCACCATAGTTACCACCACCAAAATTTCCTCCTTCATTGTAACCATCATTTCTTCCTCCTCCTCCACCATATCCACCACCTTGGTTTCCACATCCTGGTCCACCACCACCATAGCCTCCTCTACTACTATAACCAGGACCACCACCATAGTTGCCACCATCACCTCCAAATCCATTATAACCACCATCACCTCCACCATAACTCCCTCTGCTGCCACCACCTCCACCACCATAGCCACCTCCACCACCTCCAAAGTTTCCACCACAACCCATAAAGTTGCCAGATCCACCTCCACTACACGCCCATCAACCTTGTGTGGCCGAGCACACATTGCTGCATCCACCTCTTCAACACATGAGTAAGTCACAAAGCCAAAGCCTCTGGAAAGCTTTGTTTGGGGGGTCTCTCATGACCACACAATCTGTGAGTGTGCCCCATTTCTCAAAATGTTCTCTCAAACTGTCATCTGTAGTTTCAAAGCTCAGACCACCAATAAACAGCTTTCTCAACTGCTCTGGTTCTTTTGGATCATGCCCCCCCCTGAGACCGGACTCACCTCTTCCAACTCGAGTTCAATATCATGGAAGCAATTTTATAAGCTATAAATTTTTAAATAATAACCTTAATGCTTAAAAATTATTTGATGCTTCTTAATCTTCATATTTACTATTTTAAGTCGTTTCTGCCTTATTTTTCCCTTCCAGAAGGCAGAGTAGATTAGATGGCTTATCTCTTTGATCGTATATTTCTGTATTACATCAATATGTATACAGCAAAAATGAAAACTTTGTCAAATTGCCAGCTTAGAAATTTGACTTATCAAGATTGCTTACAGTTAGAGAGCCAATTGATATGGAAACCCTACCATTCAACACTGTATTTTCCATTACTTTGAATGAAAATTTATCACACACATTTCATTCTTTGGTTAGTTGATAATAAAACAGTCTAAAAATATTTAAGTCAAATGACTTTAAAGGGAGATGGCAGAAGAAAGAACAGCAATAAAATATATAGTACTCTGAAATTCTCAATGCAAACAAAGCTCAAAATATTTTCTATGCTCAAAAATAATCATTATCCTTATAATTGATATTTTTTACTTTAACTGAATTTCATTAAATAAAAATTATTTTAAGGTTTAAAAGCCTAAATAAAAATAAGTGTCATACCAAAATTTTTGAAATTCTTATATATCATAGAACACTATTATTATATCTTTAGATATGCATATTTTAGCTTAAAAATAATTCATATTCAAGTTGAAATAGTATGTCCTCCAACTAATAAGTATGTTTTAGATTAAGTAAGTTTTAGATTAAGATAAAAATATCCTGAGGCTCTTCAAAATAAATTAATTCAGTTGTCATCTATAAGAGCTTAAAAATCTAACTCTTTGGGAAAATAGGAATCTATCTTTAATCAAGTCAAGATATATTCAACTTTTAGGAAAAATATGTCACTAAATAAAAAGTAGTAACAGTTTCAAGTGAGATAGCAGTTTAGAAGGCATGTCTGAGGAAGTGGCTGATCATAGTTCAGATAACAAAAGAACAGGAATATTGTTTCACTTGGTCAGCTTCTTCTGCCCTTTCCACTATCCATATGCTTACTGCTCTAGCAGACTTCCTCCACAATCACACTTACCATAGCTGCTGATGATGCCACTACCTCAAGAGACTCCTTAGGCAGAGCCACCCAGCCAACCAGACTTAAAGTCCTCTTCTAGGGGATCTCCTACAGAGGCATGCTTCACTGAGGATCTCACACAAAGTGCTCGGCAGACTGACACTTGGTCCCCTCCAAGAAGTTGGATGGAAACTGGGAAAAACACATTATCCCTAAGTGCTGCTTCAACTGCAACACGGAAGCAAACAACTTTTGCTACCTCCTTGCAGCAGTGGCTACTGGACCACATTAGATTCAGCCATCTTCAGCTTGAGAAACAGTTAACACCATCACAAGGGTGGGTTCTGGGAACCTACAAGGGAAGAACTTGACAGGTGATAAAAACAAAACAGCAAACCAAACAAATCAACAAACATGGAACATAGTCCAGAGCAGGACAGTAAGGAGATATTGGACCACCCAATGCAGAGACACTTCCAGAAGGAAGACAAGCTTCTAGGACCCAGGACAGAAACCATCAGATTCTCCAGATAAAATCCAACAAACAAGCCAATCAGTTTCCATATCTGTATCTCCACCAAGCTCTCTTTCTCCCCTATAGCTATTCCTTCTTTATATAATACTCAAAGTAAATTTAGCACACTCGCCTACACTTCAGGGTTCTCACATTATATTACTTTTTTCCCCTCTTTTTCTACTTTCAGTGTTCTCTTTTTTTCTTTCCCAAAGAACATGGACTGGCTTTATTCTCATCTTTCTGAGAAGTAAGACTAGTATATGCCATCTGAGAACAAATTTTTATCTATTTGCAGTCTGCTTTTAATCAGAATACATGCCTATCCCTCCCCCACCAACAACATTTTGTTTATGCAGTTCTTCTGTACACCACACACACATGCATCTACATGCAGATGAACACATATAAAAGCATGTATAACACATAAAAATATAAGGTAAAGAGAGAACAAAGGAACACAAGAAATAGCTGTGTGAAACAAGAAAGTTAATTTGGGATATGAAGAGAAAATTCAATAGATAGAAATACTGAAGAAAAATAAAATGCACAGTGCTGGAAATAAAAAAAAAAATCCAGTAAGTCATATAACAAGCTCACCAATAGAGTAGATCACTAGAGGGGAAAAAAAAAAAATCTTAGGGTTTGTAAACAAGGTACAAGGATTAGATCATTCAGTCAAGGACAACGATAATTTTTTTTTAAATTAGAGATAGAGAATATTCCAGGGCCTCCAGCTGCAAAAAAAAAAACGATCTAGGCCACCTGTGTATCTGGCTTACATGGGTACTGGGAAATTGAACCTGGGTCTTTTGGCTTTTCAGACAAGTGCATAAACCACTAAGCCATCTCTCCAACCATGATTTTTTTTAATAAATGAACAGACCATGTGAGAACTTCAAGACATCATGAAAAAACCAAATCTGCAAATTACATGCACATAAGAAGGAGAAGAATTCCATGTCAACAAGATACAAGAAATCTTACAATAAATCAAAAAAAAAAAAAAAGTTCCAGAGGCATTCACAACAAAATGGACCAGAAAAGAAACAGCCCTCATCATATTATAGTTAAAATACTAAATAAACAGAACACACAATATCTATTAAAAGCTTCATGAGAGAAACCTCAACTCATATATACAGTCAGGACCATTAGAATAGTAGCCAATTTTCAAAATAAACACTAAAGGATAAAAGGGCTTGGGTAGATGTATTTCGATCCTTTAAAAGCAACAGTTGCCATTCCAGACCACTGTCCTGCACAAAATTATCTGTCATAATTGAAAGCTAAAGAAAAGCTTTCTTTTTTTATTTTTAAAAACTTTTTTATTCACAACTTCCATGATTGTAAACAATATTCCATAGTAATTACCTTCCTTTCCCCAATTTCTCCTTTAAAACTCCACCCTCCATCATATCCCCTCCACTTCTCAGTCAGTCTCTCTTTTGTTTTAGGTCATCATCTTTTCCTCCTATTAAGATGGCCTTATGTAGGTAGTGTCAGGCACTATGAGGTCATGGATATCCAGGCCATTTTGTGTCTGGAGGGGCATATGGTAAGGAGTCCTGCCCTTCCTTTGGCTCTTAAATTTTTTCCACCACCTCTTACACAATGGACCCTGATCCCTGGAAGGTGTGATCGAGATATTTCAGTGCTGAGCACTCCTTTGTCACTTCTTCTTAGCACCTTGATGCCTTCTGAGTCATCCCAAGGTCCCTGCCATCTGAAAAGAGAAGCTTCTCTACCCGAAAGTGAGAGTAGCATTAATATATGGATAGGAACATCAAGAGAAGTGATTACTGGACAGTTTGGTGAGCATAGTATATACATTTAGCCAGACATTATACCCCTAAGGCTCATGACTACCCCTGTTGTAGGTGTTCAGTATCAGGGATGTGTTCCCTCCCATGGAGTGGGCCTCCAGTAAATTAGAGGGTGTTTGGTTTCCCCCATAACACACCTGCCACTATTTCACTCGTTGGCTCATTTGGTCTGGCTGGTCAAATATAAGACTTGCAGTATCTACTGTTGAGTATCTCCACTGGTGATTTCCCTCCCATTTAACTGCATGCTGTGTGGCTTTTTCCAGCTTTCTGTCAGCTGGTCTACATAAAGGAGGTTTTCAGCTCAGATCCAGCAGGATTTCTTAGTGACCTTGCAGCCTAAGTATGTGGAATCTTCAGCCATAGGGTCTTATCATCTATTCCTAGAGGGGAACCAAGAACCAATGTTTGAGGGCATCAGGGACCTCCCTGGCCAACAACTCACTGGAAAGTATCCCATCCCTGTCACTGAAATTTTTCTAGTAACAACCTAAGACTCCTGAGTGTTCTATTGTCCAAAAAAGTAGGTTTCCATATTACTTATTTATATCCTCTTAGATTTTGATTAACCCTTCTTCCTCCTTTACTTTACTCCATCTCTTCCCCTTTCCTCACTTAGGCCTTTTCACCTCATTTAAACTGTTTTTCTACTTACATATATACAATACCATTCTATTAAGTCCCACCCTTCCCTTTCTATTCTCATTATATCTCCTTTCTAGCTTACTGGCCCCTCTGCTACTGAGTTTTCTTCCTACTCACACAGAAGTCCAATCATTTGTAGCTAAGATCCTCATATTGGAGAGAACATGTGATGTTTGGCTTTCTGGGCCTGGGTTACCTCACTTCGTATAATGGTTTCTAGATCCATTCATTTTCCTGAAAATTTCATACCTTCATTTTTCTTTACTGCTGAGTAGAACTCCACTGCGTAAATGTGCCACTTCTTCATTATCCACTCATCAGTTGAGGGACATATAGGCTGGTCCCATTTTTGAGCTGTTGTGAACAAAGTGGCAATCAACATGGTTGAGCAAGTATCTCTAAGGTAGTGACATGAGTCCTTAGGATACATGCCTAGGAGTACTATAGCTGGGTCATATGGTAGATCTATTTTTAGCTGTGTCAGGAACCTCCACATTGATTTGCACAGTGGCTGGACCAGATTGCATTCCCACCAACACTGTAGAAGGGTTCTTCTTGTTCCACATCCTGGCTAGAATTTGTGATCATTTGTTTTTATGATGGTAGCCAATCTGACAGGAGTGAGATGGAATCTCAATCTGCATTTCCCTGATGACTAGGGATATAGAACATTTTTAAGATGTTTATAGGCCATATGTATTTCTTCTTTTGAGAACTCTATTTAGTTCCATAGCCCATTTTTTGAGTATTTTTATTTCTTATTATTTATTTTTTTAGTTCTTTTTATATCCTATATATTAATCTTCTATCAGATGTATAGCTGGAAAAGATTTTCTTCCATTCTGTAGGTTGCGCCTTTGCTCTATTCACAGTGTCCTTTGCTGTACAAAAGCTTTGTAATTTCATAAGGTCACCAATCCAAAGAATCAATGAAACAAAGAGTTGAAAGGATGGAGAAAGGTATTCCAAGTAAATCAGGAAACAAATAGGCATTACTATTCTTGCTATTCTATATCTTATAAAATAGACTTCAAACCAAAGCTATCAGAAGAGGAAAAGAAGGTCACTTCATACTGATTAAAGGAACATTCAATCAAAAGGGCAATTTTAAACATACATGCACAAAACACAATTGTACCAAATTTCATGAAACAAATACTACTAGATATAAAGTAGCAGGTTAATTCCAACACAGTGATAGTAGGTAAATTCAGTATTTCACTTTCATCCATAAAAAATCTAAAAACATTAGAGTTAAATTATATTATAGATCAAGTATATATTACAAACTTTTACTGGACATGCCACTCAGGCACTACAATACACATCTAATTATCAGCAACCTATGGAACTACCTCTAAAAAATACCACATATTAGGACTCAAAGCAAGCCTCAACAAATTTAGGAACCCCCCACAAAAAAAAAAACCTTTTGTACCTGATCACACAGGAATAAATCTAGAAACCAATAGGAAGGAAAACACAGAAGATATACATACTCATGAAAATTAAACCACACATTTTATATGTTAGATGGGTCATTGAAAAAAATCAAGAAGAAAATATAAATATCCTAGATTTGAATGAAAATGAAAACACAACATGCCCCAACCATATCCAGTGACAGCAGTTATAAGCATGACTTTCATATTTCTAACTGCTTCCATTAAAAAAAATATCAGAGTACAAATAAATAACTTGACACATCCAGAGGCCTTAGAAAAGCAAGAACAAACCAAACCCAAAAGGAATAGGTAGGAAGAAACAAGTAAGATTAGGACAAAAATTAATGAAATAGAAACAAAAATGAATACAATGCAAAGAATCAGTGAAATAAAGAACTGATTCTTAGCCGGGCATGGTGGTGCACGCCTTTAATCCCAGCACTCGGGAGGCAGAGGTAGGAGGATCGCCATGAGTTCAAGGCCACCCTGAGACTACAGAGTTGATTCCAGGTCAGCCTGGACCAGAGTGAGACCCTACCTCGAAAAACCAAAAAAAAAAAAAAAAAAAAAAAAGAACTGATTCTTTGAAAAGAGAAAACAAGTTTGACAAACTTAGCAAAAATAATCAAAAGAGAGAGAGAGAGATGACCCAAATTAATAAAGTCAACAGTGTAGTCATTACAATTAATGCCAATGAAATTCAGAAAATCGTTGGGACATAACTTTAACATTCCACTAATTTAGAAAATTACAAAAATAGAGCAGAAACAAGAGAGTATATTATGGAGTGAACAAGATCATATATACATATACCAATGAAACCTATTGTATATAAGTTATGCTAATAACAGAATAAGAATGTAAACAATTAAAAATAGTTGATTGAGCATCCTACTTAAGTGAATGTGAGTCTTTTGTTCAATTTTTCTTTTTTTTTTTGTTTTTGGTTTTTGGTTTTTGGTTTTTGACGTAGGGTTTCACTGTAGCCCAAGCTGACCTGGAATTCACTATGGACTCTCAGGGTGGCCTAGAACTCATGGCAATCCTTCTACCTCTGCATCCCAAGTGCTGGGATTAAAGGCATGCGCCACCATGCCTGGCTGTTCAATGTTTTTAACTTCATTGCTATATCAATTTATTCTAGTGGATGAGATTATTTCCCAGGCCCACAGTTGATCTCTAGTTACATCTTGGCATTATCTTCTACAGGTCTGGGCAAAAACTCATCTTGAATTTCAGGTACAAGTAGATCCTATCTTGTTCAGCCATTCTGTATCACTGAAAGGTTTTGTTTAGGAACTGACACACTAATAAGTTTTGCATGTTGATTTACTGAATTCAAAGAAAGTGTTATAGAAACAAACATTATTGCAGCTTAAGGGGAGTTAAATAGCACATGGAGCTGATCTGAGACAGGTAACCTGATGTCTTCCTCCTTTGGCAGTTTCACTTCATTGGTCACAGAGCTGTATACTCCCTGGTGTTTATAATCAGAACAGCAGGCTACCTTAGAATCTCAAGGTTTCTAATATCAGAAAGATGACAGAGATGAGGAAAGGACTAGCATCCTAGGGTGGGAGTAGAGAAAGAAGACCCAGATCCAACCAATAGGTATGAAATGTCTGCTGCATGCTAGATACTTTGCAGTCACATCGCAGTCTCTATACAACACTCCTGTAAATAGATGTTATTAGAAAAAGTTTTCTGATGAGCAAGCTAAGGCTTAGAAAATGTACATATCCTAACTGGCTTAAGCATGTCTTGTGTAAAAGAAATCCTGAGACTGGTAGTGAAATCTCCTGACATTTAGAGTACAAAGGAGACTTTGGAATAAATATTTTGAAAGAGTAGATGGTAAAGCCGAGTCATTCTATTTGAGAAGCCACTAGCCTTTTGTGGTCTCCAATAAAAACTGTCATGCAAATTTGGTAGAATCTTATAAATCCCAATTTGCTCTTTGAAAAGGATATCTATACATATGGGAAATTGAGACACATACAGGCTAAATGAGTTAACCAATATATAATTGCTTCTAGTGGCAAACATAAAACCCTCTCAAATGGGGATCTTTCAACAGCCTCTCCCTTTTAGCAGTTGTGAATACTATAACAGCAAGGTTGGGTGGGCAACCTTCTTTTTTATACTGAAATGTCCGTGGGATGTATACTTAGATGTGGAATAACTGTGTCAGTTAGTTACACTCTTCTCCATAAGGCTCATGCAAACTTATCTTCATACCAATAATGCATGAGAGTTCTCTTTACTCCACATCCTGATCTGCATTTGTAATTTTTTAGTGATAGATGTTATAGGTACTTTGTCAATGCTGGGATAAAGTACATGACCAGAAGCAGCTGATGGAGGAGAAGTATTTATTTTAGCTTAGAGTCTCAATGGGGAGCTTCGTGATGGCAAAGGAAGCTGTAACATGAGCAAAGGCTGGACATCATCTCTTCCATAGCAGATATAAAATAGCAGCAAGAGAGTGAACCAAACTCTAGCAGGGGAAGCCACCCCAACAGCTGCCCCCTCTAGCAGGGCTCTACCTCACAAATTTCACCAGCTGGGGACCAAGCATTCAAAGCACATGAGTTTATGGGGGACAGCTGATTCAAACCATCACAATAGCCATTCTAATTAGTGAAAATCAACCTAGTTCATCAGTTGATGAATGAAGAAAAATCATTACATATTTGCAATGCAATATTATTCAGCCATAAAATGTAACCTCTAATTTGCAGCAAATTGATGGTACTATAGGACAGTATAGTAAGTGAAATAAATTAGATGCAGAAATATAAATTCAGCCGGGCGTGGTGGCGCACGCCTTTAATCCCAGCACTCGGGAGGCAGAGGTAGGAGAATTGCCATGAATTCAAGGCCATCCTGAGATGACAGAGTTAATTCCAGGTCAGCCTGGACCAGAGTGAGACTCTACCTCAATAAACCAAGAAAAGAAATATAAATTCAAAGGTTCTCTCTCATATCTACATGTTTTAAAATGTTGGTTGAGATATATGATAGCGACTAATAGAAGCTAGGAAAAGTTGGTAGAGAGGGGAGTAGCAGTTTAGAAAATGGATACCCAAACAGAGATAGGAGTAATAATTTCTAGCATTCTAATCTGTTTTCTACAAACCAGTGAGGTGCCTGTAGCAGTAAATAGCCTATTAAATATTCTGTTAACAACTAGCAGAGATGAACTTCAAACATACTATAATGATAAGGAGATAGAGGTGTTAATTACTCTGACTTGATAAATGCATAGTATGTACTATATTTAAATATATTAAAGTATTAAAATATCACTCTGTATTCCAATATTTATAACTATTATTATATGTTAATCAAAAAACATCTTCAAAAATGAAAGAGAAAAATCCTCTCTAATAGCCTGTATTTAAATGGGAAGTCAATTCTATAGTGATTGGATGTAGTCAGTTTAAACTTCTCTAGATGCTATTTATTCATCATTTGCAACTACTGTACAGAAATATCACAGAAACAGCACAGTTTAATTTTCTTGTAATACTAGAGACTAAAAGTCCAAATTCAATGTACTCATGGAGAGTTCTGGATACCTGTCTCCCTGGCTTGCAGACTGCTGCCATCCTGATATGTCCTCATGTCACCTTTCCTCCAGACTTTCCTGCTGCTAGTATGTCCTCCTTCTCTTATCAGGACATCAGTCATCTTGGATTAGGAACGATCCTTATGACCTCAATCAACATAAATTATTTCCTTCGACATCATGACTCCAAACACAGTCACATTGGAGTTAGGGCTTCAACATTTTGAGGGGAGTCCATAGCAGATATATAAAGGAGGCATAAGCCAGTGGGCCTCTGTTAATTTAGGCACATAGTTCACCTCACTAACCATTAAATGTGAAGTTCCAGCTAATTGGAGTCACCTCAATGATTCAAATAAAATCTGTGAAATTACCTCTGTGTTTATATTGGATATGTGAGTTGTGGATGAGATAATTTATTTCATTTTCTTAAACCTGTTGGATCTAATAAGAACAAGTGACAAAGTCACCCATAAAAGCAATGCTGCCAGTGCCAAGTCTTGCACATCTTTTGCCTGTTCCCTGAAATCACCCCTTGAATTGTACGACTGAATGTCATCTATCTGTATTTGTTCAACCAAGATACCCTAACACAGCAATGAGAACAAAGATTTAGTTAGGACTACAAAGGGGGTTGAAGAACTGCATAGTTTAGTGTTTACATAGATAGATAGATAAGATAATTCTAGCCAGCATTCCTTAAAATCAAATTCCTACTTTTGTAAATGATAAAATTGAAATTCAGTAACTTTATATATTTTATAAAGCTAAGAAATGAATTGTGAAGCTTTAAACTTGAGATTTTCACTTTTGTAAATTGTTGTTACCCACCTATTAGAACCTGTATTAGTCAAGGTTCTCTAGAGGAACAGAACCGATAGAATGAATGAATTATATTAAAAAGGGAATTTATTGGGTTAGCTTACAGCAGTTCAGTAGCAATTGCAGGTCTGAGAATCAAGGAACCCAGTAGTTGCTCAGTCACATGGCCAGATGCCTCAGCAGTCCCAATCTGGCACTGAAGGCCTGAAGGCTTCATGAGGAGCTGCTTATTTTCAATCCACACGGTCTTTAGTCCACACTGGAAGGCAGCAAGCAGCTCCAACCCCACCCCACGAAGGTAGGTCCGGAAACTTCGAAGTAGCACATTGAAAAATTCAGCATAACTAAACCACAGCAGCTTGGGGGGGGTGGCTTTGTGTAACTTTTTCTTGCTTGGCATAGAGCTCTCAACATTTCTCTTCCAACAGAGCTCTGCCTGTACAGATCTGTAGCAGAGACCATGAGGAAGCCTGGAGTTTATTTTGGACTTCATAATAGATTAGAAAATAAGCATATGCTGAGCTTCTTTCTTGCTGTTGGCAAGTGGTTGTATTTTGTTTTGACTCTTAACTCTGCTTGCCTGTAGTGCAAAGAGTTCTTTTCTGCATAGTTGTTGTTCTTCATAGTCTGGAATAGTGCCTTTCCTTATAGGTGCTTTGATGAAGTGATAATGTTTCTTTGCCTCAAAAGAAGTGTGGATGTCAAATGATGCCCAGAGGAAACAGCTTGAAATCTTCTTGCCTCTACATTTCAGTGATGCTGGACTATGAGAAAATCACTTTCCCTCATATAGGTCCTAAGATAATGGAAAAAGAAAAGTTGAATATTAGGAACAAATTTAAGTAGATAAGCTAGGGTCATTTTCATGTGTTTTGGTCTTCCTTGGTATTTGCAAATTGCAATCTATTCAGTACATCATTACCCTGTGTACCTATTAGATCTTTTTCTGTGGGAGTCTTACAAAAATATGCTTACCTTCTCCATACATCTCCATCCTTATCAGCATTGGTAATAATGATATCCAAAACTTCCAAAATCCAAAGATCACTTCAGATGTCAGCACAGGGCTGCAGAGCATGATCTCTGAGTGCTACTAAAGAACTGGGCAGCAGGTTCAAATTCCTGGCAAACTGACATCTGAGCACGTTACTCACATTCTTGATATTCTGTAAAATGGTGATAATTGTCAAACAACTCACAGAACTATAATCATAATTTAGTAAGAGAGAAAAGAATTTTTCATTTTTTCTGGCATAGTTTAGGTCTGCTGAAAGGTTAGTGAGTTATATCTGTGCTAATTTGAATCCTTTTATTTCCTTAGAAGTATCTTGTAACACTCTTAATAGAATAAAAATGAAGACAAAGTACTACTGATTTTAATATAATGCTTTAAATTTCACTGAAATAAAATTATAACTCAAATAAAACAAGAAAAATGTAACTCAGACTTACTTGTAATATTTAAAGATAGCTTAGAGAATTGAGCTAGGTAAAAGAAGGAAAATGAATGACTCATATGCCTTCACCCAGGTATAACTATTTTGCTTTATATCAAATCAAGGTTTGGGTTATTTTTTTATATAGATTAACCTTATTTTTGCATAGTTGTAAACATACTGTATAAGTCATTTATTTATTTATTTTTGTAGTCAGTGAATACAGTCAAGTTGGTACCATTGTTAGCCTCCTCCCTGTCCTCCCACCTCCACAGGGAGCCTCCTTGTTGAGGTATATAGGTCATGCATTGTGGGGTTAGCCTTTAGTTTTGGTTAGGAGAAAATATCTCTGGGTGTTATGACCTAACATGTGGCTCTGACATTCTTTCCACCCCCTGTTCTGCAAATTTCCCTGAGCCATGTTGGGTTCATATTAGCTCTGCTTCAGTGTTGAGATCTTGGGAGCCTGTGTGTCACTAGATAACTGGTTTGGTAGGAGTTGAGTATTTTCTGTGTCTATCTCCTTCACCATCATGCTGGTTCATGGTTCATCAAGAAAACAGCATCCTTTCATGTTTCCCCAATTATTCTTAGTTTCAGCTAGGGCCGTTTTGAGGTATGATGGGGTGGTTCTCTCCTTAGGATCTGCATCTATCTGAAAAAGAAAAGCAGATTCTCCAATGGAGAGTAAAGTTAGAACCAAGTAAATATGATAACCATTGTTTTTTACAGAGAGTTAATGGAGAGTGGGCTCATTTATGGATATGGCTCTGACTTGTTTCCCAGCTCCAGCTATGGGTTCCATTCCTCTGAGCTGATCAGTTGGCAAATCAAGAGCAGTTGGTTTCCCACCATGGCTATGTGCCACTATTGCACTTGTATGAGCATCATGTCAGGTTGTTTTCTGCTAAGTAGGTTAGACCATGTGTTGCTTGGAGAGATATTGGTCATTTTCCCCAGTCACTCATGTAGCACCTTCTGGCACTAGACACGCTAACCAGGGACTGTAAGTCAATTTTTAAATGTACTATTTATTTATTTGAAAGAGAGAGAGAGCCAGATAGAGAGAAAGAGAAAATAGGAGTGCCAGGGCCTCCAGCCACTTCAAACAAACTCCAGACACATATGCGCCACCTTGTGCATCTGGCTTACGTGGGTCCTGGGGAATTTAACTATGGTCAAACTATGGTCCTTCAAAGGCAAATGCCTTAACCGACAAGTCATTTCCCAGCCCTGTATAAGTCATTTTTTACTTGATCTCATTTGCTATATAATCGTAAGCATTTCTTGTAGTCATATGAGATTAATTAAAGCCTCACCTTGCTGTTAATATTATTTTGAAGATCTTTTTGACTTGTTTTTCTTTGTCAGCTTGTTGAGCAATGTCATTACTAGTGATTTTTAAGTGCTGTATATTATGATGCAATAATACCCACATTTAGTCTTCAGCTTTAGGGTTATTTCCCAAAGTAGAACTGCAAGATCAAGTAAAGTGAATATTTTGGTGAACATATGTTGTTAAAGTGACTTGGAAAATTTATTTCATTGCATTTCACCAGAACTGATTATCATTGCTTTTATAGTCTGTGTCAAATTGTAGTACTGCTACTGTTTACATTTGTATTGTGTTGTTTATGCCTAAACGTTTTATATTTGGTATTTATTCTTTTAGAAAATGTGTATTTGTGTTCTTATCCTGATTAGAGTCTTGGTGGTGCTGTTTTAGTACATTAGTTTATTGAATTCTTTGTAAATACAGTAACACTGGACCTGTATGTGAAATATTTCCCTTTGCCTGTTTGCTATTTATTATTATCTATTATCTCTTAAGACACTGAAATAAATGAAAACATATAGGTAAATCTGTATATTTTGTCACTTTTAAAATTTCTAACATTAAAAATATTCATTCTCTAGAGATTTTTTTTTGCAATTCTGTTTCTTCTTGCATTTTCTAAGAGTTTATATGTGTGTGCATACCTATATACACACATATATATAGATTCCTAATTATAGTTTAATGACTTTATATAAATATAAATGTCTATAAATGAAAGAAGTAGTCTGGGGTCTTTTTTGTTTTTTGCTTTTTTTTCTTAAGCTTTACTTCACTGAGCCATTCATGTAACCTAGACTCAAACCTAAATCAATTTTCACTTCAGTGCTTGGTTGAAAAAGCATGTGGTTCTGTGAGTTTCAGTCATACATTCCAGTGTGCACTTTGTCTTAGAAGATTCACAGTCACAGATTATTTGTCAAATATTCCCTATGTGTCTTCATATCTGATTCTAATAGACAAACCCTTTGTCTTATAAGAGCTTGTAGTCAGAATGGAAAATTAGAATGCTCAGAAAACATTACTTGTGAGAACCTCAGAGGTAAAGTCTCTAGCAAAGGGCTTACCTTTGCTATTCTCAGGTTTCTCTTCTGTAAACAGAATGATTTAAACTAAATGGATTCTAAGGCTGTCATAGCTCTGATATTGCTGGATTTGTATAGAGAAACACGTTGACTCAGACAGCTCTCCAAGGATGAAATAGTCTTTCTCTACATTACTTCATCTCTAACTTTCCAGTATGCAACATCATGGGATTTCACATTTGAGGGACCCACGCCAGGGCTGACAATAGTATTTTGGACTTACAAGAATTAAGCTACTTAGTTCATGAGGACCTTTCCTCATAGATACACCTCCACAGCAATTAAATAAATTAAATTAGCTGCTAAATGATGGAAGTGATAGTTGCACTTATCTACCACTTTTTAGGTTTCCTTGGTCATTTAAAGCATCAAGAAGCTACTACTATTATATGTAAAACCTTATAACTCATAATCAAAATATTGGTAGAAGACAACTTTAGAATTATGAATTTACCTGGATTCAAAAATGCGGTATAATACCTGAATTACTTTGTATGAAATATCACCAGTGGAGTGAGGCTGAACTGTGAATCAGAATTTTTTAAATTATTTATTTATTTACTAGCAGAGAAAATGAGAGACAGAATGAGCGCACCAGGGTTCTAGCACTTGCAAGTAAACTCCAGACACGTGCCACTTTGTGCATCTGGCTTTACGTGTGTACTGGGTAATCAAACCTGGGTCATTGGGTTTTGCAGGCAGGCACCGTAACCACTGAGCCATCAACTCATTCCCTAATTGTGATTTTTTTAATCAGAAGAAACTTTGTATGGACACACCATATATGTGCCATCACTTCCCTCCTCCCTTCCCCCACTGCACTGAGGGTCCTCCTTACTAGGATCACTAGTATTCACTGTGTAGTTACAGGGTATGAGTTGTGAGAGCAGCAGTCTGTCACTGTGGAGAGGGCTATGTCTCTGGATAATTAGTTCTCACCCTGCGGCTCTTGCATTCTTTCTGCTGCCTCATCCATAAACTCCCTGGAGCCTTGGCGAGTGAGCTTTAATTCTAATTTAGTATAAAGTTCTCAGCAGCTTCTGAATCTCTGCTCTGGTGCATTTTGAGAATCCTCATTGTCTGTTTCCATCACCCTGGTCCAGGTTATCAAACTTAGCATGGAAGTAACTCATCTTGCCAGTTCCTCTATGGTTTCACCTGGGCCCTAGCTGCTGTGTAAAGGGTGGTTTATTTCCTGTCAGGAATTCAGCTATCTATTCATGTGTTTTTAGTAGATTATGATTGCCCTTGGTTCTCACTGCTTTCTGAAAAACAAAAACAGATTCTCCAATGGAGAGTGAGATCAGGGTAGGTTAAAGGGGATAAGCATTGTTAATTTAGAGAGATTTTGATGGGGGTGGCCTCATTTTTGGCCAAAGACTAGTGGGAGCTTCATTAAAGTCCATTATCTTAGTCTCCATAGGGTTCTGACTTGGTTCCTAGTTCTAGTTATGAATTCCTTTCCACTGAGCAGAACTCATAGCCAATCAAAGAGCCATTGATTACTCACTGTGTGCCACTATTGCACAGATGTGCATATCTTGTCAGGTTTGTTGTTTTCATATAACAGTGTCTCCTGCTTCCTCAGAACATTGTTGGCCATTTTCCCCCAGCAGCTTATGTAGTACTTTTTAGCACTATTCAAGCTAACCATCTGGGACTGGCTGCCTTTGAGATTCAGCTGGATCTCTTAATGTTCTACATTGGTAGGATGTGATGTCTTCAACAATAGGGTCCTACCTTTTATCTCAGATGGGTAATCAAGAGCTTTGACAGATGCCTGCCTTGTTTTGGAGTCCTAATAAATCTCTCAAATCAACAGCTCAATTGGTTCTCTTTTTACTTATTGTTTTATGAACTAAAGGTCCCTTTAGTGTTTTTCAGATTTTCTTAAATAAATTTCATGTGTAGAACTTGGGTATGGTGGTGCACACCTTTAGTCCCAGCACTTGAGAGACAGAGGTAGGAGGATCACCATGAGGACAAGGCCACCATGAGATTTCTTAGTGAATTCCAGTTTAGCCTAGACTAGAGCAAGTCCCTATATCCAAAAACCAAAAAAAAGTAAATTAATTTCATGCATAAACCCCCCCCACTCAACTCATGTTCCCTCCCTTCCACTTTCCCTCTTTTAACTCTCTCTCATACACATTTTCTTCTTCCTCCTTCCCTTTAACCCTTTCTTCCTCTTCTCTAATATCTTGCCATCTAGACCAGGCTTGCCTTAAATTCATGATGCTCCTGATTCCACTTCCCAAGTGCTGCATGTACTACCATAACAACCTCAGTGTTCTCTTTCTGCATAAGAGTTATCCTTCCTGCTGCTTCATTATTCAGATTTTGTGCTTTTGATGATTATGGCTAGTTATCTCACATACACTGCAACTTCCTTCTAGTTTACCCCTAGATGGCATAGAGCCTAGAAACTAAACATCACTTACTAGGCTGTTTGGGGGCTTATGTTCTGGGCATTATTTATATTCAGGTACAGTACTACTAAGCATGTCTATGGAAACATCTCCCTAGGACAGCATTATGAATCATCGCAATGTTTGGTCACGTTGTGAGGAACTGTTTGCCTTACATTTTGGTCATATGGGTTGAGGCCAACACAGCCTAGCTTAGCATCCAGAAGTAATAACAGTGAGTTCTCTACAACAAAAGCATGCTTCCAAAGTTGGCAGCCATATGACAGTTCTGCTTCAGAAGACAGTCTTTTGTTAGAAACTTTGTAGGTTAGTTCTCTGGTGTGATTTGGGAGTTGTGTGTGTTTGATCTTTCCAAAGATTATGTAACTTAATTTACACTTAGAAATAATTCTTACTAATAAAATAGGTATTAAAAAAAGAAAAAGAAAAACCTTTCAGGCTGGAGATATGGCTTGGTGGTTAAGGCATTTGCCTGCAAAGCCAAAGGACCCAGGTTCAATTCCCCAGTACCCATGTAAAGCCAGAAACACAAGGTATTGCATGCATCTGAAGTTTTTTTTTTTTTTTTTCAATGGCTAGAGGTCCTGGAATTCCCCTTCTATCAGCCTCTCTCTCTCTCTCTCTCTTGAATAAATAAATAAAATATTTTTTTAAAAAAAGAAAAAAATATAGGTAGCCAGGCATGGTGGCACATACCTTTAATCCCAGCACTCAGGAGGCAGAAGTAACAGGATTGACCTATGTTCGAGGCCAGCCTGGAGGTACAGAGTGAATTCCAGGTTAGCCTGGGCTAGAGTGAAACCCTACTTAGAAAAAAATCTCGGATTTATTCTTTAGATATTCTTTCACCTATTTTCTGCCTTCTAACTGTAGTTTTTGAAACTTTAATTTCTATCTCTATGTTTTAGTAACTAAGTTTATAAAGTTCATATAATATCTCAGCATACTTTTCTGGAAGCTTTAATGATATATTATAAAACATTTATATCTTCTTTTTTTAATGATCCCTGTTTATTCCAAGCTGTATTGGATTATTTAGGTCTGTCTGTATGCTGGAGGCTCAGTTCAATGATCCTTGGTTATCTGCCTATTCAAGAGTAGTGTCTTAAAGCTGCTGAGAAACTGGAAACTGCGAGTGTACTCAGGTGTTATTACTTGCCTATATCATTGTAAGCAGGACCTCCTATGCTTTCAAGTAGTGGGAGCCCCAGGAGTCACTGTCTTCATGACTTCCTTTTGAGCCAGGTTAAATCTGCCAAGATAAGATTTTCTAATGTTCTGCCTATAACAGGTGTGAGCTAGTTGCCAGAATCCTGGGGACTGAGTCCAGAAAGATAAGGGGAATCTAAGCATAAGTGTGTGGATATTCTCTTTATGAAAAAAAAAAATCGTCAGTAGTTTTTTAAGTATATTACTCCTACTTTTAAACTGTGTATAGTACAGAAAGTGTTGGGAAAGGCAGGCACCTAAGAAGCAAAGAAAGGAATCAGGGCAGCTAGATGCTTCTCAACAGACTTTCAGCCCTTCCATCTTAGCTCCCTCTCCATCCCTCATTCTAGAAATTCCTGATGTCTGGAAACCCTTAGCTTTGGGAAGTTCTCTGGTATACATTACCTTGTGGCTTTTTTGGTTTTTTGTTTATATTGTCACATGTGGGTTTTTGTTGTTCTTGGTTTGGCTTTTCCCTGTTCCCATCTTATGTTTCAGTTTCCTGGACCTGGTTGAGTCATTAACCAGCTTCGGCTTTCTAGTTTGTAAGGTTTTGTCAATGTTTATTCTTTTTATCTTGTTTGCAGATTTGTATCTTTAAATGCAATCTTCCTGATGGCAATTTTCTTTTAAATTTAAAAGAGATTACAAATGAAGGGGTGGGGGGGTGTACCTCATTCTTTACCTAGAATTAATTTTATGCAAATCAGGCACAGGAGACTACTGCAGTGGCTTTGATTTCCACATCATACACTTGATTATTAAACTTAATTGTGTAGTATATGACTTTGTTGTTAGATTTATCTTTATGTGTATATCTATGCTTAAAATCAAATAGAGACTGACTAAAAGAACACAATCTCAGGTGTCCTAAAATACACACTGACTTCTTTCTGATCCTGGTAGCAAGATTGCTTTAAGCTACATAAGCACTAAAGATTCGTCTTCCTCCCTGATTAGACAAACTGTGAGAAGCTTCTGCAGCTAGCATCTCTGCTTTGCACCCTCATTTTCTGATATCATGTTTAAGTAATAGGAATCTATATTTGCCACCTAAGCAGCATGCATTTTGGCATTTACTATTGCCGTTGTGGCAGATCAGAAATAATTTGCTTGAGTTCAGTGAATCCTTTCATATCAGCACATTCTCAGTGTTCTCCATTTCTGGTGCCTACAGCAAAGATTTTAAATGCTCTGTTTGTAAAACAAAAAGAGAAAAAGGCTAATGGCTCAGTGGAAAACCCCATTAATGTTTCAGGACCACTGACTATTGAATCCAAATATAGATTTTAGGAATAAGGGATGGAGAGTGAAATTCTCCTCAAAAATAGAAAGGACTTTTTTGCTACAGAGATATTAAAATTGGATGATGGAAGTAGAAAAAAATGTGTTAAATTCCCTAGATGTTATGCTTCATTTTTATTTGAATTTTTTAATTTATCAGTAATTATAATTTAGCAGGTTTAGGATTTACTGATTTCAGGGAGTATAGTATATACATAGATATCTAATATTTAACCAAAAGGCACACTAAAAAGAGATACCCTGAAACAAAACACCAAAGAGTAGGGGAAAGAGGACATATATAGCACAAGAGTTCAGGAGATTTTCCACTGAGGCCTTTACTCTGAAGAGTTCATGAATTTGTAGAAAGAAAATACTTCTACTACCAAGGCATGTTTGCATTCATGCTTTGAGCTCTGACATCACTTAAAGTGTGGCAAAAAATAGATGGACTCCTACAGTCCCAGGTTAGCTGTTTAGAAACAGAAAAGGCAGTTTTGTTTTTTCATTAACACATTCTGCTCCCTCTTTGAGAGAGTTTAGGAAGAGGCAGCACTGCTCAACACAGATGTTCCTCAGTGCAATGGCTTCTCATTTATGGATTCAACAACTTCAACAACAAACTGAAATTTTTTGAAAAAGGAACATCGAATCTGCACTTAACATGGACATTTTTTTTTAATTTCCTAAACAAGACAGTGTACAACTATTTATACAGGATTTATATTATAAAAAGTGGTATAAGCAATGTAGAGATTAGTCAAAGCATAAGAAGGCATGTACCTAAGTTTTACATAAATACTGTGAAAAATATTCTTACCATGTAAGAGACTTGAGCAACTGTTGGTTTTGGTGTTACAAAGAAGTACTGGAATATGTCCCCTTCAGATACTGAGATGATCACTCGACCTGTTTTGGTGTCAAGAATAAGCAAGATATTCTATAGTGCTTGACAAACAGTTGAGAGATGGGTTGTAATCCTGCCTAGTTGCAAGTCCTCTTTAATTGCTTTATTGATGTTTCTTTTTCAGTTCTATTGTATCTAAAGCTCACATGACACAAGAATAACATGTTATAGGATGAGAGTGTTAATTTGAAATTCATTTTTAAGATCAGACTGCATAAACTGATGGAGAAATGAAAAATTCTTAGTGCTAATATGAACTGACATATCACAAAGGTGAATGAAAGATAATCAGCATTATTGAGTACTTAATATATGTGAGTCCCTATATGAAAGGCCATTAACTGTATTATATGGGATCTGTATGTCAATTTGGATTTGTAACTACTGCCATCATTCCTATTCTAGATAAGAGCATTGAGACTAAGTATCTCAGCATGAGTCATTCAGATAAGAGGTGACAAATCACTTTAGATGGATCTGTTTGACTCCAAATCAAGGTTTTGTAATTGTCATGCGACAGTATTTCCAAAACTAGAATAACTGAACATTATGTATGTCAGAGAATAATACATAGAGAAATAGCTAATCATGTCTCTCTCTCCTCACCTGCTACAGCACTCTTCTCCCTTCCCCTGTTTCTCTTTTTCTGTCTCCCCCTCCCTCCACCTCATCCCATCCAGCTTTCTTACCCACCTCCCATTTTTTTTTATTTTTTTTTTGTTCATTTTTATTTATTTATTTATTTGAGAGTGACACACAGAGAAAGAGGCCGACAGAGAGAGAGAGAGAGAGAGAGAGAGAGAGAGAGAATGGGCGTGCCAGGGCTTCTAGCCACTACAAACAAACTCCAGACGCGTGCGCCCCCTTGTGCATCTGGCTAACATTTCCTGGAGAATTGAGCCTCGAACCGGGGTCCTTAGGCTTCACAGGCAAGCGTTTAACTGCTAAGCCATCTCTCCAGCTACACCCCCTCTTTTTTGAGACAGATTCTGTCTGTTCTCCCACTTCAGCCTCCTGAATGTCAGATTACAGGTGTGTGCTAACATGCTTTGCTTCGTTGCTATCTTTTATGAACTCTAAGCCATGGGGGAAAGTAAAAGATTCATCAAATCATATTTTTAAATATTCTTCAAATAATGCTGTCCTAAAGGAAATACTAGTCTAAGTAAAGGGGTAAGGGATTAGGGTAAGCATAGAAAAAGAAGCTAGGTAAGTTTAGCCATGGAAGAGAGCAAATTCATGCTGACCAGGTTCAAATAGCTAAGGATCTTAAACAAAATCAAACCACATTTAGCTTCTGCAAATCAAGTGCTATATTTGTACATTTCTGTATGTGGTGGAAAAGGCAATTTCTTTACTTGTTTGGTATGATTTTTAGACGTAAAGGCCAAAACCACATCAAGGCTCAGTGATAAGCTTTGACATTCAGAATTTTAAATGTATCTCTCACAGGGAAAATATAGGGTTTATAAATAGTATTAATAGCAAATATAGATCTGCATGCATCAGTGACTACATGCAAGATTTTAGAAAGTTGCCAGGTGAGCTCCTTTGTTGCCAAGGCCCTCAGTAGATGCTTAAGGGAAGCCAGAAGGCTGCCACGTGAAGGTCATATCAACAAGGACTGTTCATCCTTATCTCAAACTGGCTCCTGGATCAGTTGACATAGCTCTCATTTTTTAAAAATTTCTTTCAGCAGAACTATTTTACTATTTTTGTCCTTTGGAAAACAAATCAAAATAGATTTCCTTTAGTAAGCCACTGAATTTTAAAATGAAAATTTGTTGATTTAGAAAAAGAGGTACCTTCTGTTCCTGAATTTCTGCTATGAGTGGAAAGTGGAAATTGGAAACTTGCAAATGGTCATCAGGTCATTTTTACCCAAAAGTTAATGTATTTTGAATTTATAAACATGATTTAGACATAAAGAAGTTGCTCTTGGTTCTTTTTCTAGCATGTCTGTTTTAATCTTTTTTTTTTTTTTATTTGATGTGTGTATGTGTTGGTGTTTAGTATGTGGGGTGTAGTGTTTGTATACATAAAATGTAGCAGCACATGTTTATGTAAGATGGAGAATATCAGGTGTCCCCTTTCTGTCTTCTGTTGTTTACTTGAGGCACAGTCTCTCCCTGAACCTGGAACTGGCATTCAGTTGCACTGGCTGATCAGAGAACCCCAGTAGTTCTCCCATATCCACTGCTCCCCACATGATGGGGAATGTGTGGCCACACCCAGCTTTTTATATGGCATGAACTCATGCAAGCCCTCTCAGATCCTCATGCTTGATCAGCAGGCATCTAACTTGCTAAACTGGTTTCTCAGTTGGTTCTTGCATATCTTTTTTTGTTTTGTTTTGTTTATTTGATGTAGAGTCTCATGCTAGCTCAGGCTGACCTAGAATTCACTATGTAATCTCAAAGTTGCCTTGAACTCACAGCAATCCTGCCTTCCAAATGCTGGGGTTAAAGGTGTGCACCACCATGCCTGGCTCTGTTCTAGAGTATCTTTTAAGGATCAATCTGTAAGTTGTTTCATTCCACAGAAAATAAGTGGATAATTTATGAATACATTTAATTGCAGTGGCTTACTGAAGCCTTCTTTTCTTTTTCTTCTGAATATAGTGTCCCTTTATTGCAAAGATAGACAGTTATATACTAAAAAGTGAGATTTTTAAAAGTGAAAAGCAGCTTTTACTAAAAGTGATACTTTTTGCTCTGTCTTTGTTCTCTACTCCTTAAGCAGTTTATTTTGTTCTTTTGTTCACCAATTAGGAGCTTGTACTGTAGGAAAGTTCCAATTCAAAACATTTTTGAAAACATTCTCTTTAGAGAAGAATAGTCTGATATTTCCATTACCCTTTGCAGAAGAGTCCCTTGGGGACGTAGGCACTGTGGAAGGAAACCCAGCTGCTCAGTAAAGCAGCTCTCAGGATGAAAGCAGCACAGTGGAGACTCTACTGACTCATTCCAGGCCAGCGAGTGGCACAGGATCACTTTTCTGTAATAAGCTAAATATTTGGGATCTTTTCACATCTAAATAGCAAACTTACAAAATAGACAACATGAGATAAGATATTTCTCTGTCTAGAGAGTTCACTTATAGCAGACTCCTCAGCAGCCACAGATTTAATATCTGAGGTTCTAGCCACTCATGGACACTGATAAGGCAAGTTTTTATTATTTCCTTGATCATAATTTTAGCAGTATAATTTTTCTATCAAAATAGCATGTTTGATGGAATCCTAGAATAGAAAATATATGTTAGGTATAAAACTAAGGAAATCCAAATGTAGCATAGACTCCGTAATAATGCATCCGTATAAATTAATTTGTTGTGACAGAGGTTTCCACTGATGCTAACAGGGGAAACTAGGAGTGAATTACGAAGTAGCTCTCTGTATTGTCTTCTTAAGTTTTTCACAACTTTTCACCCACTCTAAATTAAAGAGTTTATTTCTTTTAAAGAACAAATGCTCATAGAAAATTTTGGAAGTATACAGAAGTGAGCAGTATTCATAAGAACACAATATTTGGGGTCACAACCATATCAAATTAAGTATGTGTGAATTTTATAATTATGAGAGAAGTACCTATGCCACATCCATCATAAGTTCCTTATCTAACTGTACATTTTGCCACATCACTACGCCATAGCAATGTAATTGTTCTGTACTATCAGTTAGATGAAAATATTGCAGAATATGTTTGACCAATTTCTTCCTATTGGAAATTAAAGTTATTCCTCATGTTTCATTATTCTAAACAATGCTATGACTTTGCCCTGTAGTTAAAGCTTCCCTCTTATTATTCACTTTTATTTCCTTAGAAGCAGTTTCTAGAAATAATATCACTGGTTCAATGAACAAATGAATTTACAGTGTAGTGGGAGGCTAGAACTAATTAGGAAGTTGAGGGAAAGCCAGTCTGAACAATTAATTTATTTATACTTGAAATTTTGCTAAGCAGGACTGGGCCTGGGCAAGGGCTAGAAGAGGCATGTGAACAAGAGCAAAGTAGATTTGGTTCAGTATAGGCTTGGCATGGAAGAGAGGTCTAGAGGCAGGCAGGGCAGGCTGTGGCTATAGGGAACTCTTTTCCTGGGTCCAGAGAGGAGACTGTGCAGTTTTCCCCACACATCTCAAGACCAGGTTCCCAAGTATATAGAAAGCACCCACTTATAGCCAGTCATCCAGAAAAAAAAGACATTATGGGTAATTGCTGGAGACAGCTAGCATGCCATTTCAGGATCACAAGGAATTGAGCGCTGAAGAGCTGCTTGACACAGTTCCAGCCCAGATGACTCTTCCTTGAAATCCAATGTGGCCCCTCTATAGAAAAATATTTGGCTCTCTATGCTACAGATATCTATGGTTTTCTGTATAATGTTTATCTTCCTCTGTCTTTCACTTGGTGTACCATTCTCTAAGTTTACTTTTCCAGCAAAAATTGGTGTTAGTGAAGTATTGGTCAATGTATCTGAAAGAGGCTTTGGCATAGAATTGGAAGAACAAGAAAATGGGTCAGAGACAATTGTCTTCCTTAAAGGCTTTAAAGAAAGTCAGGCATGGAGTACAGTACACTTAGGAGGAAACAATGAACTGCTTGAAACAATGTAAAAATTGTTCTATGACTAATTTTTCTGAATGGTGGCAATTGCAGCAAACTATGACTCTTTACAAAAAATCCTTACAGGAAAAACAACCAAGGTCAGAAAGAGTTCATTTGGGGGGACCAAAGTCTAAGTATTGGAGAGACATGAAAAGGAAAATTCAAAATAAATGATTGAGGGATAATGGATCTATTGGATCAGTGATTAATGGTGGGAACCCCCATTTTGTGGTTGTTTTGTCTCTCACCTTTAGTATAGTAATTGTAAGTAGAAGTTCAGGAAATCACAAGTGCTTGACCGCACATACATGGGGAAAGTGTAAAAATAGTTTAGTCATTAGAGGGGCCTGATGACTTTACTTGAGGTGAATAATTATGGGATTGTTTGATGTAAAGAAATAGCAAAAAGTTTCTATGAATTCTGTGGAACTGTACCTTTCTTGAAGTTTGTTCTTGCATGACTGAGGCTAAGAGCTGTGGCAGCAGAGCAGAGAGCAGAGCAGAGCAGAGCAGCAGAGAAGGAGAGGGAGAAACTCAGCTGCCTTCAGCACTAGCCTGCCAGCTTGCATCAGAACTCGGCCTTGAGTCGTAATTGCACTGCTACCTTTCACACCTTTTTTCGGGGCCCTCCTTCAAGCTAGGGCTGGAACCTGGCAGGTAATGACCACTTTGCGTGGGGACCTATCTTGACAGGTTAAGATATGTCAGACAATGAGGGAGGACAATGCCAAGGAACAGCATAGAAGAAACCAACATCCTGCTTTTTACTGCAGCCCTCTAGCGTCCAATTTGGGGCAAGTTATTATGGCATTCCTAAGGAGATACTCATATTTCTTACCTACACATCATCCTTCCAGTGAGCCACTAGCCTGTGAAGGAATGTTTCCCCTCTCTTTCCCACCCTGTCAGTTCTACACTCCAGAATGATGCCCAGAGCTGTGTGTTCCCTTCATTTGAGTCATCTACCCAAGCATGCCAACAACCTGAGCTGCCCACTTTCAAACATGCATTCATGCCAGCTGTGATAGCATATGCCACCAGTACCCAGGAGACTAGGATGGGAGGATCATGAGTTCCAAGACAGCCTGGGCTACATATTCAGTTCCACCCCAACCTGGAAAACCTAGTGAGACCCTATCTCAAAAGCACAAATAAGAAAATGCATTCATTCCCTTACTGGTAATAGCTCTCAGCTGGTTTCCTAGTCAGTTGCCATGCTGCCATGCAGGTTAATAAACCCCATGATAGCCCCGCTGTTCCCGCCATCAATGGCTGTAAATGGACAATAGTAATAAAGCTTTTCCTGTCTTCAGACATTCTGAATTTATAAATGTCATCTGTGTTGTTTTATACTTGCCATTCTTAACGTCTTGTCTTTTTTCATGTGTTCTCCTGCTATGACTTTAATTGCCTCTTCAAGACATTTAGAATAAAGCTTCAACATTGACCTGAGTTCTTTTCTAAAATCCATTCCTTAGATAAAGGCTTGCTTTTCTGCTTTAAGAAGGAGTATTCCAAAGTCAATGACATCTCTGACTAGAGCTCTGGGCACCAACATGGTGAAATGAAGCAATCAAAATGTATTAGAGCTCGAAGAAGGGTGTCCAGAGCCGCCTCACACTTGAGTCTCACACTTGAACTAGTACAGCCACAGCCCTTCCCTGCTGCTCCCCCTTTCTATTCAGTTCACAACTACAGAAAGTCCAGAAGATGCAGTCTTGGAACTGTTCTCTGCTAGCCACACTACTGCTAAAATACAGTGTACAAATGAAAATATGTAAAGGAGTGAGAAAGTGCAATAACTGTGGACTCAAAATAATGTTATCTAAACTATATCCTTGCTTTTGATATTTTCAACGCAGTAAGAAAACACACCTTCAGTGGGTGAATACAGAAAACCTTTCAGAAGCTGAAGGTCCCCCATAATGCTACTTCACTAAGGCAACTTCTCTGCCCTATCACTGTCCCTGCTCACTCCTATTCCTTTATTTTGTTAAAAACTATGATAAACAGAATGAGATCAACCATTTTCATTAGCTCCCAGCACACTCACTTCATTTAGACATATGCACATAGCCTACTTTTTAATTGAGAATTTTAATATATTAATCTACTGCAATTTGATTTATTCCCATTCATTACTCTTTTGGCCCCCTTTCCTCACCCCTATTCTACTGACCATCCTCTTTTGTCCAATCAGTCCTTCTCTTTTCATGTCTCAATTCTTATTGTTCTCCTTTGTCCTTTATGTCAAAATGCTGAGAGGCTCAGAACTACGCAGGTCTTGTGGGGGTAGCAATAACCACTGCGAGGTCATGAATGCACCAGTCAGTTCATGTCCAGAGGAAAGTGCCTCAACATACTACTTCCCAGTCTGTGACTGTTACATTCCTTCTGTCTCCTCTTCCACAATGTTCCCTGAGCCTTGAGAGGTCTTTAGTATTGAGCTCTCCATGGCCTCTTATTTTCAGCTTTGATGAGTTTTGGGTCTCCTCAGTTCTCCCTTTGGAAGTTTCTCTGGCTGACATAGCAGCACTAATATTCTGTCACCTTCTCTGCAGTGTTCCCTCAGCCCTTGTGGGTAAGATAGAGATGATTTGTCTTGTGCCAAATGTGAGGCTTTCTCTTCTTCTTGTCATTTTGATGAGTGTTTTTCCTCCCCAGTGGACATAACCATTGGTAACCAAAAGTGAGGATAACATTAATCAATAAAATAGACATAAGCAATATACATTTAGAAGGCAATTTGATGGGCTCAACTTCTCCATTTAGATAAAAGACAATGGCAGCTTCTCATTAAGGCCTATGTCCTTCTAAACCATAAGATTTGACTGTTTTCAGTATTAAGCATGAATTCTTTCCCACTGAATAGGCTTCAGCGCAAATCAGTTACTCCCAAATCTTATGGGCCACTATTGCACCCATAGGTACATCTTGCCTTGTACCATTTCTTGGTATTTGGCAATATTTAATAAATCTGTCTTCTATCGATGGAAACTGAGTCTTTGCCAGATTTTTGCTCCAATGTTTTCCTTTAATTTTATTTTACATATAGAGCTCAAATTGCCAGTACAAGATGGTGGGGGAACAGTAAACTACATCCCTGGGCTGCCTATTACTACTACCCACACATTAGTTCCCCTGTTAGTTCCCTCTCCATCTTGAGAAGTTCTTCCTCTGTGCATGTGGAATCTTTGATAAGCCTGTCACACCAGTGGTAGAAGAAAATGTGGATATGAACTACACACCCACGTGCCCCTGAGGAGGTTGTAATAGATTTAGGTTTATATTCTCTGAGAAATTTAAGAATTTTTGATTCTGTCTCTATTCCTTGCATTTCATCCCCTCCCCTACTTGCAGGTCCTGGTTCCCCTCCTATCCCAATGCCAGGAATGAATACTGGTTCCTAGCTAAAGAAGCTTTCCACTGGTTTCTCTAGGGAATAGTGTGAACAATATAATAAATGTGTTTGTTTGTTAATATGTTTTCCTAGGAATCTTTAGCACAAAATATATTAGAACATAATGAGGAGAAAAATTCCAGTCACGTAATATTTTAGCCTTTCCTTCATTGCTACAGCCAGACTCTTCTTAGAGTACATGGCTGGCAAGCCAACTGGTATCAGCTTACTGTTAAATAAGTAAAGAAAAGGAGTACACACCCAGAGAATCAAAAATCAACAATAATCAAATCATCCAAGTGTCACTCCTATATTCCATTAGTGGCAAGTGGGGCACTAGTAGGCAGACACCTCTAAATAGGGAGTTGCCCTCAGTAGCTGCACAGAAACCACCCTGCTGTTGTTTGGAAATCATTGTCTCTGCTTGGCTTTTTGTTGTTCACAGAGGGCAGCTACTGCCAACCAAGATCCTGTTTCTGGTTTGTTAAAACAGTGCCTGAGGCTCAGGGCGAGAAGACTCTGTGGAGAGGCCAGAAGCATTGAAGGCGGAGGAAGAAAATGGATTCTGTCAAATTGTTTGTACAGTTACTCTTCTTATTATTCTCATCTCTTCTTAAAATAATTGGCTTAGGTCTATAATAGAATTTCTATCAAACAAACCCGGAGTCGGTTATCTTGGGTACAAGCAAGAAAGTAAACGTGTACCAAATGAGATCATGGGGTCTGAATGAAAAGAAATATCGATCTACAGCAGAGAGCCAGCCTGGGGCAGAAGACAAAACTTTTTCTTTTCTCTTCTTGGATCAATAATATCTTGATAATAAGTATTTTTTTCCAGCATCAAATGGATCACAGATAAAGCACTATTACTTTGTGGCTTTCTTGTCCTTTTTTTAAGAAGACTCATGATGATTACTTCTGTGTATCATAAACACATTGCACCTAAGGCTATAGAGAATGTACAAATGCCCCTCAAGGTTATGTATTATTTCTTAAATATGTTTGATTATTATTTAATAGGAAGGGTAAACTGGGTAGTAGATGGAAACTTTTTCTATTTTCATTGAAATGAAACTATTTGTTCCATATTTCCATGGTATCACTTCTGTAGTTTAAATTTGTTGTTGGATTTTTAAAGTGTATGTACATTAATTATATAAAATAATGAACCTCACTGTAATATTTTCATACATGCATGTAGCATATTTTGATCACAGTCAGTCATCACTTTTTTTTAATCCCTCATTCCCCCATCTCCTGATCTCCTAATTCATCTCTTCTACTCCATTGTTTTTGTTTCTGTGTATTATGTATCTGTCATAATTGTTTTTCTGAGGCTATTATTTCACTTGCCATGATAATCTCCAGGTCCATTCATTTTCCTACAAGTAACATAATTTCCTTCTTTATAGCTGAATAAAACTCCATTGTGTATACTTACCATATTTTTTTTACCCATTTAGTTAAAGTTGGGCACATTGGCTGGTTCTGGTAATTTGGCTACTATGATTAATGCCCTGATAAATGTGAGAATACAGCTATGTCTGTTATATGCTTACCTTGATGCTGTTGAACATGATCCCAACGGTGCCATATCTGTTTGTTGTTACCTATTTTATTTCTTTCCTTCTTTTTTTCTTTTTTGATTTCACATATTCCTATTTTTATCTTTTAATTTATTTTATCATTTATGGGTGTATTTAGTATATAAATGACATATGTTGGTACAATCCTTTCCCTCATCCCTGCCTCCCTGCCCCTTCTCCAAAGGGGTCCTTCTCATTGGAGGTGCAGGCCATACCCATGGGGATTGTAGATTGTACATTGTGGGGCAGCAGTCAGTTATGGGGAAGAGGCAATGCCTCTGTGCATATGTTCCAACTGTGGCTCTAACAATTTTTCTGCCCCCTCCTCCTTAATGCCTTTGAGGCACAGGTCAAGCACTTTTAAGTGCCACGTAATTTTGTGGCGACCCTTTCTTGCTCACAGATTCATTGCAGTAAGAGTATTCATGTGTGCTGGGCCCCCTTTGCTAGCTTGCACTCACATATTTCTCAAGCATCTCTGAAGGAAAAGCAGGCCTTGAATTTGAGTCAGAGAGAAGATGAGCTGAGGAAAATGAATACTTCACGTAGATAAACATCCACATAAGCTTTCTGAGAAAGTTGAATTTAGGCTTTCTTCCGGCCTATAATCAGTTATCTGGTAGGATTAAAGGCTACATATGAAATTCTTGTTCAACACAAATGCATGGTTCATGATCAAGGTAGTACCTCCAATCAGTGGGGAAGGGCTATGCTGTTAACAAATAGTATTGGAACAAACTGAATCACATCTGAAAAATTAAATAGGTACATGCCTTATACTTTACTTTCCCATAGATTCCAAGTAGGTGAAATATGTAAACATAAAGCAGCATAACACGAAAAAAAAAAAAATGATGAGGGAGGTTTTGTTTAGAGTAAGGAAAGATTTCCTAAGTAGAGCTGAATACCATGAAACCTTAGGGGGAAAAAAAAAGATTCATTTAAGAGTGTAACCATATACAACTGCCAAATTGTTATTTGCAAGTCTCCATGAGACAAAACACAACTGACAGAAATGGTTAGCAAGACAGGAAAATGGGCAAAACACAGGAACAGATGTTGCATAAGAAAACAAATACTAATGGACTCTAAATATATTATATATATATATATATATATATATATAAATTCATTAATAATAAAATGAATGCAAATTTATAATACACTGAAACACTATCTTGATACATATGTGAAGAAACAGACATGTTACACATTTCTGGTAGGAGTACACAATGTTATAATGCCTCTGGAAAGCTGATGATTATATGTATTAAAATCATAAGTATACTTGCTCTTTGACCCTGTAATCCCACCTAAAAGGAACATTTTTTCATCAAGGTATACTTATAGGATTATTATTCAATGCAGTATTGTCATTATAAAAGATTGGAAAAAACCACTGCTCATCAAGAGGGAGAGGGTATTAAAAAATCCATGGCACAGCCTCAGAACTGAATAAATAATGCAGCTATACAGAAAAAGAAAAAGTACAATAGAGATAAAATCTATCAACCCATGTTTATGGAGGTATTAATCACAAATTGTCAAATCCATGTAGTGTCCATCAGTGGGTGAATGGAAGAAGAAAACATGGTATGTTAGCCATAAAGAAAAATATTTTATTTGTAAGAAAATGTGTGGAACTGGTGATCATATGATATAAGTGAAATAAGCTAGACTCATAAGGAAGGATGGCATGTTTTCTGTCATGTGGAATCCTGAGGGAAGAAAGATCATGAAAGTAGAAGGTAGAAAATTAAAAAGAAAGGGACCAGAGAGAAGGAAAAGAAAAATAAGTGAAGGTAAAAGGGAGGTAAATATGTTCAACGTTTATTACATGAATGTGTGAAAATTTCACAGTGAAACCCCCATTTTTGTATAATTAACAATGTTATTAAAAGGAATTTATGAATTTTGATCCCTATGAATCTCAAGAGTTTCAGGATACAATCTTCTTTAGAAATTTATAAGCTTTTATCTTTTGTATAAGGAGGAAATTGAGAATATTTCCTCTTAGGTATTGCTTCTATAAAGAGATTCTGAAACCAGGCATGTAGGAAAAAACTTTATTCCCAGCACTTGGAAGGCAGAGGGAGGTGGATCACCATGAGTTTGAGGCCACCCTGAGAATACAGAGTGAATTCCAAGTCAGCCTGGGTTAGATTGAGACCCTACCTTGGAAAACCAAAAAATAAAACAAAACAAAAAAACCCGATAATAATAATAATAAATCCCTCTCTCTCTCTCTCTCTCTCTCTCTCTCTCTCTCTCTCTCTCTCTCTCTCTGTCTCTCTCTCTCTCTCTCACTTGCTCTCTCTCTCCCTCTCTGTCTGTCTCTAACAAATAAAAAAAAATCTTTTGGGCTAGAGAGATGGCGTAGCGGTTAAGCGCTTGCCTGTGAAGCCTAAGGACCCCGGTTCGAGGCTCGGTTCCCCAGGTCCCACGTTAGCCAGATGCACAAGGGGGCGCACGCGTCTGGAGTTCGTTTGCAGAGGCTGGAAGCCCTGGCGCGCCCATTCTCTCTCTCTCCCTCTATCTGTCTTTCTCTCTCTGTCTGTCGCTCTCAAATAAATAAATTTTTTAAAAAAAATTTTTTTTTAAATTTAAAAAAAAATCTTTTTAAAAAAGAAAGTGGGGGTGGAGAGAGGACTTAGTGGTTAATGCTCTTGCCTACAAAGCCTCAGGACCCAGGTCTGATTCTCCAGGTTACACATAAGCCAGATGCAAATGGTGGCACATGCATCTGCAGTTCATTGGAAGTGGCTAAAAGGCCCTGGCACACCCAGTCTGTCTCTCTCTTTCCCTCTTTCTGCCTCCAATAAATAAATAAATAAATAAAACAAATGTTTTTCTTTTTCTTTCTTTTGTTTAAAGAGATTCTGTAAAGTTGTATAAGAGAGCAGGGGAGAAAAGAAGGAGCTAAAGAGAGACACAGGTATGGGAGTAATATGTCTTGGTATAATAATATCTGTGTATAGTAATGTCTTTGTGCATTTGATAATTATGTAAGTATAGTACCTATTGAAAATAAGATAAAATTTACAAAAATCATCAGGTATTGGCAATATTGTTACTTTGAGGCCTTTGGGTGTAGACCATCATAAAAGAACCATCCCTTTCAGTTAGTAGATACCCAGCTGACTGCCTTCTGGATGCCCCAGTAAGCAGCTAGACTTCTAATACACTCATAGACGCTCTTTGCTACTTAGCCAAGCTGTGTGAGCAGAGCTTGTACTTCTTAGTACTCCTTGTAGAAAATTACTGATGGCTTACCTGTGTACTTTTTAAAATATTTATTTAATTATTTAAGAGAGAAAAACAAGCAGGTAGAAATAAAGAGAATTGGGTATGCCAGGGCCTGCAGCCACTGTACATGAACTCCAGATGCATGTGCCACCTTGTGCATCTGGCTTACGTGGGTCCTGGGGAATTGAACCTCAGTCCTTTGGCTTTACCAGTAAGCACCTTAACCACTAAGAAATCTATCCAGCCCCCTAGTTGCACTTTTCAGAGGTACTTTTTGTTAATAAAAAATGGAAAGCTAAATTTAAAAGGTAAAATACATTGATGATCTCTGACATTTCAGAAAACCAACCATGCTCAACATCCATCAGCTCATATGAGTTAGCCTGGTGTTAAATTGCAGTGCCAAAACTCATTCACTTTCCATTTGCATCTGATCTATCATTTCTCTAATTGTTAATGTTCTTAAACATTACCTATTGAAGCTGTTAAAATCCAGTAAGTGCCATTACATATGCAGTTAAATGCACAGTTACCAATTTTAGGCTCTTTGACTTACATTCTGAAATGAAATGCACCTAGCTCTGCAGTGGAGTTTTTAATGGATAGTAGGTCTAGAGGGAAGTGTTGCTAAATATTTTCTCTCCCAACCATTGAGCTAGATGTACTTGATGATCCTACAATGAACCCCATGTGCTTTCCACACTAGTGTGAGCTATAACTAGGATGTCTTCTCAAGGGGAGAAAAAGATGGGGGGGGGAGAGGAACAGGAATTGTCCAAGCCTGGGCAAGGATGCCAAAATAATCTCCCTTTCAAGAAAATAATAGTGCCTTTGTGTTTAGGCCAGGAAGCAAGACCAGGAAGCTTAGAGTTCTTCTTTGGAATATAAATATATATTTAACAAGATTACTTCCTAAACATTTAGTTTGGACATAGAGAAGTATCCCAGGTTCTTGGCCAGAAACTGAATTGTCTTGAGATTCTTCCCAGATCAAGGCAGCCAGGAAAAAAAAAGATTTTTCTCTGATTGACTATATTTTTCTACTTAGAAAGTTATCCTTCCCATTTAGTTGGGCCTATCGTTTTACTCGTATAATTGGTGGTAGTTGGAGGGAAGAATCATCTGTTTCGATTCTTTTTACTTGAGCTTCAAAAGTCCTACTCATCTTTCTGTTCATAGCTAGAAGGATATTTCCTCCATAAAGGAATCCACCAAAATCCCCCCCATTCCACTTAGTGTGTGTTCTTTCCCTTCCTTGGTGCCTGATTATATGGTAATCTGGTGGTATAAGCGTGCATTATGAGATTTGTCATATCCTGCCTGGATTTTAGTACTTAGGGACTTGACATTTTTATCTCTTAAGCACATTCTTCCTGAGGAGTCAGGCTATGCTTGACCACCTTGCATTTATTTCCCCAAATCATCTTTCCTTTTCTCACTACTATCCCTTTCCTTTCAGCATGCACACAATGGATATTTTTGGAATGAATGTTATTTGTGCCTTATATTTTTCCATAAAAAGAAAAGTTACACTGTTTTATGATCCAATAGTTGGCTGTTAAAATTTTTCTTGAAACAGAAAATTTGCATAAACATCTCTTTTTCATTAAAAGGAGGGAAATTTCATCAGGGAAATTTAGGAAAGTTATAGGCATAACATTTTGCCACTCCCAGCAGAATAAGTTTCTCATTGCATGATTCTCCTTTCCTACCAAGAGAGCTTGCCTCCTCACTCTCATCCAGCAGCTTAGCAGCCATGCAAAGGGAAACAGCAAGGCTGGCAGTGCATCTCAAGTGCTTTAGAACAACACATGGGTAACTCTGGATGTCTGATATGTTTAAAAAGATACTGTATATTCTGATTGTAGTGGGAAGGACAGACATTTTTTTAATTTAGGAAATGGTTTATTATATTCGTTGGTCAGAATGTGAATGACACATCTAAACCTAGCAAAATGGACATCCTGGTGTGCAGCATACATTTATATGACTTGTGGAATCATAGACTGTTGCGACTAGACAGGCTCATAATGATACAGAAATTTGGAGTGTGTTGGACAGTGATGGAGCTTTCCTCAGCTCTTACTTGGCTGTGTGTCAGAAGTTAGAGTATGGGATGTTCACAAAATCACACAAACCTTCCATGAGTTAGTGGTCTTCAGGTTCTTGTCTTATGAACTTCAACAAATGAAATCCATAGATCACTGAGGGTGAAGTTTAGAAAGACTTTATCATGGAACTTAAGAAAATATTGCTTCTGTGTATTAGGTGAGGTTCTCAGAACTGGGAAAGCCCACTTGTTGACCATGACTTGGGTCTTTTGGGGGCATTTACTAGATGAGGGCTGAGCTGTCAGCCCAGTTCCCATGCCAGGTATATAGGAACTTTGTATTCTTATTCACATCTTCGTGTCAGATTTTAGGAAAGGGAAACTCCTTTAAGGAAGAAGAGGTAAGAAGAAAACAGATCTCCACGCCAAATGTTTAGGCAGCTAGCAATCTCACTCATATCCTCTGGTAAGCTTTAGGGGGAGAAAAGAAGGAAAAAACAGATCCTTCCACACAGACTCAAGGACATAGTTAGTTTATTCTAGGGGGCCTGCTACCCCTAAACTGCCTCAATAGTTTTATTCCATTCAAGTTTCATCTTAAATATGATAATAAACAGGAAAAAATATCTGTGTGAAATGGTCACAGATGGGTTGTCATAATGAACCAAGAAACCCCAAATTTCTAGTCTAATGCTCTTTCTTAAGTTGCCTTTCCCTCAAGTTGTTCCTGTTGTCAATTAGCTGCAGTCCAGGGCTAAAGGACGCAAAGTTCATCCACACATAGAGCAGCTTTCCTCACACAGGGCATAGCTTAGATTTTAGGCCAGATCTTGTCCCTTTAGTGCTGGTTTGTTTTTACCTAGTGGAAGAAAGGAAATACAGGATGATTTCACATCAGCAACATTGGCCTCCATGAGAAGATCCATTTTAATGAGCATGTCCTCCTGACAGGAGAGAGAATTAACTTTCTCTCAGGGGACAATAGGCTGATCTATAACTCTCTGAAAGGGCCACTGTGTATTGCTGGATCCCAGCAAGAAGAATTTTCTGTATTCTCACATAAACTTCCCTTTACTTGTTTCTGAGTCTGAGCAATTTGTTTTGCATTTCTAAAAAAATAATAATAATAACCACTAAGCAGTACTCTTTGAATTGAGATGACCTTTCACCTATCATAATCCATCAACTAGCTCTCCACTTGGCTTATACTTTTATGAATAAAGTTCATTTACATTAGGGGGTGAATAGGATTCTAGCTGTGTTTCTTCAGAGACTCTGGTGTATAGTGGTCAAGATGACACCAATGGGATAGAATACGTAGCCTCTTTTTCTGTAAGTAGAACTGGGGCAAGAGATTTGACACATCTTGCCCTAATGTTTTTAATTAATTGTTTTCTAGCATACAAATTAATGGGCTTATTATAGCATTTTCATACATGTATATTATTATACTTTGCTCCCCTCCCCTTTCTTCCATATTTCTCATTAAAAAAAAAAAACACTGTAAGCTAATATTGGCTGAAAGTGGACTATTCATTGGACAGACTACCTTCCATTCACTTAAAAAAAGTTGAGAGAGGAAATTGAGCAATTTATCAAGGACAAAGGAGGTTCTCCCATCCCTAAAAATTGCTAGCACTGGGCTGGAGAGTTTTCTTAGTGGTTAAGGCACTTGCCTGCAAAGCCAAAGAACCCCAGTTCAATTCTCCAGTACCCCAAAAGCCAGATGTCTGGAGTTCATTTGCAGTGGCTGAAGCCCTGGTCCACCCATTTTCTTTATCTCTATCTGCCTCTTTCTCTATCCTAAATAAGTTAATAAAAAAGTAAAAATTGCAACCATTTAATATTTGTAAGTACCCACTTGGAGTTTTCAATGTATGCTAATTTTAGTTTATAATACTGTAGGTCCCTCCTTTACCTCATTGTTAGGTCAGAAAAACTAACAATGGAGGCCTTCTACACCTAACAGCAAAAGTAGATATTTTGCGTATCTGAGACAGGTGTGGTGGTCTAGGGATTGTTAGATGTGTCCCAGAGCCAGACTGTAAATGAGTTCTCACAGATATTGCCTGTGTGTTATGTTTGGATACTGTTACAGTGTTGTTCCTCCACACCCTCATTGTTTTCCTCAGTCAAGGAAGGATGATCCAAAGGAGACTTTCAGCTGCTGAATGAATAACCTTGCAAAGAGTGCTACAGATAAGGGAGATAGTTGGAAGAAAAACATATGTCACATGAAGAAAAGGCAATGACCTTTCCTGCACTTCCTTTTGTGGGGATGCCATGGTGGCCTGAATCCAGAGATGAAAGTCAATGTTTCACTATCCATTTTGTTAGGACCCTAAACCAGTCACACTTTGACCACTTCTGTCTTTGCTTTCTCCCTTTCTGAGAATGTGGCTTTTCACCATTTATTTATACTCGGGAGAGTGGCTCTCTGCAGTATTTATTCCTCTTTTTGAGGGAGTCATTGTTATCTTTTGCTTCAAGCTTCCCTTTAGGATTTTCCTTCCTCTAAAAATTATCTTTGCTTATTAAACCTCGGTTGGAACTGAAGTACTTTATTAATTATTAATTTATTTTTGGAGGGGAGAAGTATTAAGAATTGAACCTAGGACTTTATACTTGGTATTCAAGCACTCTACCATTGACTTATATCCCTAACATTTATTTGATGATTATTTCCTCTAAATGTAACTTGAAAACCCCATGGAAGAAAGGAATGTATCCTGTTTTGCTTAGAATACCAGTAAACAAGTTCCTACTACAATATTATTAGACAATATGTTTTATGTGGTAATCCTCATGCATTTTGAATTTAAAATGTTTGATTTCTTTTGTGTGTTTAAATAAAGCTTCTCTAAGTATAGCCTGGGAGGTTAAACTGCTTCCCAAGAAGTAGCATATAACAAATAAGATATAAAACAAAACTTTTTAATCTATGAAATTAAAAATAAAAAGTAGAATCAAACACAAGAGCTCTTAAGTCATGTTCTTCAGTCATTTTCTATTCAGCAAAGTACTAAAATAAGTGTTGCATGGGCATTTTGGGAACAGAAACGAGTGTGGGCTGGATTGGCAAGAAATGTCTTGTGCCAGAGGGAAGATTGATCTGGAGTTGTATGTGAAGAGTGGGTGTGATGTTCATATTTGCTGTCCACTTGAGAGGACCTAGACCCATGTAGGAAATAAGCCTCTGTACATAGATGTCAGGGATTATCATAATTTGATTAATTGAGGAGGAAGACCCAATTTAACTGTGGGTCTCCCACAGGTTGGGTCCTGGACTAGATAAACAGCTACCTGAGAATTAGATTTAATTAATGTCTACTTCCTGATGATGGGTGAAATGTGACCAGCTGCTTCATGCTTCTGCCGTCATACCTTCCCTCCATGATGAACTGTAACTGCAAACTGAAACCCTTCCTCCTTTACACCAATTTTTGTTTGGTATTTTGTCCCAGCAATACAAAAGGTAAATAATACAGTGGGCATGCCTTAGGAAATGGCTATGAAGCTGCACCATCCTAAACGTCGGAAGAGCAGCAGCATACAGAGGACATGTGCAAGCCCCTGGGAGGAGCCTGGCAGACTGGTGAGATCAGGTGTGGGAATGTGGACTAGACAGTGAAAATGGAAAAGCAGAAATTGATGGGCATTATAGTTAGGGTCACTTATCATGACCCCCTTTATGTAAAGAATCAAACTTTTGTCATCTAGTGATTATTTTTCAATAATTTAAACTTGAATTGTTAGTATTTTTGAGTAGTTTTAAATCATCATCATGTATTTGACAAGACAGTTTGACAGTGGTAGTAAGGACTCACACCAAATCTGTTTACAAACTTCTTCCTAGCCATGAGGCTCTGCGGAGATGATGTTTTGATGTCAAGAGGTCAGCCTTTCAATGTTTGGAGCAGACAATGGCATCTCACCATAGAACTCTCAATGACCTCCTAAACAGAGGAACCACGTAGGAAAGAGACATTAATTCTTTCCTGTAACAGTATCAGGCCTTAAAGTAACTTTTATGAGTCATAGTCTGTCATTTCCTCTAAGTCTGCTTGAAATTGACAGTTTTGCCAGTGCTTGAGCTTTTGTGATGGTTTGTATATGCGTGTCATACAGGGTCACAAGTGCCTTTGAACTCTAAAATACACATGTCCAGCATCATGTATTACTACCACCTTCATATGTGCATCCATAATAGCTAAGAAAATATTCAATAAAGACATAATGATAACCTGCTATTTTACCGTTAATTTTCACTTGCCAAAATTGGCTTGTACTACCATGCATCCATATACTGGTCTTTATCTATGCTTTTATACATTGTATTTTACTCATAAATGAGTACCCCCCCCCAGAACCATTTGTACTTTTATGTTTACCCTGGGGAGTATCCAGGAGTCTGATTTGCTGGTACAGTAAAATTTGCTTGGCAGGGCTGGAGAGATGGCTTAGCGGTTAAGTGCTTGCCTGTGAAGCCGAAGGACCCTAGTTTGAGGCTCGACTCCCCAGGACCCACGTTAGCCAGATGCACAAGGGGGCGCACACATCTGGAGTTCGTTTGCAGAGGCTGGAGGCCCTGGCACGCCCATTCTCTCTCTATCTCTCTTCTCGATCTCTTTCTGTCTGTATGTTTGCAAATAAAATAAAATATTTAAAAAAATTTGCTTGGCAGAGTTTAGTTTCTCTGTTTATTTGTTGAATATGACTAGTCTCTAGAAGTTTTTCTCCTTCACAGAAATACCAGTAGTCCTCAATACTGAAGTATGCTGAAGGTTCACCAAAAGCTAATTAAGAAATTATGTTGTTAGCCATTTTATGTCTTTGTAAGTAGTCTTCATAAGTATATTTGAAGGGTGGAGACACTGGTGTTAGTTATGACCCTCAGATAGACTGCAGTGGCCTGTCTGCCCCACAGAGCCTACTGCATCTGAGAATGAGAGAAGTATTTCATTCACAGTCCTTGACAACAATATTTAGGTAAAGTATAATTTCAGTTAAGGGAAGACCTCAAAGTTTCTAATTTAGTGATTCTAACATTTGCAAAATTTGATCCATTCTTATCATAAGCCCTTCAGATAGCATTCATTAGTGGGGCTTTGTTAGGAAAGCAAGAGCAAAATGCAGACAGCCCATGCTGAGTGGGAGATAATTTATCAGGCATTTGTTTAGGTACTAAGTATACTGTTTGTGGCAGAATTGTGAGAGCCCATGTGACTTTTGGACCCACTGACAACATTGATAGAGCAAGGTGCATGGCTCACATTCATCTTCACCATGAAAGACTCTCAGTCCGTCACCAACCACCAGTCACACCTACACAGACGTCGTACATTCCTTCTTTATCATGCCTAGTGTCATTCTTCCACTTCAACAATATGTGTAGTGTTAACTCAGTGAATACCACTGGTGCTTCCCATGTTTAAAGAATTCTGCCAGATACTCCAGCGACCTTTAATCAGGAGTTGGACTATAGAAAGGGTAGAAGCAGAAGCTCTGCTTTCACAGTGTATCTTTCTTTGGTGATTCTAGGGAAATAGTTTCTCCCTCAAGTAGTTCAAAGTGGGCTTTCTTGTCATATGAAAATAATGGTCAGATAACACAGTGTGACATATAATACTGGCATGGATTATGGACTAAAAAATAGTCTTTCAAAGTCAGTTTTATATTATATGTTTGAGAATGTGGCTAATAAATAGCTTTATAAATCATCACTATAGATAATGGTATGACAATAAGCATATCCCATCAAATTAAAAAATGGTAGCATATTCAAACAGGAGTTCAGATCAACCTGGTTCTGAGGATAAACTTGTGCTATGTGTGACATATTTGTATTGTATTTTTAAATTGTTCTACTTATAATTTTCTCTGTGACTGAGAAGGAAACATTGGGAGTGAAGCAAAAGTCAGTGGAGGAGCACACTAGTGGTGGTGATGGTGACAGCTGTGGTGCCCTGTGTGTTAGGGTGAATGAGCAAGGAAAGTTTTAACAGAGAAAAAGACTGGAGATGATTTAAATGACAACTATCAAGAATTAAAATGCAACAATGCAAGATACTATAGTCATATTCTAAAAGGAATTTCTTGTTAGCAAGACCTTTTAATTAGTGGGATGAGTTATAAATTACTTTTATGAGAATAATAGAAATTAAAATAAATAACTATATAATGTGACTCAGAAGGAATATGCCAAACAGAAAGTCTTAGAGAATAAACATCTTGAGATCTCTTCCAGCTCTGTAATTCTATAATACATTGATTACAGAGGCTTAAGTGCAAACCATAAATGTAAAATCTGTTAAGTGAACTGTAATTATGTCAAATTGATATAATAAGCTGAACAAAACTTTGACATGTAGATTAAAAGAATACAAAATATCAGGCTGGGGAGATGGTTCAGTGGTTAAAAGTGCTTGCTGCACAAGCCTGAAGATGAGAGTTCAGCTTCCTAAACTGCAGGAAAGCTGGCTGCAGATTGTCTCTGATCCCCAAACTCCTGCAGCAATGGGAGGCAGAGTTAGGAGAACCTCAAAGCTATCAAGCTAGGTAGTCTGGCATTCACAGTGGCATATAAGAGATAACTTATCTCAAACAATGTGGAAGGTGAAGACCAACATCTTTATGTCCACCATAGCACCTGTGCACCAATATGCATGCATCCATGCATGCATGCACACACAAACACTCAAAACATTTCTTCTGAGAAAATCAATAGAAATTATAATTTGTTGTATTATTAGTCTATAGACTTATGTATTTGGCCCCCAAATTTAGCTGTAAAGCTAGTATATACATGTTTTAAACTAGTATGTACAAATAAAACTTGCAATACTGAAATTATGACTTTTGCCACAAATTTCAGTTGAGATAAAGTGAAAATTGATACCAAATCAGTCTCATGGAAAGCATTTGAGAAATCAAACATATTATGTCCACTTACTGGCAGGCGCAATACTTTAATAAATTTACTTTCTGCCTGAAACATACTATACCCATAGTGCTCATTCCTCTGTTCATTTTTTTAATTTTTAATTTTTTTATTAGTTTTTTACTCAGTCAATAAAGTCAAGTTGGTACCATTGTTAGCCTCCTCCCAGACCACCCCCCTCAGCAGGGACCATCCTTGTTATGGAATATGGGTCATGCTTTGTGGGGTTAGCCATCAGTTATGAGTAGGAGGCAATGTCTCTGTGTATCATGACCTAACGTGTGGCTCTGACATTCTTTCCACCCCCTCTTCCTCAAAATTTCCCTGAGCCATGTTGGGTTCATTTTAGGTCTGCTTCAGTGATGAGGTCTTGGGAACCTCTGTATCTGTGGATATCTGGTTTGGTAGGAGTTGATTGTTCTCTGTGGCTATCTCCTTCGCTGTTGTGCTGGTACCAGGTTCACCAAGAAAACAGCACTCCTGCTTGTTTCCCCAATTATTCTTAGTTTCAGCTGGGACCCTTTTGAGGTATGATGGGGTGGTTCTCTCCTTAGGATCTGTGTCTGTCTGAAAAAATAGAAGTAAAATCCCCAATAGAGAGTAAAGTTAGCACCAGATAAGTGGGATAATCTTGTTTTCTTTTTAGTTGTTATTGTCGTTGTTTTTTAGACTGAATATAATATGTGGAGGCCCTCTTGTAGCCCACAGTTTGTGGGATCTTGATAATGGAGAGCAGGCTCATTTTTGGATATGATTCTGACTTGTTTCCCAGCTCCAACAATGGGTTCCATTCCACTGATCAGATCTGCTGGCTAAATCAAGAGCAGTTGGTTTCCCACCATGGCTATGTGCCACTATTGCACTTGCGTGAGCATCATATCAGGTTGTTTCCTGCAGAGTAGCTTAGAATATGAGTGGCTTGGGAAGATATTGGTCATTTTCTCCCAGTTGTTCATATAGAACCTTCTGGAACTAGATGCACTCACTAACTGTCGGGGGACTGACTCTCTTCCAGCTTCCAGCCATGTTACTCCATGTTCTATGCCAATAGCATATCATGTCTTCAGCATTATGGTCTTACTACTAACCTTCAGTGGATCATCAAGTGCTCTGACAGAATTCTGTCTTCTTTTGGGAAACCTTGTAGGTTTCTCTGATCAAGAGCTCATTGTGGATGATAGCCACATACTAGTACTGGGAGTTACAGGTCAGCACCCAATGAGCAAAAGAAGAAAAAGACAAGTAATATAAAAGTGGAAGAGGGAGAGAGAGAGAGAGAGAGAGAAACTGAAACAGAAGGAGTTTAAGGTCAGTCTTCATCATTAACTCTCCAGGGCCTAGTGATTCAGGTGTTCCCTCTAAGGGCCTGGTGAAAATTCAACCATTTGGTCTGTCATTTAGGATGTGGAATTTTATCATACCATTGCCACAAAGGGCCAGTTTTGTGTACCAATTACCTTCCCTTCCCTCCCCACCCTATTGTCTATTCCTTGAGATGCCTGCTAGGTATGTTGGCATCTTGGGTAGATTCATGTTAGGAGCTATAGATGAGTGAGACTGTGCAGCAATTATCTTTCTGTGATTGGGTGAGTTTACTTACAATGATCTGTTCCAGGTTTGGCCATTTTTCTTCAAATTTCATTGTATCTTTTTTTTCCTTACTGCTGTGTAGAATTCCATTGTATAGATATACTACATCTTATTTATCCATTCATCTAATGATAGACATCTGGGTTGGTTCCAGCTTTTAGCTATTGCAAATTGAGCAGCTATAAAAATGACTGGGCAAATCTCTCTGAATTGAGGCATGGAGCTTTTAGGCTATATGCCCAGTAAGGAATTGACTGGGTCTGTTGGTAACTATATAGTCAACTCTTTTAGGAGTCTCCATATTGCTTTCCAAAGTGGTTGTAACATCTTAAATTCCCATCATCAGTGGATGAGGGTTCTATTTCTCCACATCCTCGCCAGCATTTATTTTCATTTGATTTTTTTAATGTTTGCTATCCTTACTGGGGTAATGTGGAATCTCTTAATAGTTTTAATTTGCATTTCCCTGATGATTAGGGATGATGAACATTTTCTTAAGTGTGTGTTTGCCATTTGTATTTCTTCCTCTGAGAACTACCTGTCCAGTTCTTTGCCCCATTTTGTGAGTGGGTTGTTTGACTTTTTATTAGTTAGGTTTCTGAGTTCTTTGTAGATTCTAGAGATTAGGCCTCTGTCAGTTGGATATTCAGCAAATATTTTCTCCCGTTCTGTGCGTAATCTATTGGCTCTGCTTATTGTGCTGTGCTTATTGCATGTTTGTCTGTGAAGAAGCTTTTCAGCTTCATGTGATTCCATTGGTTGAATGATTGTTTAAGATCCTGTGCTACTGGGGTACTGTTCAGAAAGTCTTTTCCCATTCCTATGTCATGGAATGTTTCCCCTCATTTTTCTTCCAGTAGTAACTGAGTTTCCGGTGTTATGTTGAAGTCTTTAATCCATTTGGATGTGATTTTTGTGCATGGCAAGATGCGTGGATCAAGTTTCAATTTCCTGCATATAGTTAGCCAGTTTGTCCAGCACCATTTGTTGAAGATGCTATCTTTTTTCCAGCTTATATTGCTGGGATTTTTGTCAAATGTCAAGTGGCTGTAGTTACTTGACCCAAAGTGCAGGTGCTCAGATCTATTCCATTGGTCTATATTCCTGTTTTTATGCCAGTACTATGCGGTTTTTATTACTATGGCTTTATAATATATGTTTAAATCTGGTAAGATGATGCCTCTAGAGTTGTTTCTTTTGCTGAAGATATGCTTGGATATCTGGGGCTTTTGCCATCCATATGAATTTTGAGATCAATTTTTCTCTCTCTGTGAAGAATGATATTGGGATTTTGATTAAATCTGTATATTGCCTTTGGAAGGATTGCCATTTTCACAATATTAATTCTGCCTATCCAGGAAAATGGGAGGTCTTTCCATTTTCTTAAGTCACCCTCAATTTCTATTTTGAGTTTTCTTGTGTTTGCATTGTATAGATCTTTCACTTCCTTGGTTAACGTTAATCCAAGGTATTTTATATTTTTTTTTAGGTATTGATAATGTCACTTATTTATTTCTCTGTATCTTTGTCATTTGCATATAGAAAGGCTACTGATAGTTTTACATTGATTTTGTATCCTGCTACTTTGCTATATGAGTTAATCACCTTTAAGAGTTGTAGAATGGAGGCTCTTGGGTCTCTTACATATAGAATCATGTATGTCATCTGTGAACAGCATTAACTTGACTTCTACCTCTCCAAATTGTATCCCTTTTATTTCTTTCTTTTGTCTTATTCCTTGAACTAGCATTTTCACTACTATAGTAAAGAGCAGAGGTGAGAGTGGACACACCTGTCTTGTACCTGATCTCAATGGGAATTCATTCTGTCTCTCTCCATTAAGTATTATTTGGGCTTTAGGAACTTTATATATAGCTTTTATTGTGTTAAGATATAAATCGACCATGCCAATTCTCTCCAATGTTTTGATCATGAAGTGATGTTATATTTTGTCAAAGGCCTTTTCTTCATCTATTGAAATGATCATGTGGCTTTTGTATTTAGCCTTGTTTATGTGGTTATTACATTGACAGATTTCTATATGTTGAATCACCCCTGTGTTCCTGGATGAAGCCCACTTGATCGAGGTGGATAATGAATTTGATGTGTTGTTGAATTTGGTTTGCCAGGATTTTGTTCTGGATATTTGCATCTAATTTCATCAGAAAAATAGGCCTGTAATTTTCTTTTGTGGCATCTCTACCTGATTTTGGTATTAGTGTGATAGTAGCTTCATAGAAGGAGTGGGGAGCTTTTCCTGTTCTCCAATTGTGTGGCACAGTTTGAGAAAGATTGGTTTGAGTTCTTCCATGAAGGTTTGATAGAATTCAGCTGAGAAGCTATCTGGTCTTGGATTCTTCTTTGGGGGGAGGTTTTTGTTATCACCTTTTTAATTTCAATGGGTATGATAGGTTTGTTTAGATTAATCTGCTCTGAGTTTAGCTTTGGTAGATGGTATATGTCTAGGAATCTATCCATTTCCTCTATATTTTCCAATTTTGTAGAGTAGAGATTTTTGAAGTAAAACCTGATAATCTTCTCAATTTCACTTATGTCTCTTGTGATCTCTCCTGTTACATTTTTAGTTTTGTTAATTTGAAGTGCCTCTTTTGTCACGTGATCAAATTGGCCAGCGTTTTGTCAATCTTGTTTATTTTTTCAAAGAACCAACTTTTTGTTTCATCAATTTTTTTGATTGTTTTCTTAGTTTCCAATTCATTAATTTCTTCTCTGATCTTAATTATTTCTTTCTGTCTGGAGCATTTTGGATTGGATTCTTCTTGCCTTTTGAGTGCCTATAAGTGGATGGTTAGGTTACTGATTTGTGCTCTCTCTGTTTTTATTATGAAGGCATTCAGTGCTATGAATTTTCCCCTGAAGACTGCTTTCATTGTGTCCTTTAAGTTTTAATACAATGTGTTCTCATAACAATTCATTTCTAGAAATTTCTCTATTTTCTGTTTTATTTTGTCCACTACCCATTTGTTTTTTAAAAGTGTGCTGTTCTGTTTTCAGGAGCTGATGGAATTTTTGGTGGGTGTTTTGTTGTTAATTTCTAGCAATATAGCATTGTGATCCTATATCATGCAGGCGATTATGTCAGTCTTCCTAAATATATGGAGGTAGGCTTTGTGACCCAGTATATAATCTATTTTAGAGAAGGTTCCATGTTCTGCTGAGAAGAATTTGTATTCTGTGGGTTTTGGTGAAATGTTCTGTAGATGTCCGTTAGGTCTAAATATTCTTTGGTTTTGTTGAGCTTTCTTATTTCCCTGTTGAGTTTCTGTTTGGAACATCTATCTATTGCTGATAATGTTGTATTGAAGTACCCAACTATGATGGTGTTGGTGGTTATTTCTTTTTTATTGTCAAGTAGGTTTTGATTTATGAATTGTCATGCATCTGTGTTTGGTGCATAAAGATTGATGATTATAATATGCTCTTGCTGGATTGTTCCCTTGATCAGTAGGAAGTGGCCTTCTTTGCATTTTGATGATTTTTGGTTTGAAGTTTATTTTATCTGATATTAGTATGGTTACACCTTCTTGTTTCTTATTCCCATTTGCTCAGAATATCATTTTCCACCCTTGCCCCCTTAGGAAGTGTCTGTCTTTAGTGGTGAGGTGGGTTTCTTGGTGACAACAGATTGAGGGGTCTACTTTTCTGATCAACCCTGTTAGCATGTGTCTCTTGATGGGTGAATTATGGCCATTAGTGTTTAGGGTAATTCCTAAGGTTTGATTTGACCCCTGCCATATTATGTTGGTTTATGTGGTGATGTTTTCATGGATGTTGAAGGTTTTTGTTTCTTCACCGCGTTAGATTATTGGGATTGCTTCTTGTAGGTACTTGTAGGTACTTGAGGTTTGATTCTTCTGTGTGGAGAATTTCCAGAAATCCTCTCTATAGGTTTGATTTTGTGTTCATATAGTTGTAAAGTTGAGTTTTGTCATGGAAAGTTTTTCTTTTACCACCTATTATGAGGGATACTTTTGCTGGGTAGAGTAGTTTTGGTTGGAAGGCATAGGTTCTTAGAGTTTGCAGTGTTCCATCCCAGGCCCTTTTGGCTTTCAGAGTTTCCATTGAGAAGTCCAAAGTGATTCTGATGGGGTTACCTTTAAACATGATGTGTTGTTTTTCCTTAGCTGATTTTAGTACTTGCCCTTTGATGTTAATGTTCATTAAGACAACATGTCTTGGAGAGTTTGCCCTTTGGCCCAATCTGTTTAGATTTCTGTTATCTTCTTGTATCTTGGTGGGCCTTTCTTTTGACAGAGAGAGGGAAAGGGTTTTTTGATTTTTTTTTTTTTTTTTTTTTGAGTAAGTTCTCCCTGCCTTTGGTCTGAATTTCTTCCCCTTCGTGTATTCCCATGATCTGAATGTTAGGATGTTTTAGGGTATCCCACATTTCCCTCATGTTCTCTTCTCAGAAATTTTTGAACTTATTGAAACATTTGAACTCTTCAACTGTTTCTTCTGTTTTGTCTCCCAGATCTGAGGTTCTATCCTCCCCATGGCTGACTCTATTCTTGAGAGCCTCTAAGGAGTTTTGTGCGTGCTCAATTAGTTTTGCATTTTCTACTACTTTTGTATGGTTTCCAACCCTCTGTTAAGTTCCCTTTTCACATTATTTTCTGATTTCAGTGATGCTTCTTGGAATTCCTCCTTGCATTTCTTTGTCTTCATTTACCATAGCCTGATGGTTTTTTAGGTCTTCTTTTTCTTTTTCTTTTTCTGTTCTTTTTTGCTTTTCTTTATATCTATTAACTGTGTTAGGACCCCTTCTATTTTCTTATCCATTAGGTCTAGTGTAGTGATGGCAGCACCCACATGATTATCAGTACTTTGTTGCTTTTGTGCAAGTTCTACCAATAGCTTGGTCAGGGTTGCAGTGCTTATAACTTCATTTTTGAATTCTGGTCCTATTGTCTTATCTATGTTTTAACTAGAGACTTCCATTATAGGACTGAGAGATCTTATTGGATTTACGTGCATTTGATGTTTTATGTTATTTTTCATTGTGGTCTGCCCATCAGTGTGGGAGAAGCAAGAATGGGACTGTGGTCCCAATGGGTGGGGAAGGTGGTGTAGCTTGGGGGGTGGTGGCAGAGAAATGTTCAGAGGCGGGGGTGAAATGCAAGGTCTGGACAGAGTGGCAAGGGTCAAGACCCTCTTGGGGGTGGGGCGGGGTTGAATAGAGGAGGGCTGATTTGCAAGGCGCAGGGGTGGGCACCAAGCAGAGCAGAGCAGGTCTGAAGTCCTGTGATTTGGGGGGCAGAGCAGAGTGGAGGGTGTCAGAATTCATGTAGCATTGGAGCCAATCAGATGGGATATGAAGTTGTCGGGGGGTTGGGGCAGGGCCAAGCAGACTGCGTCAAAGGCATAGCCAATAGGGGCGGGTTGCTGGGGTTGGCCAAGCTGAGCGGGTAGAAGGAAGTGGCAGTTGGGGATGCATACAGGGGTAGATGGAAGTAGAGGGATGTGGGGCAGAGTGGAGGAATTTCAAAGTCAAAGTGGGCAGGGGGGCTACAGAGAAGGCTTAGTGGTTAAGTGCTTGCCTGTCAAGCATAAGGACAACAGTTCAAGGCTCAATTCCCCAGGACCCACATTAGCCAGATGCACACATCTGGAGTTCCTTTGCAGTGGCTAGAGGCGCTGGTGTGCCTATTCTCTATCTATCTGCCTCTTTCTCTCTGTGTCTGTTGCTCTCAAATAAATAAATTTCTTTTAAAAACTGGGCAGGGAGCGTGACTTCCAGTTAAGATGGCAGGTTAGGTACCACGCCAAAGTAGCCTAATGGGGAAAAAGACCGAAAAAACTCAGCAAAATACACACTTTTACTAAAAAGTGAGGTGTATAGGAAATTAAAATGGCAGTGGAGAAGTAGAAGAGATCCAAAGCCAACACAGGTCAACAAAAGCGGCCCTGGCAGCTCCACCAACCGTGGTAGTGGCAGCACACCAGAAAGCCGCCAGGCTCTGCTCCAGCCGCAGGAAAAGCCAGGTGAGGGGAGCTTCCACTTACACCGGCGCTCTCTGCAACTCAAGAAACGTGAAGGGAAAGTGGCAGTAAACAACAGAGGAGCAGACCACAAGGTAGAAGAACACGTGGAACAGCGAGAGAACCAGAGCAGCTGCGGCTCCCTCCCCTCCCCAATCACATGTGCCCACCTCCAGTGAACAGAGCAGCAGTCCTGGGACACAGCCACACCAACTTCAGCAAACAGCGGGACCCAAGCAGGAGCAGGGTCCTGCAGCAACATCAGTGGCTGCAGCACCAGGTGCAGCGGCCCCAGAAGTGGCAGATTCAGCAGCAGCAGCTTCAGAGGCAACAGTCACAGATCCAGCAGCAGTAGTGGAGGATCCAGCAGTGGCAGCTAAAGCAGCAGAAGCAGTGGCGGACTCAGGAGAAATGACAGACCCAGCAGTGGCAGCTTTAGCAGCAGTGGCGGTTCCAGTGGTGAGGGTGCCAATCTGCAGGGCCACAGTAGCCAGGCTCAGAAAAAGCCAGTGTCCAGCTCCAGAAATCAGAACAGCAGCCTAACAACCCAGCCAGCAACTTGACTGAGACCAAAATCATGCAAAAAGGTAACTGGGATTGATTGCACCAGTCTTACTTGGTCATAAGCTGACTGAGATCCCTCAAGACACCAGAAATCTTAACCACTTTTTGCTAGAGGATATGGTTGTTATAATAACTACTCTTGCATAAATATTCAGTGCTGTTTTTGATTGAATGTGTACAGTGTTTAGTTAAATTTTAGAATCTACCTGTATTTTATTCCACTCAGCCTACTTGAACTCAACCCCTAGGAACACATTTGTAGATACTCTGAGAGGCTTAAGAACCACACCTCACACCTTAAAGTCCTATCCTGAAGATATATAACATCAAATCAATTGATACAGCTAAGAATACCTAGCTAGCTAGAAAATCCAAGCATTAACTTAATCCAAGATGCAAAAATATATACATTTTAACATAGAAAAACACTACAAAGCAAGACAATATAAATCCACCTAACAGTATTAATGCATCAGAAATGTCCTCCAGTGAGAATGAGTTAGAGGAAATGCCTGAGAAAGAGTTCAAAAGAATGATTGTAAATATGTTCAAAGAAGTCAGAGAACAAATCAAAGGAGTCAAAGAGGAAATCAAGGAATCAAAGAAGATGCAGGACACCAATTTCATGAAATAAAGAAGGCAATACAAGACGTAAATAAGGAAATAGAAATAATAAAGAAAAACCAGTCCGAATTACTAGCAATGGAGAACACAGTTAATAAAATAAAAAACACTGTAGAAAATCTCACAAGTAGAATGGATGAAGGAGAAGACAGAATATCTAAGCTAGAAGACCAAGTGGCAGATCTAATATAGTCAAACAAAGAGAAAGACAAAGTTATAGAAAAGTATGAGTGGGAATTTCAAGATATTTGGGATACTATGAAAAGATCAAATATAAGAATTCAGGGCAGGGGGGAGGGAGGGAATTAACAGGGGATTTTTTTATAATCATGGAAAATGCTAATAAAAATAAATGAAAAAAAAAAAGAAACCAATAAAAAAAAAAATTCAGGGCATAGTAGAAGGAGAAGATTTCCACTCCAAAGGCATAATAGGCATCTTCAATAAAATCATAGAATAAAACTTCCCACAAATTGGAAAAGAGGTGCCAATGCAGATACAGGAACCCTTTAGAACCCCAGCCAGAGAAAACATGGAAAGAACCTCTCCTCATCATATTATAATCAAACTACCAAACACACAAAGCAAAGAAAAAATAATGAAAGCAGTTAGAGAGAAAAATCAAGTTATCTACAAAGGCAAGCCCATAAGGATTACAGCAGATTATTCAACACAGACTTTAAAAGCGAGAAGGGCTTGGAGTGATGTATTCCAAGTTCTGAAAGATAACAACTGTCAACCAAGGTTACATTATCCAGCAAAGCTATCCATTCAAATAGACGGAGAAATAAGGACATTCCATGACAAAAGCAGGTTAAAGGAGTATTTGAAGACAAAACCAGCTCTACAGAAAATACTTGATAGGATCTTCCATGCTGAGAAAAGGAAAAGCACACATATAAGGAACCTGGAAAAAAACACACAATACTCAAATACTAGTAAACACAAGAAAGCAATGGTAGAACCGGAACCACCAAAAAAAAAAAAAAAAAGGCAAACAGAAATACACAGCTTTCAATAATATCTCTTAATATCAACAGCCTCAATGACACAACCAAAAGACATAGGTTTGCAGACTGGGTAAAAAAGCAGGATCCTACAATTTGTTGTCTCCAAGAAACTCACGTTTCTACACAGAATAGACATTATCTCAGGGTGAAAGTTTGGAAAACGGTGTTTCAAGCAACTGGGCCTAGAAAACAAGCAGGGGTTGCTATCCTAATATCTGACAAGGTAGACTTCAGTCCAACATTGATCAAGAAAGATAAGGAAGGTCACTTTATATTGATTAAGGGCACACTCCAACAGGAGGACATTACAATCCTAAACATATATGCACCTAACATGGGGGCTCCCAAATTCATCAAACAAACACTATTAGAACTAAGGTCACAGATAACACCAAACACAGTGATGGTGGGTGACTTTAACACCCAACTCTCACCAATTGACAGGTCATCCAGGGAAAGAATAAACAGAAAGGGATCTGGACTAAATGAGGTCATAGAAGGAATGGACCTAACAGATATATACAGGACATTTCATCAAAATTCTGTAGAATATACATTCTTTTCAGAAGCACATGGAACATTCTCTAAAATAGACCATATATTAGGGCACAAAGCAAATCTTAACAAATTCAGGAAAATTGAAATAATTCCTTGCATTCTATCTGACCACAATGGAATTAAACTACAAATCAGTAGCAAGAAAGGCTATAGAGCATACACAAAATCATGGAAACTAAACAATACACTACTAAATGATGAATGGGTCAATGAATAAATCAAGAAGGAAATCCAAAAATTTCTAGAGTCAAATGATAATGAGAACACAGCATACCAAAATCTCTGGGACACAATGAAGGCAGTTCTAAGAGGTAAAGTTATAGACTTAAGTGCCTATATTAAGAAATTAGAAAGGTCGCAAGTAAATGACCTAATGCTTCGCCTTAAAGCCTTGGAAAAAGAAGAACAAGGCAAACCAAAAATCAGTAGATGGGAAGAAATAATAAAGATTAGGGCAGAAATTAATGAAATAGTAACAAAAATCCAAAGAATTAATGAAACAAAGAGTTGGTTCTTTGAAAGGATAAAAAAGATTGATAAACTCTTAGCAAATCTGACCAAAACACAGAGAGAAGAGACACAAATTAATAAAATCAGAGATGAAAAAGTAAAATCACAACAGATTCCAGAGAAATTCAAAAAATCATAGGGACATACTATAAAAGCATATATTCCACAAAGTATGAAAATCTGAAAGAAATGGATGATTTCCTTGATTTATATGACCTACCTAAATTAAATCAAAATGAGACTAATCACTTAAATAGACCTATAACAAACATGGAGATCCAAACAGTTATCAATAATCTCCCAACTAAAAAAAGCCTGGCGCAGATGGCTTCACTGCTGAATTTTACCAGACCATTAAGGAAGAACTAACACCATTGTTTCTTATGCTTCTCCAGGAAATACAAAAAGAAGGAATTCTACCAATCTCCTTCCATGAGGCCAGCATCACCCTGATACCAAAACCAGGCAAAGATAGAACAAAAAAGAAAATTACAGACCAATCTCCCTCATGAACATAGATGCAAAAGTTCTCAACAAAATATTGGCAAACAATACAAGAGTATATCAGAAAGATCATTCACCCTGACCAAGTAGGCTTTATCCCACAGATGGAGGAATGGTGCAATATACGCAAATCTATAAATGTAATACATTATATAAATGGGTGGACAGACAAAAATCACATGATCATCTCATTAGACACAGAGAAAGCATTTGACAAAATCCAACATCCCTTCATGATAAAAGTCCTACAGAGACTGGGAATAGAAGGAACATATCTCAATATAATAAAAGCTATTTATGACAAGCCTGCAGCCAACATATTACTAAATGGGGGAAAACTGGAAGCTTTTCCACTAAAATCAGGAATAAGACAAGGGTGTCCACTGTCCCCACTTTTATTTAACATAGTTTTGGAAGTCTTGTCCATAGCAATAAGGCAAGAGACACACATAAAAGGGATACAAATTGGAAAGGAAGAGATCCAGTTATCATTATTTGCAGATGACATGATTCTATACATAAAGGACCCTAAAGACTCTACTAGCAAACTGTTAGAGCTGATCAAAACCTATAGCCATGTAGCAGGATACAAAATAAATACACAGAAATCAGTAGCCTTCATATATGCTAACAACAAACACACAGAGGATGAAATCAGAGAATCACTCCCATTCACAATTGCATCAAAAAAAGTAAAGTACCTTGGAATAAACATAACCAAGGAAGTAAAGAATCTTTACAATGAGAACTTTAAAACACTCAAGCAAGAAATTGCAGAAGACACTAAAAAGTGGAGAAACATCTCTTGTTCCTGGATTGGAAGAATCAATATTGTGAAAATGGCAATCTTACCAAAGCAATCTACACATTTAATACAATCCCTATTAAAATTCCAAAGGCATTCTTCATGGAAATAGAAAAAACAATCCAAAAATTCATTTGGAATCACAAAACACCTCGAATATCTAAAATAATACTAAGCAATAAAGTAAGGCTGGTGGTATCACCATACCTGATTTTAACCTATACTACAGAGCCATAGTGACAAAAAAAGCATGGTACTGGCACAAAAACAGACATGTAGATCAGTGGAACAGAATAGAGGACCCAGATGTAAGCCCAGGTAGCTATAGCCACCTGATATTCGATAAAAATGCCAAAAATACTGATTGGAGAAAAGACAGCCTCTTCAGCAAATGGTGTTGGGAAAACTGAATAGATATCTGCAGAAGGATGAAAATAGATTCTTCTCTCTCGCCATGCACAAGAATTAAGTCCAAATGGATTAAAGACTTTAACATCAGACCTGAAACTCTGAAATTGCTAGAGGAAAAAGTAGGGGAAACCCTTCAACATATTAGGTCTTGGCAAAGACTTTCCAAATATAGCCCCAATTGCTCAGGCAATAAAACCACAGATTAACTGCTGGTACCTCATGAAGTTACAAAGACTTTGTATGGCAAAGGACACAGTGAAAAAACATAGAGGCAACCTACAGAGTAGGAAAAAAATCTTTGCCAGCTATATATCTGATAGAGGATTAATATCTAGTACATACAAAGAACTCAAAAAGTTAAATAATAAGGAATCAAACAACCCAATCAAAAAATGGGCTTTGGAGCTAATTAGAGCATTCTGAAAGGAAGAAATACGAATGGCATATAAGTATCTAAAAAATGTTCTACGTCACTAGTTATCAGGGAAATGCAGATTAAAACTACATTGAGATTCCATCTCACTCCTGTCAGATTGGCCACCATCATGAAAACAAATGACCATAAATGTTGGTGGGGATGTGGAAAAAGAGGAGCCCTTCTACACTGCTGGTGGGAATGCAATCTGGTCCAGCCATTGTGGAAATTAGTGTGGAGGTTCATACAACAGCTAAAGATTGATCTACCATATGACTCAGCTATAGCACTCCTAGGCATATATCCAAAGGACTCATCTCATTTCCTTAGAAGTACGTGCTCAACCATGTTTATTGCTGCTCAATTTATAATAGCTGGGAAATGGAAACAGCCTAGATGTCCCTCAACTGATGAGTGGATAATGAAGATGTGGCACATTTATACAATGGAGTTCTACTCAGCAGTAAAGAAAAATGAAGTTATTAAATTTGCAGAAAAATGGATGAATCTGGAAAGGAGTATAGTAAGTGAGGTAACCTAGGCCCAGAAAGCCAAGCGCCACATGTTCTCCCTCATATGTGGATCCTAGCTACAGATGATTGGGCTTCTGCGTGAGAAGGACAATACTTAGTAGGAGAGGCCAGTAAGTTTAAAAGGAGATATAAAGGGAAGAGAAAGGAAGGAAGGAGGTTACTTAATAGGTTGGTATTTTATATATGTAAGTACAATGATTGAGATGGGAGATAATATGATGGAGAATGGAATGTCAAAGGGGAAAGTAGGGTGGTGGGATGGAGGGTATTACCATGTGATTTTTTTATAATCATGGAAAATGTTAATAAAAAATAATAAAAATGTGGGCAGGGGTGGAGCACATGGGCATGTCATGTCAGGACAGAGAAGGAATTGTCAGGACTTGCCTGGGATTAGGGAAAAAGCTAAGCAGAGTGGAGCAGAGCAGGTCTGAGGTCACTTATTTTTTTTATTTTTTATAATTAACAACTTCAATGATTGTAAACATTATCCCATGTTAATTCCCTCCCTCCCCCCCCACTTTCTCCTTTGAGACTCCACTCTCCATCATATCCCCTCCCCCTCTCAATCAGTCACTTTTATTTTGATGTTATCTTCTGTTCATCCCATTATGATGGTCTTGTGTAGGTAGTGTCAGGTGCTGTGAGTTCATGGATATCCAGGCCATTTTGTCCCTGGTGTAGCACATTGTTAGGAGTCCTACCCTTTCTTTGGCTCTTACATTCTTTCCACCACCTCTTATGCAATGGACCATATCTGTTATGGAGAAACCAATTGCCCTCTAATTTGACTGAAGGCCAGCTCCATGGGAGGGAATGCGTCCCTCATACTGAAAACCTACAACGGGTAGTCATGAAACTTAGGGGTGTAACATCTGCTGCTGTCCAGCTAAATGTATATACAGTGCTCATCAAACTGCCCAGTAAATACTTCTTTTAATGTTCATACCCATATATTAATGCTACTCTCACTTTTTTTTTTAATTTTTTTATTTATTTTATTTGAGAGCAAGAGACACAGAGAGAAAGACAGATAGAGGGAGAGAGAGAGAATGGGTGCACCAGGGCTTCCAGCCTCTGCAAACAAACTCCAGACGCGTGCGCCCCCTTGTGCATCTGGCTAACGTGGGACCTGGGGAACCGAGCCTCTAACCGGCGTCCTTAGGCTTCACAGGCAAGCGCTTAACCACTAAGCCATCTCTCCAGCCCTACTCTCACTTTTTCATTAGAAAATGTTCTCTTTTCAGAAGGCAATGACTCAAAAGGCATCAGGGTGCTAAGGAGTGACAGAAGAGTGCTCTATCACACATTCCAAGCTTTGGTTCATGTTTTAAGATAATACCATTCCCTTCCAGTAGAAGGCAAGAGTGACAACCAGTAACACTGACAATTTTGCTCCACACTGTGCACAGCAAAAAATTTTACAGGCACATGGCTGTAACTCTGAGCCCCAGCAACCACATTCAGTGACTCCCCTTCACATTTACTTTGAACAGCAGCTTTTCTTTTCATTGTGGGGTAATGACTCAGTATAATGGCTGTTCTATGATTTAGACGAACTTTATCAGAGAAGTCTCTGTTCTAGGCTACAAAGCTGAGGGAGAAGATGCCATGGGACAAGCAAACAAAGAATTGTAGACATCACCAGCTGAGTTGTGAGAAGCATTAATATATGGATAGTTCTGTCTCTTCTCCTCAAGACAGTTTGTCTACCTATTATGTTGCAATTTACATGGGAATTGTCAGTGGGTAACAGACTAGGGAAGGTTAAACATTCTGCCACTCATCCAGCACTGGAAGGTCAGGTGTTTTGTTCCTTTTGTTCTGACTCTTCACCAAAGCTGTGCTTTGGAAAGACCCCAGGGACTTTTCTTAGGCAAAAATCATTTAACACAATTGGCACCATTTATTTCAGAAATGATTCCTAAGAAGCTACATAAATACTAATGATATGCATAACAATGTGTTCCACCTTGGAATTTGCATCAGAAGTCACTGAGATGCAGAGATGCCCTGGTTCTGGCTTTCTGTGGGAGAGAGGCAGCCCTTTACCACATGTACAAACTTGTTATTCAGGTGTGTCTGCTTATTCTCCCTGCCACCTCTTGCTTAAATGAACCTAGGTTGAAAAGAATTAAAAACAGAGACATGATCAAGGAGTATAGTAGGTGAGATATTCCTAGCCACAGTCATCAGCACATGGTTATTGCTAATGGGAATGGAAATGTGTAGAATTTTACATAATTGAGTGAAAGCTCTGAGTCAGACACCCAATCAGGTACTTAAAAAATTCCACACATAATTTTATATTCTCAAGGCATTTATTGTATGGCAAATGAAGCCATACATATAAATATAAACACAAAGCAAAAACTAAGCTTTTTCCCATACATGTAAAGTATGTAGTTTGATAAACAATAGCTGTTCATATATATAAGACATTGACACTTATCTCCTAGACAATAGCAATCGAAATTCCAAAAATATATACACTTTAATATTCACTATGCATTATAGCACATACAAGTGGATGGTTCAACAAGTTAAATCTATTTACATTCCCCTTGTGTTTGCAAAGTCTTATATAATATCATTTAAGTGATCTGTCCTTGATCCCTTCAGTAACCTGAACCATTCTCTCCTTTCTTCTGAAAGAAAGAAGAGCGTGGGTTCTTTTCTTCTCTAAGAATGCCAGGCTCTTTTCTACCTATGGGCATTGCACTGATTCTTGTGCCCCAAAGCAGTTTTGTCCAAATAAATGTCTTCAGATTTAAGTCCCAGGCTCCTCCACAGAAATATACACTATAGAAGGTAGGTAGGTAGGTAGACATATAGATGATAGGTAGGTAGGTAGGTAGGTAGGTAGGTAGGTAGATAGATAGATAGATAGATAGATAGATAGATAGATAATAGAGACAGATACAGATATAATGTATGAACACATACATATGTTCTATATAATTTATATATATGTTTTGTTTGCCAGTGTTTCCATTACTATGACAAAATAACCTGAGGGAAATGAGTTTAACAAAGGAAATATTTTATCTCATGGTTTAAGAGGTACTAGTCTACTACTTATGGTTCTATAGCAAGGCAGAACATGATAGCAGAGACTTTATTAAGATAAATTCAGTTAATTTAATTGTAGATAATTTTCATTTATATAGTTTCACTTTGTTTTAAGCAAACATTAGATGAATTTTATACCCTAAATTAACACAGTAAACAGTGAAAGTGACAAGTTCCTAGTGTCCTCATTCACTTATTTTAGGTTTTCAGTGATGTATGCCCTCATTTAAAATATATGATTAAGCCGGGCATGGTGGCACATGCCTTTAATCCCAGCACTTGGGAGGCAGAGGAAGGAGGATTGCCTAGAGTTCAAGGCCACCCTAAGACTACATAGTTAATTCCAGGTCATCCTGGACCAGAGTGAGACCCTACCGCAAAAAAAAAAGAAAATAAATAAATTAATTAATTAAATATATGATTAAATGTTCAGTAAGTGGTGGTAGAGAAGAGAGAATAGATAAATCTGTCATTGCTTGACTTATAGCTGTAATTTTATTTGACAGTTTTTGCTTGCTAAGTAATAACAGCTTTGATTTTTCTAAAATTCTTGTGATATTAAATATTTAGTACCTAATCCTTTAAAAAAACTGTCTTAATTCTGACTCCTTCAAGGTTTATCCTACCCCCCACCTTTCTTCTCATCTTCTTCTTTCCAGAAGTCATGTGCTGGTATCAGAGGCCTGTGCTGCCATTACATAAGGAGAGCCACACTTATATATCATCATTCCATAGTTCTTTTACATTAAGCATATGTTATGAAATACTATGCTCAGCAGTGACACATGGCCCATAGAATGAGGAGCATAGGACCAGATAAGTGAAATGTTTCTGTCCCTTCTTTTTGCAAGGACTTTGAGCTCTATGATTACTTTTTTCCAAGTCTTCAAAGCAAAACATATGCTAAATTTCTAACAAAAAGATATTTTCATGAGAGTTATTGCTTAGATTGTATTTTTCAACATGTAATAAAATACTGGTAAATAATGTATAACATTGAAGTATACTTTCTCCCATTTTTATTCCCAGTCTTTAAGCTTCTTATCAATAAATTCAATTTATTCTTGTCAGGTAATGGTTTCTTTGATGTTTTTGTTTTATCCTACTCTGCAAATCTCTCCGAAGAATAGATCAAACAATGTTTACATCATTTTTCAGAATTGAGGAAGTAAGAACAGAATGGAATTTTGGCCTGTAGTTAACCCCTTCTGATTTTTTTCTTGTATATTATAGAAATTAGTACTGAACTGAATTATTGCATTAAATTGAATTGAATCTCCACCAGACACCATCACATTGGTCACTACTCTGGGCATTTACTTACTTAACTTGGGCTCTTTGCCTCATAGTTTATTATATGAATCAAGCATCTCATATAGTTCTGTATAGTTCTGTTGCAGCCAGGTTCGAATTGCTGGCAGAAATCACCAAAACGAGCAGGTTTGTGGGGGGGGGAGGATTTATTTTGGCTTACAGACTCAAGGGGAAGCTCCATGATGGCTGGGGAAAACGATGATATGAGCAGAGGGTGGACATCACCCCTGGGCCAACATCAGGTGGACAACAGCAACAGGAGAGTGTGCCAAATACTGACAGGGGTCATAGCTATAATACTCATAGGCCCTCCCCCAATAATACACTGATTCCAGGAGGTGTTAATTCCCAAATCTCCATCAGCTGTGAACCTAGCATTCAGCACACCTAAGTTTATGGGGGACACCTGAGTCAAACCACCACAAGTTCCATATATAATGTAAAATTAAGTAATTAAAAATAGTTTTAACTTTATAGTTTATTATATGTTTCATTTCCCTTTTACCCAAAATGCATGCAAATTGGTTTTCTCTTCAGGTCTATGCAGAGTTGTCTAAAGAAGTTGAAAGAATTGAATACAATGAGAAACCTTAGATTACTAAATTTTAAGCCTGAAATCATGTTTTCAGAGGGACAGAAACAAGAGAATTACTTGTGTAATAAGCTGATTGGTAAGTTCTGGGAAAAGAGATTTCTTTTTTTTGGGGGGGTCGAGGTTGGGTCTCACTCTAGCCCAGGCTAACCTGGAAATTGCTATGTAGTCTCAGGGTGACCTCGAACTCACAGTGATCCTCCTACCTCTGCCTCCCAAGTGCTGGGATTAAAGGCTTGCACCACAACAACCAGCTGAAAAGAGATTTCTTATAAGAAGTGTTTTCTCTTTTATTATTTATTAGTTTTGTACTCAGTATATACAGTCAAGTTGGTACCATTGTTAGCCTCCTCCCTGTCCTCCCCACTCTGCTGGGACTCTCCTCATTGGGGAATATGGGTGATGTATTGTGGGCTAGCCATCAATTATGGATAGGAGGCAATGTCTCTGTGTAACATGACCCAACGTGTGGCTCTAACATTCTTTCTGCCCCCTCTTCCGCAAATTTCCCTGATCCATGTTGGGTTCATTTTAGGTCTGCTTCAGTGATAAGGTCTTGGAACCCTCTCTGTCTCCAGATATCTGGTTTGGTAGGAGTTGAATGTTCTCTCTGTTTATTTCTTTCACCCTTGTGCTGGTACCAGATTCACCAAGGAAGCAACACTTTTTCTCATTTCTCCAATTATTTCAGCTGAGACCCCTGTGAGGTATGATGGGCTGGTTCTCTCCTTAGGATCTGCATGTATCTGAAAAAGAGAAGCAAATTCTTCAATGTAGAGTAAAGTTAGCAACAGAAAAATGGAATAACCATTGTTTTTTGTTTTTTTTTTTTTTTGAGAGAGACTTGAGTAGGTATAGGCCCTCTTGTAGCCCATGATTGGTGGGAGCTTGATAATGGAGAGCAGACTCATTTATGGATATGATTCTGACTTGTTTCCCACCTCCAGCTATGGGTTCCATTCCACTGAACAGATCAGTTAGCCAAATCAAGAGCAGATGACTTCCCACTATCGCTGTATGCCACTAATGCACTTATCTAAGCATCATATCAGGTTGTTTCCTGCTGAGTAGTTTAGAACACAAGTTGCTTGGACAGATATTAGTCATGTTCCTTCTGGCACTATATGCGCTAGCCGGGGATTAACTCTTGTCCAGCTTCCAGCCATACCACTCCATGTTATGTGCCAACAGCATATGGTGTCTTCAGCAGTAGGGTCTTACCACTAACCTTTTGTGTCATTTTTCCTTACTGCTGTGTAGAATTCCATGGTGTGAGTATATCACATCTTAGTTATCCATTCATCTAATGATGGTCATCTGGGTTGATTCCAGTTCTTAGCTATTACGAACTGAGCAGCTATAAACATGGTTGAGCAAATCTACCTGAACTGAGGTGTGGAGTTTTCAGGATACATGCACAGTAAGGGAATAACTGGGTTGGTTATTAACTCTATAGTCAACATTTTTAGGAATCTCCATCTTGCTTTTCATAGTAGTTGTACTATCTTACATTCCCACCAACAGTGGATGAGGGTTCCTATTTTGCCACATCCTCACCGGCATTTATTTTCATTTGAATTTTTAATATTTGCTATCTTTACTGGGGGAAGGTAGAATCTCATAGTTGTTTTAATTTGCATTTCCCTGATGATTAGGGATGATGAACATTTTCTTAGGTGTGTATTTTCCACTTGTATTTCTTCCTCTGTGAATTGCCTGTCCAGTTCTTTGCCCCATTGTGTAAGTGGGTTGTTTGACTTTTTATTGCTTAGGCTCTTGAGTTCTTTTTAGATTCTAGAAATTAGGCCTGTGTCAGTTGGGTATTCAACAAATATTTTCTCCCATTATGTGGGGTAATCTATTGGCTCTGCTTATTGTATGTTTGTCTGTGAAGAAACTGTTCAGCTTCATGTGATCCCATTGGTTGAGTGATATTTTTTAAGATCCTGTGCTACTGGCGTTTTGTTCAGGAAGTCTTTTGCCATTCCTATATCATGGAAAGTTACTCCTATTTTTTTCTTCTAGTAGTAACAGAGGTTCCCATCTTATATTGAGATCTTTGATCCATTTGGACTTGATTATTGGGCATGGCGAGATATGTGGATCAAGTTTCAATTTCCTGCATTTGTTTATCCAGTTTGTCCTGCACCATTTATTGAAGATGCTTTTTTCCAGGCTATATTAGTAGGGCTATTGTCAACTATCAAGTAGCTGTACGTACTTGACCCAAAGCTGGTTTCTTGATTCTGTTCCATTGGTCTATACTCTTGTTTATATGCCAGTACCATGCTGCTTTTATTACTATGGCTTTGTAATATAGCTTTAGATCAGGTATGGTGATGCCTCCAGATGTGTTTCTTTTGCTGAGGATATGCTTGGATATCTGCTTTTCCATATGAATTTTGAGATTTTTTTTCTATCTCTTTGAAGAACAAGCTTGTGATTTTGATTGGTATTGCATTAAATCTGTTTTTTGCTTTTGGTAGGATTGCCAGTTTCACCATATTAATTCTGCCTATCCAGGAGCATGGGAGGTCTTTCCATTTTCTCAAGTCCTCCTCAATTTCTTCTTTGAGTGTTTTTATGTTTTTATTGTGTAAATCTTTCACATCCTTGGTTAATTTTATTCCATGGTATTTCATTTGTGTGGTGTTATTGAAAGTGGGAAATGTCACTTATTTCTTTCTCTGTATCTTTGTCATTTGCGTATAGAAAGGCTACTGATTTTTGTGCATTGATTTTGTGTCCTGCTACTTTGCTGAAGGAGTTAATCACCTTTAAGAGTTCTGGGATGGAGGCTCTTGTGTGTCTTATGTATAGAATCATGTCATCTGTGAATAGAGCTAACTTAACTTTTTCCTTTTCAATTTGTATCCCTTTTATTTCATTCTCCTGTCTTATTGCTTGACCTAGAACTTCCAGTACTATATTGAAGAGCAAAGTTGAAAGTGGACACCTCTGTCTTTTTCCTGATCTCAATGGGAATTCCTTCAGTCTCTCCCCATTAAGTATTATTTGGTCTTTAGAGCTTTATATATGGTTTTTATTATATTGAAATATAAACTGACCATGCTATTTCCTTCCAAAGTTTTAATTATGAAGTGATGTTGTATTTTGTCAAAGCCTTTTCCACATCTATCAAAATGATCATGTGATTTTTCTGTGTGTTTAAGCTTCTTTATGTGGTGTATTACATTGACAGATTTCCTTACATTGAACCACCCCTACATTCGTGGGATGAAGTCTACTTGATCAAGTTGGATAATGCTTTTGATGTGTTGTTGAATTTGTTTAGTGAGGATTTTATTCAAGATCTTTGCATCTAAGTTCATCAGGGAGATATGCCTATGGTTTTCTTTTCGTGTGGCATCTCTGCCTGGTTATGGTATTAGGGTGATACTAGCTTCATAAAAGGAGTTGGGGAGATTTTCCTGATCTCCAGTTGTGTGGCACAGTTTGAGAAAGATTGGTTTTAGTTCTTCTACAAACGTTTGATAGAATTCAGCTGAGAAGCCATCTGGTCCTGGACTCTTCTTTTGGGTTATTATTATTATTATTATTATTATTATCTTTTCAGTCTTGATGGGTGTGATAGGTTTGTCTAGGAGATTTAACTGCTCTGAGTTTAGTTTTGGTAGGTGGTATGTGTCCAGGAACTTATCCATTTCAATCATATTATTCAGTTTTGTGGAGTAGAGGTTTGTGAAATGAGTCCTGATAATTCTCCCAATTTCACTTATGTCATTTGTGATCTCTCCTTTTTTGTTCCTAATTTTGTTAATTTGAAGTTTCTCTATTTTTTTTTTTTTTTTTTGCTTGATCAAATTGGCCAGGGGTTTGTCAATCTTGTCTATTTTTTCAAAGAACCTTATCTTTGTTTCAGCAATTTTCTTAACTGTTTTCTTAGTTTCAAATTTATTAGTTCCTGTTATGATCTTAATTATTTCTTCCCTTCTAGAGCTTCTTGGGTTGAATTCTTCTTGCTTTTCCAGTGCCTTTAGGTGGATGGTTAGGTTATTGTTTTGGGATCTCTCTGTCTTTGTTATGAAGGTATCTAGTGCTATGAATGTTCCCCCTGAGGACCACTTTCATTGTGTCCCATAAGTTTTGGTATGATGTGTTCTCATTGTCATTCACTTCTAAAAATTTTGTAATTTCTTTTTTTTTTTTTCTTTTTGAGGTAGGATTTCACTCTAGCTCAGGTGACCTGGAATTCACTATGTAGTCTCAGGGTCTCGAGCTCATGGCGATCCTCCTACCTCTGCCTCCAGAGTGCTGAGATTAAAGGCATGTGCCACCACACCCAGCTTTGAAATTTCATTTTTTATTATGTCCACTACCCATTTATTATTTAAAAGTGGGGTGGTCAGATTCCAGGAGCCAATGGGATTCTTGGTGCATCTTTTGATGTTAATTTCTAGCAATACAGCATTGTGATCTGATATCATGCAGGAAGTTATGTCGATCTTCCTAAATATATGGAGGCATGTTTTGTGACCCAGTATATGATATATTTTAGAGAATGTCCCATGGGCTGCTGAAAAGAATGTGTAGTTTGTGGATTTGGGGTGGAATGTCCTGTAGATATCCTTTAGGTCTAATTATTCTATGGTTTCATTGAGCTTTCTCACTTCCCTGTTGATTTTCTGTTTGGATGATCTGTCTATTGCTGATAATGGAATATTGAAGTCCCCAAATATGATAGTATTGGTGGTTATTTCTGTTTTATTGTCAATTTTGTTTTATATATTTGTGGTCCCTTGTGTTTGGTGCATAAATATTTATGACTGTGATATCCTCTTCATGGATTGTTCCCTTAATAAGTAGGAAGTGGCCTTCTTTGCCTTTTTTTGATTACTTTTGGTTTGAAATCTATTTTATCTGATATTTGTATAGCTACACCTGCTTGATTCTCATTTCCATTTTCTTGGAATATCATTTTCCACCCTTTCACCCTGAGGAGGTTTCTGTCTTTGGTGGTGAAGTGGGTTCCTTGAAGGCAGCAGATTGAGGTGTCTACTTTTCTGATCCACCCTGTTAGCTTGTGTCTCTTGATGGCTGAATTAAAGCCATTAATATTTATGGTAATGACTGTGAGGTTTGATTTGATCCCTGCCATGTTGTGTTGGTTTATGTGGTTTAGTGTTTTCATGGACTTTTAAGTTTTTTGTACCTTCTCTGAGATTGGTTATTGTGATCTGCTTCTTGTAGGCACTTGAGGTTGATTATTTGATTCTTCTTTGTGGAGAATTTCCTGAAATACTCTCTGTAGGTTTGGTTTTCTGGTCATATAGTTGTAAAGCTGTGTTTTCTCATAGAAAGTTTTTCTTCTACCACCTATTAGGAGGGATATTTTTGCTGAGTAGAGTAGTTTGGGTTGGAAGCCATAGGTTCTTAAAATTTGCAGTGCTCCATTCTAGGCCCTTCTGGATTTCAGGGTTTCTATTGAGAAGTCTGAAGTAATTCTGTTTGGTTTACCTTTAAATGTAATGTCTTTTTATTCCTTAGCTGCTTCAGGATTTCCTCCTTCGTGTCAATGTTTAGAGTCTTCATCACAATATGTCTTGGAGAGTTTCTCTTTGGTCCAGTCTCTTTGGAGTTCTGTTAGCTTTTTGTAACTAGTTGGGCCTTTCATTTGAGAGAATGGGAAAGTTTTCTTCATTGATTTTGTTGAATAAGTTTTCCAAGTCATTGGTCTGTATTTCTTCCCCTTCTGGTATTCCCATGACCCAAATGTTAGGACATTTAAGTGTATCCCACAATTCCTTCATGTTCTGTTCACAAAAAAATTTTTAACTTATTGAAACTTTTGGACTCTTGAACATTTTCTTCTGTTTTGTCTTCCAGATCTGAGGTTCTGTCCTCTCCATGGCTGTCTGTCCTTGAGAGCTTATATAGAGGTTGGACTTGTTCAACTAGTTTTGCATTTTCTACTACTTTTCTATGTATAGTGTCCATCCCTCTGCCAAGTTCCCTTTTCACATCATTTTCTGATTTTCTTGTTTCTTCTTGGATTTTATCCTTGCATTTCTTTATGTCTTCATTGAGCTTAGCCATCTGGTTTTTTTATGTCCTCCTTTTTTTACTCTCTTTCAACTTTATTCCCTTTAACTGACTTTGGACCACTCCATTTTCTTATCTATTATGTCTAGTTTAATTCTGACAGCATGCACACAATTATTGGCCCTTTGTTGCCTTTCTGCAAGTTATGCTGTTTGCTTGGTCCAGGTTGCATAGCTTATAACTTCATTTTGGGGTTCTGATCCTAATGTCTCTTCTGTGTTTTGATTGGAGATATCCAATTTAGGACCGGGTGATCTTATTGGACTTAATTGCATTTGAGTTTTTGCATTATTCCTTTTGCATCGTGGTCTTCCCATCTCGGTGTAGGGGCAGAGAGAGCAGGAATGTGGTTGCAAAGGGAAGGGAGAGGGGGACTGAGGTTGTGAGGGGCAGGAGGAGCTGGACTACAGTCATGAGGGGTGGGGGAATGGGGACTGAGGTTGTGAGGGGCAAGGGGAGCAGGACTGCAGTCATGAGGGGTGGGGGAGCGGGGACTGTGGTCAAGAGGGGCAGGGGAGCAGGACTGCAGTCATGAGGGGTGGGGGAGCGGGGACTGTGGTCAAGAGGGGCAGGGGGAGCAGGACTGCAGTCATGAGGGGTGGGGGAGCGGGGACTGTGGTCAAGAGGGGCAGGGGGAGCAGGACTGCAGTCATGAGGGGTGGGGGAGTGGAGACTGTGGTCAAGAGGGGCAGGGGGAGCAGGACTGCAGTCATGAGGGGTGGGGGAGTGGAGACTGTGGTCAAGAGGGGCAGGGGGAGCAGGACTGCAGTCATGAGGGGTGGGGGAGCGGGGACTGTGGTCAAGAGGGGCAGGGGAGCAGGACTGCAGTCATGAGGGGTGGGGGAGCGGGGACTGTGGTCAAGAGGGGCGGGGGAGCAGGACTGAGGTCATGAGGGGTGGGGGAGTGGAGACTGTGGTCAAGAGGGGCAGGGGAGCAGGACTGCAGTCATGAGGGGTGGGGGAGTGGAGACTGTGGTCAAGAGGGGCAGGGGAGCAGGACTGCAGTCATGAGGGGTGGGGGAGCGGGGACTGTGGTCAAGAGGGGCGGGGGGAGCAGGACTGAGGTCATGAGGGGTGGGGGAGTGGAGACTGTGGTCAAGAGGGGCAGGGGAGCAGGACTGCAGTCATGAGGGGTGGGGGAGCGGAGACTGTGGTCAAGAGGGGCAGGGGAGCAGGACTGCAGTCATGAGGGGTGGGGGAGTGGAGACTGTGGTCAAGAGGGGCAGGGGAGCAGGACTGCAGTCATGAGGGGTGGGGGAGCGGGGACTGTGGTCAAGAGGTGCAGGGGGAGCAGGACTGCAGTCATGAGGGGTGGGGGAGCGGGGACTGTGGTCAAGAGGGGCAGGGGAGCAGGACTGCAGTCATGAGGGGTGGGGGAGCGGGGACTGTGGTCAAGAGGGGCAGGGGGAGCAGGACTGCAGTCATGAGGGGTGGGGGAGCAGGGACTGTGGTCAAGAGGGGCAGGGGAGCAGGACTGCAGTCATGAGGGGTGGGGGAGTGGAGACTGTGGTCAAGAGGGGCAGGGGGAGCAGGACTGCAGTCATGAGGGGTGGGGGAGTGGAGACTGTGGTCAAAAGGGGCAGGGGGAGCAGGACTGCAGTCATGAGGGGTGGGGGAGCGGGGACTGTGGTCAAGAGGGGCAGGGGAGCAGGACTGCAGTCATGAGGGGTGGGGGAGTGGAGACTGTGGTCAAAAGGGGCAGGGGGAGCAGGACTGCAGTAATGAGGGGTGGGGGAGCGGGGACTGTGGTCAAGAGGGGCAGGGGGAGCAGGACTGCAGTCATGGGGGGTGGGGGAGCGGGGACTGTGGTCAAGAGGGGCAGGGGGAGCAGGACTGCAGTCATGAGGGGTGGGGGAGCAGGGACTGTGGTCAAGAGGGGCAGGGGAGCAGGACTGCAGTCATGAGGGGTGGGGGAGCGGGGACTGTGGTCAAGAGGGGCAGGGGGAGCAGGACTGCAGTCATGAGGGGTGGGGGAGCGGGGACTGTGGTCAAGAGGGGCAGGGGAGCAGGACTGCAGTCATGAGGGGTGGGGGAGTGGAGACTGTGGTCAAGAGGGGCAGGGGAGCAGGACTGCAGTCATGAGGGGTGGGGGAGTGGAGACTGTGGTCAAGAGGGGCAGGAGAGCAGGACTGCAGTCATGAGGGGTGGGGGAGCGGGGACTGTGGTCAAGAGGGGCAGGAGAGCAGGACTGCAGTCATGAGGGGTGGGGGAGTGGAGACTGTGGTCAAGAGGGGCAGGGGAGCAGGACTGCAGTCATGAGGGGTGGGGGAGTGGAGACTGTGGTCAAGAGGGGCAGGAGAGCAGGACTGCAGTCATGAGGGGTGGGGGAGTGGAGACTGTGGTCAAGAGGGGCAGGAGAGCAGGACTGCAGTCATGAGGGGTGGGGGAGTGGAGACTGTGGTCAAGAGGGGCAGGGGGAGCAGGACTGCAGTCATGAGGGGTGGGGGAGCGGGGACTGTGGTCAAGAGGGGCAGGGGGAGCAGGACTGCAGTCATGAGGGGTGGGGGAGTGGAGACTGTGGTCAAGAGGGGTAGGGGAGCAGGACTGCAGTCATGGGGGGTGGGGGAGCGGGGACTGTGGTCAAGAGGGGCAGGGGGAGCAGGACTGCAGTCATGAGGGGTGGGGGGAGCCGGGTTGCTTTCACACAGGGCTGGAGGCTTGGGGTGGCTTTCACGGAGGGCGGTGGGAGCGGGGTGGCTCTTGTGGAGGGCAGCTGGAATGGAATGATCCCCATGCACAGTGGTGCTGGTGCAGCTATGCTGGCCTGTGAGCCCTTGGTTGCAGTTAATGCAGGAGGAACCTGTGGCTGCAGCAATGGCTAGGACAACTGCTTGAGGGGATTAGAGGCCCAATGGGCCACTGGAGAGCATGGGAATAAGCCAATTCCCTGTTTCGCCCCTCCATGCCCTTCCATTGGAGGTCAGTTAGAGTCTGTCCCCGCTAGAATTTCCTTTCCTTCCCTGGGAGATGCTGTGCAGTTAGGTAGATACCATCTTGACAGGAAGCCTCTTATAAGAAGTTTTAACTACAAAATTTCTCTCCTATTTATAACTGGAATTTAATTAATGATACCTATTACTTCAGAAACTAATGAGCAGAGACAGGAATTAAATCTTAATACTCCACTTTATTCAGAAAGCCAGCAATCTAAGACAGTGGGTTAATATCCTAGAGGTCTATCTTACATCTCCTCTTTAGCCAGCAGATTATGTAGGTAGTGGAAACAAAGATAGTCATCCAGTATTTAGTGTTCTCTCTCTGGTCCACTGGTCAGCTCTGTCCTTGAAATTCATGGTATTGGTGCTTTTCTCCTTTTTACCTCCTGCACTTTTTCTTCATTTCTATCTCTTTTTGTGCAGCTGGAGTTTTATGTATACAGATATTTTAATTCTTCTACTCACCATTGGAATATGTCTAGGTTAACTCAAAACCAGCAAACCACTGGGCAATTTACAATGTGTGCTTCCAGATTTCTTTTGATAATATGAAATGAAAATATACCCTTTCAATATAGAATACAAAGTAACCCCATCTTTCACCTATAATGTTTTATTTTTCTTGTTATGTGTGTGGTGATTTCTTGGTGTCTTTTTTTTTCCTCCTACTTGTGGTTGCTATAATAATTCTCTTCTCCAGTAAGAAAATGTTCAAATCCCTTAATATGGTGGCCTGATTTTTGAGACTAAACAGTTTAACCTGAAAGAGGTCTTTGCTTTACTTATGGTTTCTGGAAGGCAAAAGAACTCATCTTTTTCTTGGAGAGCCCTTTATTTACTTACCAATTCTTTTTTTTTTTTTTTTTTTTATTTATTTGAGAGCAACAGACACAGAGAGAAAGACAGATAGAGGGGGAGAGAGAGAATGGGCGCGCCAGGGCTTCCAGCCACTGCAAACGAATTCCAGACGCGTGCGCCCCCTTGTGCATCTGGCTAACGTGGGACCGGGAGAACCGAGCCTCGAACCGGGGTCCTTAGGCTTCACAGGCAAGCGCTTAACCGCTAAGCTATCTCTCCAGCCCCTAATTCTTTTTTATGTATGTATCAAATTTCACCTTGTTTCAGTTTATTATATAACAATCATCACAGTCCTAGTTTGGGAGCAGCAGTGGGAACTCAAGCACTTAAGCTTTCTGATTTCAGATTTTAATATTTAATAGTAGAAGATTATATGTGCTATACTTGAATCTATCATCAACTTGAAATAGACGTGTATCCTTGCTTTTTAAAAATAAAAATCTATATCATTTGGGGTTTTTTAAAGTAAAATTGTGAATTAGATAAAAAATAGACTAGATTTCTCAAAGTATCAATTAGATATCATAGGAGACTATGGTACTGAATTTATACATCCAAAAGCCTTACTGCCTCCTTATTTATTGATAACTTGAAAATGTTAAAATAAGCTACTGCTTCCAGCAAATTGTGTGAGTCTGTTTCTTTTCTTTTTTTTAATTAATTATGTACACAGTGTGTATACAGCCATGTTGACACATCGTTGGCCTCCTCCCTGTCCTGCCCCCTCCGCAGGGACCCTCCTCATTGGGGAATATGGGTCATGCATTTGGGGGATAGCCATCAGTTATGGGAAAAGGCAAGGTCTTTCTGCCCCGTCTTCTGCAAATTTCCTGGAGCCATAATGGGTTCGTTTTAGGTCTACTTCAATGATGAGGTCTTGGGAGCCTTTGTGTCTCTGTATATCTGAGTTGGTAGGCATTGAATTACTTGCTATATTAATGGTTATTAAATACTAGCAATTAATAGCATGTATAGTACTAACAGCATGTTTGATGCAAGGTGTTCTTATATTTCTCCATCTACTAAAGGACTTATTCAAAGTATAGCTTCTTTATAAAGGAATATTTTTTTGTATATAAATGATCTCTGTTTTGGCTCTGCTTTGGAGAAACTCCATAGATACCACCATCATTATCATCATCATTTCATCTCCATTTCCTTCTACACTTCATTCAATTTGGAGATGAGATTTGAATAGTTGGAAGTAGTATACTAGGAAGAACTGGTACCAAATAAATAATCTTTTGTATAGAAAATGTCTTTCTCTGCAATTAGACCTTTATGAGACTGGGAATGTCCCCTTCCTAAATACCTCTTCCTTCCCTGGAGGACTGAAGGAATGGGAACTTCTCAAGGGCATTCTACATTCATCTCCACTGGCCCAATGCTCATGACAGAAATGCCACCATTTTTGTCTGCATTTGAATTTTTTAAAAGTTCTTATTGAAACATTCAGATTTACAAATACTATTTACCTCATTTATGTCCTACCAGAATCTGTACAGAATCATAAATATAGAGAGACTGTAGTACCTAAGTTGGGAAGAAGGAGAAGGGAGCCCCAAAGACAAATCTGAACATTTTAGAAATTAAACATATCAGAAATTGGTCATCTTTTGGAACACAGGCACTTAAGAGGTCCCAGCACACCCTGAGAAATAGTGTAAGAAGCAAAACTCATCCTATGTTGAGAGCCCTATGCTCCACTCCCCACTAACTATAGCAGTGTTGAGGATTCCCTCTTCTGAAAGTACTTAAGGTAATAATACATAAACTTCCAATTTTAAGTTTTATAAACTTCAGCATCCTCACCTGATAAAATTGATGCAGCCTAAGATCTGAAATGCATTTCTCATGCATATTATGAAATACACCTGGAATTTGGGTTTTACATTAGCATCTAAAGAGGGCTGCAGAGAAACCAGTTACAAATTATTTCTTACCTGGTCCTGCTCTTGCCATATCAGCACACAGAATCCATGCTCAATTTTGCTTTGAATTCCTGAATCCACCCTGCAGACTATCTCAGCTTCTACTGTTTTTTGCTGTTTTGTTTTGTTTGTCTCACCTCTGACTCAGTCAATGAATAGGGCAGGTAAAACTCTATGTGTACACTGCTTTTTTTCTTGCTCCAAATTGTATATTTCTCATTAAAAGTCTTGAACACTGGGCTGGAGAGATGGCTCTGCAGTTAAGGCATTTGCCTGAAAAAGTCTTGAACTCAAAATGTCTGGCTAACTTAGCAAGAAGATGAGAGACACCATCAACTCTGACCTTCATTTACATGTACATGTACATATGAGAGGACCATGCATGATGAAAATGGAAGGTATCTGAAGTATGCAGATGCAATGAATTCTACACTTCAGTCACATCAAATTGCAATTGTGGATGTGTTTCCTTTTATGGTTTGTAAGATTGTATGTCAACTTGACAAGACCTAGAATCACTTGTGAGGGATTATCTTGATTAAATTCATTGAGGTGGGAAGACCCACCTTAATTGTGGATAGCACTATTCCATGGGCTGGGGTCTTGGACTACAGAAAAAGTAGAGTTGGTCGCCTTTGGTTAGAGAAGCTTCTTACTACATATGGTGGTAACTACTGGGGAGACTCAAAACCCATGAAAGTGCTGAGAATAAGTGACTGTTGAGCGCTCAGCACTAAATAAGATAGCTATATCATACCCTTGAAGACTTAGGGAACATTTTATGCAAGAGTGGATGAAAGGAATGTAAGAACCAGAGGATGGAGAGAAGCACCATGAAATGCTGTCTTTCGGACATGAAGTGATTGTTGCATTTATGACCTCACAGCATCACTCATGACCTTCAGAAAACATGCATAAGAGTGGGCCCATTAACATTTTCATCATGGTTAGTGGAGAAAAAAACAGATTAAAATAGAACAGCTCAATGGAAAGAGAGGATCCAGTAGAAAGGGGACAAAAGAAGGTAATGAGAGAGGGTTAGGATCAAACACATTATGTACATATGTGAAATTGTCAATAAAATATTTTTAAATGATAATACATAAAAGAAGAGCTACCTGAGCAGCAGCATTCACATCTCCACTTCTTCACTGTTGAACTGAGTGTGACCAGCGCCTGCTGCCGTGCTCCCCTGCCGCCATGGACGTTACTGAAAACTGAAGTAAACCCTTTCTCTCTTAGCCTTTCATCTCAGCTAACAGAAGGCAGCTAAACAGTTTGTTTCTGTTTTTAATTTGCAAAAGTGGCCACACAGACTTATAGGAAGACTTGGTTTAAGTTTAATATTTAAGGGATATGTTTATACAAATAGTAATAAATTTATAACACTCCTACAAACTATAAGCTAGAAGGGATGTAAAGGTAGTGAAAAATCAAAATATTTATATGCTGATCACTGTTTCCCTCGAAATAGTTTAAGGTGGAGGTAGTTAGTGGCATCTCAGGCAAAACTAACTTTGAACGGTTAAAAGATGGTGCTATATATACTGAGATTATGAGGGGAGATAATGTGTCTTTTTCAACAAGGTTATTTATTCACCAGTATTAACTGAAAGGGAGACTCTTGTTTTACAGTTCTTCACAGAGCTCTTCTGTTTCATACAACAGGCAATAATGTGTACTTACTTGTCTTTCCTTTTCTCATCAGTTTGTTTTTTCTTCCACCAATTCCACTCCCTTGGCTTGCGACAAGGCCAAGTTTGCTATGGTTATGTAGTATGGTTTTAATTGGCTGGATCTATTATTATTATCATCATTAATTATTTCCTTTTTTAAGGAAATATTCATTCATTTGTTTGTTTGTTTACTTGTAAGCAGAGAGACACACACAGTGAGAGAGAATGGGACTCTTAACTGCTGTAAATTAACTTTAGACCCATGTGGCACTTTGTGCATCTGGTTTTATGTGGGTACTAGGGAGTTGAACCTGCAACTGGGATTCATTTGCAATGTTTGGAGGCCCTGATGTGCCCATTCTCTCTGTCTCTCAAATAAATAAATAAAATATATATTTTTTAAAAGGATGTTTTAGAACATTCATTCAGGTGAAGTTTGTATACACATGAGTAATGATCATATACTAGACTTAATATTTTGCACCACTGATTCCTAACCATAGCTAAGATCTCAGATCAAATCTACATGCAACTTAAAGAAGAGATATGAAGCTGGTCTTTGTTCCAGAGCAAATAGCAAAAAAGACCTGGAATTGTATGCCTCTAGGCTCTACCTCTTCTGGTTCTGATGCCTATGCAGGAAGCACAGGCTGCCAGGAATAGAAGGAGGGATCAAAAAAGCATTCACCTTGGAAAACCCCAAAATTTACTGAATGAGTCCCAATATATACAACACAGTGATTCTAGAGAGGTCATTGTATTATATTTAGGAGAGCTTCCATATTGTGATAGTCTTGAACACCTGTCTCCACTTGCCAATCACCCATTTACCAAAGAATTACCCTCACATGCCAAGACCTCTGTCTTTGAAGTAATAGCATGTACATTTTATTTGTATGTGTCATGCTGTTTTCTATTTAAAGAAGGCAAAGTTGTGAGCCTATTCATGACTTTAATGTATTTTGCCTTTCACTAACTTATTTAAGTAACAGTGTAAGCTTATTTAAAGACAAATATTAAGGAAATCATTCAGGAAACTATAAAAATCACAGCAAGCAGTATCATTAGAAAGTAATGCTTCAATCAATCTTTATTTAATGAGAATCCCATGCCAAATAAAATGTGACATTTGACACTACAGCAACAATTTACAGTGGGAAGAACACTGGCCTTGAAGCTCATCGTATTAGTTGTACTTTTTCCAATACATACCTTACTGGAAGGACAGCTTGTCATGTGTCTCAGTTTTGTTATCTACCAAATAATGGGAGGCTGTGTTTCTCACACATATTGACCATCTCAAGATAGAAAATCAGAAATGAGATAAAAGATATTTCTAATGGCATACTATTTTTAAAAGTATTTTGTCACTGTATAGATATAGAATCTTATGTCCCAATGTAACAATCAGGTTCACATTGCTGGCAGAAATCACCTGACCAAAATCAGCTTGTGGGAAAAAAAGGGGGGGAGTGAATTATTTTGGCTTACAGGCTTGAAAAGAAGCTCCATGATGTCAGGGTTAAATGATGGCATGAGCAGAGGATGAACATTACCTCTGGCCTACATCAGGTGGCCAACAGCAATAAGAAAATGTGCCAAAAACTGGCAAGGGGAAACTGGCTATAATATGCATAAGCCTGCACCCAACAATACATTGCCTCCAAGAGGCTCTAATTCCCAAATCTCCATAAGCTGGGAACATAGCATTCAAAACACCAAAATTCATGGGGGATACCGGAATCAAGCCAGTACATTCTGCCCCTAGACCCCATAAACTGATAATCATCCATGATGTAAAATGCAATGTATTCAGTCCATCTTTAAAAGACCCCATAGTTTTTTTTTATCAATCCTAATGATGTTCAAACATTCCCATAGTCCAAGATCTTTTAACTGGGCCATAATACCAACCCCACCACCACCACCAAAACCCATAATGGCACAGACTAAGCATTCACATTGTAAAATGTGGCATTACTGCATTCAGGTCTTTCAACTCTGACTAGAATGGTCCATGAAGCTGTAATTACAGCACTGCAAGTCTTCTCTTTGGCCAAGGTTTCAAATCCTTCCACATTCCTCTTGAAAATTAGCTCCAAAAGGCCAAAGCCACACAGGTTTCAAGCAACAATGATACCACGGTTCGTAATAGCTTTACTGTTTCATCAGGTTCATATTGCTGGTAGAAATCACCTGACCCAACAACAGGAGAGTGTACCAAACATTGGCAAAGGGAGACTGTCTATAACACCCATAAGCCCGCCCCCAACAATACACTGTCTCCTGGAGTCTTTAATTTCCAAATCTCCATCAGCTGGGGACCTAGCATTCAAAACATTTAAGTTTAAACTGGGTGTGGTGGTGCACGCCTTTAATCCTAGCACTCGGGAGGCAGAAGTAGGAGGATCACCATGAGTTCGAGGCCACCCTGAGACTACATAGAGAATTCCAGGTCAGCCTGAGCTAAAGTGAGACCCTACTTCATAAAACAAATAAAATAAAATAAAATCTAAGTTTATGGGGGACACCTGAATCAAACCACCACACTCAAACCGTAGGAAGTAGCTTGCATCTATGTGGGAACTTACCCACATTATATGTTTTAGGACAGAGGACATGACAACAGTCTTCTTTGGGTTCTTCACAAATGTCTCAGAAAAGCAAAATTTGAATATTTTGTCTGGGCTTGAAATGAATCCTTTTTCTTAATGGAAATAGTTCTGTGTTAGAAATATGTGAAAGGAAACGTGCTCGGATAAAGTGATTGCAGAAGTGTCTTTTGGCATAGTTGACCTATAAGCTTAAATCTAAATAATAAGCAAGAGGTATTCCTGAGAAGACAAGAAAAATTGCATTTGTACAAAGGCAATCACTTGTGCCAAGGCTCTGGAGCAGGACTTTCTCAGAATCAAAAGGTAGCTGAAGCTTGGTGGGCAGAAAAAAAAAAAAAAAAAGTGGGATGAGATGTGTTTAAATTCAAAAGCAGATCAGATAGGACTTTGCAGGTCATGGGAAGAGGCTTGCATTTTATTCTGAATGCTTTGAGATCTACTGAGTTTGTAAAAGATAGCTTAGTTATCTACATTTAAGTTTGAATGGACACCTTGGTCACAGGCTAGTTTGGGGGAAATATTAGAAATCCACACTAGAGATCATGAGACATAACTACTTCCCAGAACCCATTTGATTTTCTTAAACTCTAATTTGGTCCTTATAGCACCTCACCCCAACACCTCAGAAGACTTATATTTTGCTTATTAAATGTTTGCATTGTTTTTATTCCCCTGTTGCAACCTATTTTTTTTTATTAGAATCATATCTTATTCAATCTAGAAATTGTCCACAAAAGCTAACTTTTCCATAAACATTTCTTAAATGAGTAAATGCATAAATCCAGTGGTTTTTAACCTCAAAGTTAACTGGGAGGAGTTAAAGCATGAGTGTTTGAGGCCATATCCCCAGGGGTTCCTAGGCACATAGTTCATGTTTCTAGACACTTCCAGGTAATTCTGATGTACAGTCAGTATTGAGAAGCCAGGAAATCAGCTGATTCTGTATGCACTACAATATTACTTGGGACTGTCATGTCCACCTGTTCCTTTACATGTCTGTATCTTTCTGTCAAGGCCTAACACAAATGCCTTGGTTGTCTGACCTTTAAACTTATTAAAATAATGAATTTAAGAATTTATAGCATAAAGGTAATGAGGTATTCATCAGTTTAACATCGTTACTCGCGGTCTCTGTCTGGGTGTTTCTAGGTTCCTAGCACCTTATTCAAAGAATTGGAAAAGACACAAAGGAAGGTAAAACAGCAAGAAACCTTAAAAGCATAGCATTAAAAATAAAAGGTAAAGGAAAGGAAAATGTACTGCAAAAAGACCAGTGGGATCCTTGAGCTAGATTGCCCAAGAACAGTGGGTCACTGTTTGGGCCTTCATCTTATGAATCTAGCAGGAGGAGCTGTTGATTTAGAAGATATAGTATGGGTAGTTCTTTGTTTTGATTGGAAGACTTGAGTTAGAACTTTTTCTCTACTGCATATGTTGCTTCCTATGACAAATCGAATTTTAGTAAAATACATGCCTAGTTATCCATGGATGTAAGCTGGAAGAAAGATTCTTCCTAAAGGTTCACTCAGTGTACAATTCACCTACTGAGCATGTACCCAGAACCAGCTCAGGTCAGATGGCACCATCTCCCAACCCCTGATAGATCTGAGAACAGATTTGAATAGAAACTGACCACCAAGGGGAAGTAATTATTGGTCGCTAGGGGAGAAAGACATACTCAATTGTTTGGAATGAAGTATACATGCAGCTGTATGCCAGCGGGGGTACCAGTTTACCAACAGGTTGCTAGGTACATTGTTAGGAAAAGGATGTGTTTCCTGTCCAAACCAAGCAGTGTTCCTGTTTCTAAACTATTCCCTATGCTTGTCTGTCTCAGAATCACTTACCTGGGTAACTAAGCTGCCCTTTCCAGGGGTACTTTCAATTAGCTTTCATTTCAAAGTAGATAAACTGCTTCTTTCCTAGACAGATAGAATGTGAGTGACTCACATTTGTTTTTTATCAGCTATAGACCCTCATCATACATAAATAGGGAAGGGGTTAGACCACTGCTCCTTCAAATTTGTTACTTATAAAGCCTGACATGGGATACTTGTACAAGTGTTTTGTATTTCAGAAGGATGAAGTTTTGTTGACTTCTCTATAAGGTGTATACAATATCATATTTCAATGCACCTTAAATGTTTGAGATAACAAAAATTAATCCAAACTAGGCTCAGCACCCAAGAAAACTAACCAGATGCCAAGAACTGGGCAAGCAGTACGCTAATGGTATAGGGGAGGGAAGGCAGGAATGGATAAGAGTTAATACTGTTATAACCTTTAAAGTGCTCACTTGATAGCATGATTACTCTTGAGGAATTGGGTGGGGACATTTGCCATTGTGGGTGGGTTCCTGCCTGCTTCATTTCAGTAACAAATTTTAGTGGAACTTGACTTCTTAAAATGTGAGTCTTAGATATGCCAGGAATATACAGTGACCCTCCATTGTGTCTGTGCTTTTATAATGTTGTAAATTACTTGGAAACAAATGGAGCAGATGTAAAAATAGGAGTTCATAACAAATTTAACTGAAGTTAGGAGGAAGGCCCGTTTCCCAGGATGCTGAAATGTCCTATGATTTACATAAACAAGAGAGGAAATCCTCTTTGTGTTTTCAGGGGTGTGTGTCTAATACAGAAACTCATGTTTTCCTGTTATTGAAAAGTATTACTTAATCTTTTAAGCACATTTCAGGTCCTGTGTGTGTTCCAGGTGTGTTCTTTTTTTTAACAAGCAAGCATAAGAACAAAGTACAACCGTCAGAGAAGCCTATTAACTAGGTCTCCCATTTGTATCATAGAATACACACACACACACACACACACACACACACACACACACACACACACACAAATAAATGAATCAAAATAAATGGAAGAACAGAAGCCTGGGCACACTGGTAATATTTTCTGACTTTATTTAGACAAATAGTTACTTCTAATGAGCCTGAGGCCTATTAAGAGAAGCCATTTTGTGATTGAAGACTAAAAAAGGTCTGTGATTTTGAGTACTAAGGTGATAATGACTGCTTAACCATGAATATAAGTGAAATTGATGTGAAATGTGTTGAAGTATTTAGACAAATATAACTGAAATAATTGGTAATAAACTGATGCCTTCTTTGAAGTCTAAATTCTGGTGAGGAGTAAAGAGATTATACTGAGGCCATAAAGTCAGCCTTTGTGCTGGGCCCATGTGATTCTCACCAAAGCTAAAAGCCACTTTTCATTCTCTTTCCTTGGGCTTCTTTCTCCTATTTGAATGACCACAGACACCAAAAACTGAAATAGATTATGGAATGCTGAACAATAGAGGTGTCTCATTACCAGTTATTATTGGAGCCCTCATTCCTGGAGGATTACTTTGTCACCTGCATATTTACTGCAAACAAAGACAAAAATATACCACAGACATTAAAACAGTAATTGCAATGAAAGGCACTGATACCAGTAGGATTTTGTGCTTTCTTTAGCTCCTTCATGGCATCATTTCTATTTAACCACTACATCTAGGGAAAGTGTTCTTTTTATTGGGTTTTCTGAGATAGGATCTAACTCTATCCCAGGCTGACTTGGAACCTAGGCCAGCTACAAACTCACAGTGACCCTCAGGCCTCTCCCCATACTTGAGTCTTTGAATCACAAAGCAAGCAAATAAAGAAATATTTGGGATACCTCTCTACTGGTACCTGTGTTTGCCATCATATGATAGGTGATGCCATTTGTGCACAGGAAGGGAAGAACTGTTTGAGGCTGGGAGGATTGTCATGGTCCTACAGGTGTAGTGACTCAGGAATTCATGCTGTTGCATTGTGCCCTGAATGACAAGTGAAATCATAATCAGATACAAACTAGATACAAAACAAACTGGGTCATATTATAAAGCCAAATGCTATTTATTTATTTGTTTATAACTCGGTGAAGTGTTACTCCTTATCATTGAAGCCTCGTATATTTTCACTAGGTTATAAAGCGATAAATAAGAATTACAGCTCCGCAGGCTAGAGAGATGGCTTAGCAGTTAAGCACTTGCCTATGAAGCCTAAGGACCCCATTCCAGGCTCCATTCTCCAGTATGTTAGCCAGATGCACAAGGGAACACACATGTCTGGAGTTTGCTTGCAGTGGCTGGAGGCCCTGGAGGGCTCTCTCTGTCCTCTCCCCCCTTCTCTCTGTCTATCTCTCTCAAATAAATAATAAGAATAAACAAAAACATTAAAGAAAAGAATTACAGCTCCCCAAGAAACCAATAACCACTTCACTTAAAAGTTGGCTTTGCTAATGAACCCCATTGGGTGTCTACCTTCCTTGTGTCCTTGCCCTGCACTTGTGCCTCCAGTAAAGGTTCTTGGTGCTGTTCAGTTAAGTTGTTTTCAGTTTAATTGGATGAAGACCTGAGTGAAGCAGATTTTACAATTATAAACTGCTTTGAGAGAAGAGCGTATTCCTTTGACTTCTTTTGCAGTCACCCTCACCAAAGCCATTCTCTGTCTCCCTCTCTGGCTCTCCACCCTTCTCAAATATGCACAGTACCACATAGAGTGAAGAGATCAACCAATCTGCATGCCCACTAACCTGAGTGGTCTTTTCTTGGCAGTAACAAACAAGAAACCTACACAAGCATCTATTACGAAGGTCAAACAGTTTGAGGGCTCCACATCATTTGTTCGGAGATCACAGTGGATGCTTGAGCAGCTTCGCCAGGTTAATGGCATCGATCCTAATCGGGTGAGTGAATTTTCCAATGCTGAGAAAAGACATTCTTTTCACAAGATTGACCTTAATATTGCTGGTGGTGGTTGGAATCAATCTTACAAGGCCATTTTTCAATTTCAGTTATAGTGACCAAAACTTCTTGGTGACTATTCCTTTATGGGAAATTACAAATCTTTTATTATGTTTGATGGAGGCACCTATAGGAATGCATATGGAAGAAATTCTGCCTCCAGTAATGTTTGTCAGCATAGGACATGGTTCAAAGAATAATGTCCATTACTACCAGTAAAAAAGCACCAGGCTCATCAAAGTTTCATTTGTCTCCTAATACCAATAAATTAATAGCATCTAAAAAATATATATATTGGGATTCCATTTGATTTAATGAGAGAAATATGACATTATGACATTTACCTATTCAAAGTGCCAATTTCCTTTTGTGTGGATGCATACATACTACCCTAAAAGATCAATAATAAAGAAGAAAGTAATTTTTTTTTTTTACTAAACTCTAAAATAGCACAGTAAAATCTTTCCTTACCTACATGTAAAGAAGGGCATTGATAAAGATTAATTATGAAAACCTGAATGAATTCTTTTTCCTAATAATTGGAAAGAGAGTATGTTGTCATAGTTCTGATATAAGGCAGTGTACATAGTTAAGCTATCTATTTATCTTGACCTTTGCAATACAAGCTTCCTGAAGACATTTATAAATGCTGTAAGACTGGGATTTGCATAGTAAACAGAGAAAAGCATATGCACCTGATCTTTGATCTTAAGGAAAATGAGCCTTATGGTTGCTATCAGAGATTTTGTTTTAGCCTTTATGTGTCTTTTGACAGAGAAAGCTGGGAACAGCCATTTTTATAAGTTAGGATACAGTCATTTCACTGTCTTTTCCAGGATTCTGCAGAATTTGATTTGTTATTCGAAAATGCTTTTGACCAGTGGGTAGCCAGCACAGCCTCAGAGAAGTGTACCTTCTTCCAGATCCTCCACCATACCTGCCAGAGGTACCTGACAGATAGGAAACCGGAGTTTATTAACTGCCAATCCAAAATTATGGGAGGTGAGTAGGGATTTGTATTATGTTAGTTAGTCAGTCTATTTTCTTAGATACTGAGCAAATAATTAAACAAAAAAATCAAAAATTCAGAACTAGAAGACACTGGGGAGTTTCCTGTGTGCTGAATCCATACGCAGTGGCTTTTTTTTTTTTTTTTTTTTTTTTTCCTCTAAGGTAAAAGCTTGTCTTTTTGGAATTACCTACTGGGCTAAGATTATTTGTGCTATGAGAATGAGCCTGTCCCTGTTTTTTTTGAAAACCCTGTAGTTTGGTTTCGTTTCTACTTTTTCTCTAATTTCGTTGTGTTCCTTCCTCCTATGATTTCTCAAGGTTTTTTAATTACTAAATAAAGATTCCAACATATGCTGTCATTTTCTATGTTACTTACTTTGCAACTGTGTCAGAATACTTGACAGAGAAACTTAAGGGATTTGATCCTGAGTCAGGGAAGTTCAGTTGTTAATGGTGGGGAAGGCATGGAGCCTAATGTGGCTGGGTGGCTGGGTCCATGACAGAGGGAGCTTACAGTATAACCTGTTACTTCCCAGTAGATGAAGAAGCAGATAGAAGGAAATTGGACCAAAAGCAGAACTGGCCCATAATCATTAAACATGCTTCTTTCACCCTACACATGCCAGCTGGGCCCCATATTCAAAGATTCCACAGCCTGCCATGACAGCACCATCAGCTAGGGACCAAATGTTCAAACACATGAGCCTATGGATGGCATTTCGTGTTCAAACCCTAGCATTTTTTGCCAGACAACAACCAGTCTACTTTGTCAGGAACAGCACACAGAGATGATTTAGGGCACGTGTTAACAAGCCAGTGTTGTAGGGTACTGATACAGTGTTGCAGGGTATAAGCACGGACAACACAATGAGAAACATTTATAGGATACTTACATGTTCCTTTCAGGTAGCAAGTCCTGCCAGAGAATTTAATCTGTTAACAAAACACATAAGTTTTGCCAATCACTCTGAGTTGTAGAAAATATTTTATATCGTTGTGTTTTTCACTGACCTATTTTTGAAAAAAAATGTTTTAAAATGTGTTAGCTTTTTCTTAGATGCTAAGAGAAGATAACAGGAGCAATACATCTCCTCCTTGGACTGTATGTGTCATTCATGTGATATGGGGTAGAAAGCACTGTCCTGTGCTACAAATAATGTACACACTCACTTTGCCACAATCTGCTAGATGTTCCCTATTGCCCATGAAGTTACTTACAGTGTAATAATCTTAAAGTATCTTTCTTTGGTATCAAGGTAATCTTTTTTGACAGAGAAAACCCAAGAGGTGATTAGGTGTATATTTTCTTCAAGGTGGCTACTTTTGCAGTCTAGAACTGAAAAATAAATGTTTAAAGAAAAAAATATCAAATACTGACCAATTTGGAAAAAAATAATGAGCCCTCTATCATGACTACCATCAATGATCTATAAATGTATCTTGTTTGATAAAAGGTCACAGTGCCAGGCTTAGGATGACTGGTGACTTTTCAGTGAGTAGAAAGTTGGACAGGAAACCCCAATTTCTCCTTGTTCTTCATGAGGTGGGTTTGTTTCTTCTAGTCTAAGATTGTTTTCTCAATCTTCAGTTCCTACTATGAAAATTTTTAGTCATTGATATCAGTTACATTCAGCAGCTTCCATGGCTAGCAGCTCTAAAACTGGTGTAGCATTATGGATTTGAGATTCTGTTGTACTTGGAGGTGACACCCCTGTGTGTCCTACTTCCATTTGTACCATGCTGGCCGGAGAGGCCTGAGAACGGCTCAGTGCCATGGGGACTCTCACACTTGTAATGTGTTCTTCATTTACTTTCCTAAATATACTCATATCTCCTCACGAGTCATGCCCAGTTTTGTCTGTCCATCATTAACCCAATCCTATGGGTGTCTTGCATTCCTTTATTTTTTTTTTCCAGCCTTATAACAAATTTATCTATTTTATTTTTTTTTTTTTGACAGAGAGAGAATGGGCACACCAGGGCCTCCAGCCACTGCAGACAAACTCCAGACACTTGCACCCCCTTGTGCATCTGGCTAATGTGGGTCCTGAGGAATCAAACATGGGTTCTTTGGCTTTGTAGGCAAACGCCTTAACTGCTAAGCCATCCCTCCAGGCTTAACATATATATTTTTTTTTTATTTCTTTTTTTTATTTTTTTAATTTATTTTTTTTTAATTTTTATTAACATTTTCCATGATTATAAAATATATCCCATGGTAATTCCCTCCCTCCCCACCCCCACACTTTCCCATTTGAAATTCCATTCTCCATCATATTACCTCCCCATTACAATCATTGTAATTACATATATACAATATCAACCTATTATGTATCCTCCTCCCTTCCTTTCTCTACCCTTTATGTCTCCTTTTTAACTTACTGGCCTCTGCTACTAAGTATTTTCATTCTCACACAGAAGCCCAATCATCTGCAGCTAGGATCCACACATGAGAGAGAACATGTGGTGCTTGGCTTTCTGGGCCTGGGTTACCTCACTTAGTATAATACTTTCCAGGTCCATCCATTTTTCTGCAAATTTCATAACTTCATTTTTCTTTACCGCTGAGTAGAACTCCATTGTATAAATGTGCCACATCTTCATTATCCACTCATCTGTTGAGAGACATCTAGGCTGGATCCATTTCCCAGCTATTATAAATTGAGCAGCAATAAACATGGTTGAGCACGTACTTCTAAGGAAATGAGATGAGTCCTTTGGATATATGCCTAGGAGTGCTATAGCTGGGTCATATGGTAGATCAATCTTTAGCTGTTTTAGGAACCTTCACACTGTTTTCCACAATGGCTGGACCACATTGCATTCCCACCAGCAGTGTAGAAGGGTTCCTTTTTTTCCACATCCCCGCCAACATTTATGGTCATTTGTTTTCATGATGGTGGCCAATCTGACAGGAGTGAGATGGAATCTCAATGTAGTTTTAATCTGCATTTCCCTGATGACTAGTGACATAGAACATTTTTTTTAGATGCTTATATGCCGTTCGTATTTCTTCCTTTGAGAACTCTCTATTTAGCTCCATAGCCCATTTTTTGATTGGCTTGTTTGATTCCTTATTATTTAACTTCTTGAGTTCTTTATATATCCTAGATATTAATCCTCTATCAGATATATAGCTGGCAAAGATTTTTTCCCATTCTGTAGGTTGCCTCTTTGCTTTTTTCACTGTGTCCTTTGCAGTGCAAAATCTTTAAAAACAATCCAAAAATTCATTTGGAATCACAAAAAACCTCGAATATCTAAAATAATACTGAGCAACAAAAATGAGGCTGGTGGTATCACCATACCTGATTTTAACCTATACTACAGAGCCATAGTAACAAAAACAGCATGGTACTGGCACAAAAACAGACATGTAGACCAGTGGAACCCAGATGTAAGCCCAAGTAGCTATAGCCACTGATATTCGATAAAAATGCCAAAAATACTCATTGGAGAAGAGACAGCCTCTTCAGCAAATGGTGTTTTGAAAACTGGATATATATCTGCAGAAGGATGAAAATAGATTCTTCTCTCTCGCCATGCACAAGAATTAAGTCCAAATGGATTAAAGACCTTAACATCAGACCTGAAACTCTGAAACTGCTAGAGGAAAAAGTAGGGGAAACCCTTCAACATATTGGTCTTGGCAAAGACTTTCTGAATACAACCCCAATTGCTCAGGCAATAAAACCACAGATTAATCACTGGGACCTCATTCCTTTATGAACCTCGAAGATTCAGCATTGAAATATATAAGTAATGTTAAATTGTTAGTATTTGTATTGGATAAAACTAAAGTTTGCTTTCCTGTTGTCCGAAAAAGAAAAAGTTCATGTGATTAATCACTAGAATTAACTTTGCCTATTATTACTCTGCATATGCCTTTTATTGTCTCTAGACTTCAGTTTACCCATGTGTAACATGTAGACAGCAGACCAAATGATATCTAAAGTCTTTTTTAAGTCCTATTGTTTTGAGAATCTATATTTCTAATATATAGTTTGTTGTATAGACTAATTGGTTCTTGGCTAAGAAACTAAACAAAGAATTTCTTCAGTTGGTCCCACATTCCTGAGGAAGACAAAAAAAATGTTTGCTTTAATGTTATAATTTATTGGCCACGTATTTGCCTTTAATGAATGCAGTCTGTCTTACTTAAACAGTTGCATATCCGTGATAACAGCTGAACCAAAACAGTCTAATGGATTAGTACTCTGATTAGTCTTCTCCTCCACTGCTTACCACAACTCTGAAACATGAAAATAGGTGTTGCTGGGATTGTTCCCTTTAACTTTTGTGTACCTGCCTCCTTCATGGGATTAAATCTATTCCTAATTTCACAAAATCTTTTGTTATTGTCATAAGTTAAAATAATTGTTCATTGAACTGTGAAATATGACAGTTCTGTGATTTTTTTTTTTTAGAAAAGTTATATTGGTTTTGGTATGCTGACCTTTACCAGTCTCTTTAGACATGCTGTTTTACTTGGGTTTTTAAAACAGTCTTTGGAAATACAAATTTATTATCTCCACTTCACAGAGAAGGAAACAGAATCAGAGGGATTATTAAATACTAGCCAAGGTAGCAGTTAAGCCCTTGCCTGTGAAGCCTAAGAACCCGGTTGGAGGCTTGATTCCCCAGGACCCACGTTAGCGAGATACACAAGGGGGCGCACGCATCTGGAGTTCGTTTGCAGTGGCCTGGCGCACCCATTCGCTCCCTCTTTCTCTTTTTCTCTCTCCCTCTTTCCAGCATAGGCTCACACAGCTATAAAGAGTTCATTAGGGAAACATTACCTTACTTGTCTTTGGAATGAATGATACTCCCTGCAATTGTACAGGAATTGTTAGAAATATTTTAGCTAGCACATTTCTGGATTTTAAAATGGTATGGGTAAGAGGAAGGACTAGATACGATGAGTGATTTTAAATGTTTCCCTTGCTAAGGCATGGGTATATAATTAAAATAATACACTATTTTTTTGTCCTAAGAACCATAACGTCATCAAAGACATTTAAAATCATCTCATCTTTTGGTTTCAGTTTTGTTTTTGTTTTTTACCAGAACTTCAGTAGATTAGACAGAAGAAAGTCCAGGGAAGATGGTACAGTACTAGCCATGCATACAGGCCTCTGGGGGATTCTGCATCAGGTACAACCTTGTCACTGGGAAAACTGAGGCCCAGTAGTTTTGAATCATTTTTTCAAGGTCAAATGAAGCCTATCTGCCCCCCAACAATGCTTTCTTTGATATCAACTCCATATATAAGGTTGTCATTTAAATACCCACAGCCCTATGCCAGCCTGTTCTTCCATGGATTAGGTGTACCCATCCCCTGTGATCATATTTTTCATTTTATCTTGGGGAAGTACAATTAAATAGAAATGAAATGAATGCTTTACCATATTTAAAATTCTCTTTTCCAACATGATATTTTCTTATCTCCAAAAGATAAACTGAGTACCATAGGTCTTCTGATACTAGTTCATGATCTAGTAAAGACATGAGTCAGATCTACAGAGCTAGGTGGAAGCCCTCAGGAACTGAAAGAAGGCAAGATGCTCCAAAGAAGTGTGGGAGGGACATGCTGGCTTCTCACATCTGTCAGCACCTTTAGGCTATCGTTTCTACATAGACAATAGATCAGTAAGGTATGACGTTGACTTCAAGCCAATTCCTAACCTCCACTCTACTACCTTCTAGTTCACTTAAGGATCAGTCTTTTTGTCAAAGATATTAGCCCATTCAATAAATACATACATACATTTGTGTTTGTGTGTGTGTGTCTGTTCATATAGAGTTGGATTTGCCTTTGAAATGATAGCTTTTATTTTCTCTGTGTTTATGTGTGTGATGGTATAATGCTATTATCGCCGTGAGAAAACATTTCTGCTTTAACCTCTGGAGGGGAAATTTGCTTTCAGCTAATTCATTTCAAAGAAGTGTGGTCTCCCCCAAATATAGCATCCATTTAGATAATAGACAGTTCACATTAATTCAAGACCCCAAGGGAGGCTTTCTTGTTTGACTTACTTAATTCTCCTAAGTCAAATTCATGCAGTTCCCACATAGCTCCCATGCTGCTGTTTTATTTCCCTTGACTTTTTGTAGTGATTACTGATTTCTTGTTATTTATATGTCTAATACTGATTGATTGCCCCTTATCTGAAACACTTCTAACCAGAAGTGTTTCAGGCTACATTTTCTGGATTTGGAAATATTTTCATATAATGATATCTTTGGGAGGGGCTCAAATCTAAACATGAAATTTATTTATGTTCCATATATATTTTATATCCATCTTAATAGAAATTTTTATAATACTTTAATGATTTTATGCATGAAACAAAGTTCATCATAGATGAAGTAGGTAGGAGAGCCTTTCCCTTAGGGACACAGAGTAAGCATATATTTGTACCTGTTTTTTACAACAACCCTTCACGCAAAAGCAGAATAAGGGGAAACTTTTCCCTTGTGGTATCATGCCAGTGCTCAACCACTGTTGGATTTGGGAATTATTTTGGATTGCATATTTTCTGATGAAGGATGCTTAATATCTATCTAGGTGACATACAGAGAAGTTTTGCTAATACTAGCAAAATCTGTGTTGGGACTACAAAATAGATGCATTGCAACACTTTTCTTTTTCAGTAAGTGGTATAAGTTATTTATAGGACAAAATGATTTATTCTTCAAATCAAGTATGACCAGAAGCATATACTAGCATTTTCCTTCTTGAATTCTGAGTCCAAATACCCTCCTTTATTTGAATACCTCTTAATCTTTTTTTTTTTTAAACAGAAAGCAATGTTTATTAGATATATGTAAATAATAGACAAAAAGGCAACATGTCAGCATCACGGTGTCAGCTCTGATTATCCCTGGGTTGCTTTTTTTTTTTTTTTCTAATTTAATTTATTAGTTTTCTTTTCAGTAAATACAGGCAGTTTGGTACCATTATTTAGGCTCATCTGTGATCTACCCCCTCCCATTAGACCCTCCTTGTTATTGAAAATGGGTCGTGCATTGTGGAATTAGCCCCCAGTTATTAGTATGATAAATGTCTCTGAAAATCATGACCCAACATGTAACTCTGACATTCTTTCTGCCACCTCTTCCGCAAGATTTCCCTGAGCCATGTTGGGTTCATTTTTGGTCTGCTTCAGTGCTGAGGTGTTGGGGGCACCTCTTAATCTTTTACCTATTTGTGCCATCCTCTGGTGGGTTCCTTTCCTACTGTGTGAGATTCACATATGCACATCTTCCCCTAGATTATACAAGCATTTCCTCTGCACTGTCCATGTATCTGGCACTGAGCTAGTTGTGGAGATCCAGCCACAAAAAAGCACATTCATTGGCTTAACCTTTCTTGTAAAGATCAGTGTAAGTGGATATAAATCACTGTATATCAGCAGGGTGATTATTGATCAGGCTTTATTTTAAAGGATGGCTAGAAGTAACCCAAACAGACATAGACTTGATGAAACAAGCTCTCTCATTTCAACAATTAATCCAGATGGTTTTACTTCTATGTGATCTTAAGTATACTCAGAAATTGGAATGTGGCCAATTGTTTTTCCACAAAGCAGCGCATTTGGATGGGCCATATAGCTTCAGCAGCAGCAAAGTGTAATTCAGAAGCATTGCCCTTGTATGCTTAACCCTTCAGCTGATGGTATAGAGTCCAGGCTTCTAAGCACTATTACTATTCCAGGAACAAAGATGTCTCCTTTATCCCAGGTTGGCCCTTATCTGCCCCTACTGATTGGTATGCTAGAAATTAAACCTGAATGACTCTGTTCTGGATTGCCCTGGAATGGCCAGAATCTAAAGGTTGGATCACAGTGTGACTTTGTATTATACTGTTTTTTTCCACAAACAAAGTAAGGTCATCCTTCAGTGAGGTATGGAAATAGTCTCTTACCTTTTGAAGGTCCCAAACATGAGTAGTGAAAAGTAAGATAACAATTTTTTTTTTTTGCAAAAACAGTTCTTAGGGAAAAATATATGATCAGTATGATCATTCTTCATCCCACTTAATCCCAGTGAATTAATATAATGCCTTAAGGGAATTTGTAATACTTGCTATAATTTGTATGTTTCTTTCTCTTTAAAATATTTTCTGTTACTGCACCTCACACTTCTATGCATGAAGTGACAAAGTACATTCAAATGAATTGCTTTGGAGATGGATGGATAGCTCCATAGATGAAGTTCTTGCTGTGTTAACATAAGATTCAGAGTTCAGATTCTGACCACTCACATAAGTCCTGGGTATGTGTGGAGTTCCACCTACAATCCCAGTGTACAAGAGAGAGGCAGGGGATACCAGGGGCAAGTTGGCTAGCTACACTAGCTGAACCAGCAAGCTCTGAGTTCAAGTGAGAGATTCTGCCTCAGTAAATAAGGCAGAGAATAATGAAAGACAACCCTCAGTGTTACCCACACTCATATGAACACACGTACATACTAACTACACATATACCCTCAACCTAAAAAAGGATTGCTTTATTTCTTATATATTTCTTAAGAAGAAAGCCTTGTATAAGTTTACTTCTACTCAGAAATTCAATATAGGACTGAAGAGATGGATCAACAGTTAAAGGTGCTTGCTTACAAAGCCTGCTGTCCTGGATTCAGTTCCTTGGTGTTCACATAAAGCCAGATGCACAAAGTGGTGCATGTATCTGGAATGCATTTGCAATGGCTGGAGTCTCTACAGCACACATACATACTCATTACCCCCCCCCCATATCTCTTTCTCTTTCCTTCTCTCTCTCCCTCTTTCTCTTTCAGTCTTTCAAACAAATATTTTTAATCCAGTATACTTGGACACATACATTGTCATTTATTTCCTCTATCTCTCTTTATCTTTCCCTCTCTTCCTCTCTTCTTCCTTCTCTTACCTCTACTCCCTCTTCCCAAACCCATACTTCACAGAAAGAGTTAACTTATTTTAAAAACCCATACTGTTGCTTCTAAGTGCCTTGTATAGACACAGTGCAAGAGAGGAAAACAGGCTTCTTAAATGATTCACTGTTGTGACAGAGCAGTAAAATGTCTCTTACAGCTCTTCAAATGAAGAAGTCATAGCTCCTCTAGTTACAATTTTTGTTGCCCTTGAAAGAATAACAAACTGATTATCTTCTACCTTAGCACAAATGAAGATGATTCATGGGGAACTAGCTCCAAATCCCACAGCTATTAAGAGGCATAACTAGTGTTTCAGTTGGGAGCTGACACATATTCTCCTATCCATTAAGTGGAAACCTAGACTCAAGGTCCCTTAACTGACTCAGCTCAGCAAAAGAGAGAGTGATACCAATTTAACAAGTTCTTGGTGGGAGTAGAATTAAAAATTGCACTTGAATGTCCATAAATGACATTTAATTTTGTTAATCGTGCATATGTAAAGATGTATTTCTTCTTCCATAACTACCTTACTCACTTCAGCCAATAGATCTTTTCCTAGACAGCATATTTCATTTATGGCCTGTCTTATAGAGCTAGGAATGTAACTCGGTAGTTCAATGCTTGCCTAGCATGTGCAGTGCTCTGGGCTCAATCCCTAGTACTGGTGGAAAACAAGTGTCTTAGATAAAATTAAGAATTCAAACGCATTACTAAGAATAATATTCAATTTAAAAATCTGAGCTGGCAGGGTTTCTCTGTTTTCATTATTGTATTCTCAGCATTGTAATTGCTGTAAAACACATACATGTATTTCCAATACTGCATGATCCATGCACATTACCATGTAGTGTTAGCATAGCGCTGTTACAAATATGCTATTCTGGGAGAAGTATGAGGTGCTTCTGGATTGGAATATTTTGTATATTTACTTTTAAACCTAAGTATAACATTAATAGTCACTATGACCAGTATTCATGTGCTTTCTTCTACGTTCTGATTCAGCTGTGCAATCTCACCTTGTTCCCACAAGGTGACTGGAAGACAAATGCTTTTAAGTGAGAAAATTTAAGTAAGCAAGGATTACTTCCTTAGGTTCCTCCAAACTGTGTTGGTGATACAAAACAAAAAACACACCTGGGTCACAGATGCAGTGTTTCTCTTTTTCATTACTAAAATACATGCTGTGAAACAGCTAGTGGGGTGTGACTGGTCATTCCTGGTCCAGGAATGACCCCATGCTTTAAATGCTTCTGAATTATATCTCCATTAAAAGTTTGAGCCAAATCAAGCCACTGAGGTATCATTTATTATTTAAACAAGGATTATGAAGACATTTTGTTTATTTCATGTTTAAATAATCAGAAATAAATGAGAATAATTCTTACATTTAGAATCAATTGGAATATTTAATATACTGAAGAGAGACCCCACATTCACTTATCTCTGCTATTGGTATCATTTATGAGCACTGTACTCCTCTGTACTTTGAACAGTAATATCTACATTGAAGGGATGACATGAACTTAAACTATTAGCCAAATGAATTTCATATTTTTGAATGGAAAAGTACCAATATATGCATGAATATTATAGGAGGGGATATGATGGGGGGTGGATTTGTGGAGAGGGAAGTGGGGGGATTATCATGGTTTATTGTCTATAATTACGGAAGTTGCCAATAAAATATTTTTTAAATCCAAAGTATATTATATGCATGATTGAAAATATCTAAATCAAATGCCTTAATTTGTATAATTAATATACATTAATAAAAACCTGGAAATATAATGTACACATTTATAATAAATTTCATGGTTTAGTACAGAGTATTTATCAAAATCCCTTTCTCATAAAAGAAGAAAATATTCTTAACTTTTCCTATTCCATGTTTTCCATAAGATTATACAATATAGTAATTTATTTGTTTTCAGGAAGGAATGAGTTGGGATGCTGAATTCTGTCATGAATTTATAGAATGCTGAATGTGTTGTATTTTATCCTTGACATTTATAGAGTGTATATGTTATTGCAAAATTATCAAAACAATGTTCAAAATATATTGAGTGACATTGTGTTAGAGTTCAAGGCACATAATTCAAATCCTTTTGTAGAAAAGACCTAAAGCATGCTTTCTGAACTTTATAAGATGATGCATATATTCTCTTTCACAAGCATACTTCAGCCTAGAAAATTTCCCTGAGTCTACTTTTAGTTCTACTTACAAAAAAATGGTGGTACATGAATTGGAAGAAAAACTGCTCAATATTGTACAACACTAGGTAGGATCTCATCAACACCCACAGACACCCTTCATGATATACACACTTTATACTTAGAAACAAATGCAGTATTAAAGAATGTTGACAACATAACTTTGTTAACCAGTTTTCTAAGAGAAGACATTTGTAAAATTCACATCCAGAATCAAAATTATTAACTAACAATTTACCACTAAAGGATAAAAAATGGAATAATCTCTAATAAAAAAGCAATTGCTCTTTAAATTGGAAACATATCTTAATAAAACAAACATACTTTATTATACTAATTTTTATTATTTAACCTAGACAGTCGGTAGGCATTAAACATTGTCCCATAATAAAGGACAGTACTCTTAAATTCTGAGCCAAAATAACCTCTACTTTGCTTAAGTTGCTTTTGCAAGTATGTTGTTGCACCAATGAGAAAACAGACTAATACAGGTCATTCAGTGATTTGGCTGTCACCCCCACTCTAACAGAGTAGATGAGATTATCTGCAGGGTTAGAGGCTTTAGTTGTATTCCTTACCAGAAATTCAGGCAAAGAACTTTATCAGAAAACCAAAGAAAGTGCACAAATATGAGATTTCTAAATGCCTTAGTGAAATGGTGACTAGAGTGGCTTTTTGCCAATTTTTATTTCTTCCATTAATGCGAGTCTAAGTACTAGACAGGCTAGAGGCATTTTTAACATTATAATACCAAATATCCCCTACTTTTCTAGCTAAAGTGTGCCTATGCAGGGTTGGAATCATGCCAAGAAGCAAGGATATTAGGATTGCCAAATTTCTCTAATAAAAATACAAGCCATACTAGATGGGGCATACTTATACTAAAGTAAGAGTTAGTAAAAATGTAAGTTAAATTATCCATTTTTTTTTCTGGATTTCAAGTTTTGCTAGCTATTTTTGTTTGACAACTTTTGTGATATCCTCTCAGATAGCCATAACAAGTGTAAACACAATAAGTTTACTGCTTGGTTAAAAAATGGTGTAAGTGGGCAGAAGAGAGTGCTTGGCAGTTGGGGCGCTTGCCTGCAAAGCCTAAGCACTCATGTTCTACTCTCCAGATCCCATGTTAGCCAGACACACAAGGTAAGGCAAGCACAAGGTCACACATGCCCATTAGGTGGTACAAGTATCTGGAGTTTGATTTAGTGGCCCTGGCACACCAATTCTCTATCAATCTATTTATAATCTATCTATCTATCTCTCTGTCTTTCAAGAAATAAAATTTTATCAGAGCCAAGAAATTTTAAAGACTTTAAGAAAATTTGAGATGGATAGCTCAAGCACATAATGGACTAGTCATACAGACAAACACAGAAAAACACAGGTTGCTAAAGAAAGGAATTCAAAGAAGTTAGGGGAATAATGTGTGGTTGTAAGTATTCTACATTGAACCATGTGTTAAAGCACAAAATATTTATAAATAGTAGTAAATATGAGGATTCTACTGGAGCACTTTTCAGTGGGAGATCAAATTCCTTTTTTTTAATGTATTTTTTTTAAATTTTGTTTTATTTATTTATTTATTTGACAGCGACAGACACAGAGAGAAAGACAGATAGAGGGAGAGAGAGAGAATGGGTGAGCCAGGGCTTCCAGCCTTTGCAAACGAACTCCAGACGCGTGCGCCCCCTTGTGCATCTGGCTAAGGTGGGACCTGGGGAACCAAGCCTCGAACCAAGGTCTTTAGGCTTCACAGGCAAGCGCTTAACCGCTAAGCCATCTCTCCAGCCCGAGATCAAATTCTTGATTGTGTTACACAGAGAAGAAATTTCAGTCCTTAAGATAAGTAATGGATTATTTTTTAGGAACCAATGTCTATCAAGAACAATACAAGGAACTTGCCTTGGATTCTTGGGGCACCAACCAGTAAAACCAAGGCTCCCATTTATAGAAGAGTTAGTATCATAATATGAAGACATGAAAGAAGGATAAAGAAGTCTAGCAGGATTTTTTTTTTTTAAAGAAGGAATGAGAGTATTAGAATGACTATTAGGAAACAGGAAGTGTGCCAGTGAGAAGAGGATAAGTGTGGGCAGTAGGATAAATTTGATCATCCAAGGACCTTATATACTTGGGCAACAATTGCACAGTGAAACCCACTGTTTCTTACAATTAATATGCACTAGTATATATTTTAGAAATCTAACAGGAAACTATGACTTTGGGTTCTTATTTTACTAGTTTAATGGCTCGTTGGTGATGCAAGTGACTGGTTATTCTGCAAACCTCATGACTTGTCTGGAAACTCTACTCGCCTTTATCTATTGTGTGCCTATCTATGTAGCCCTCTCTCACTTTCAAGTAAACAGTCTTAAAGTAAACCTCACTTGACTTTTGTTTGTTAGCTTGATTTTGCTTCAGCTTTATGTGATATGACACCCCTAGCTGACGCTCTCTCACTGTGTGAGTGTCATGAGCAGTGCAGGAGGTCGTGCCTCTGAAAGAAGACTGTCTTACTCGGAGAACACATTAACTATGAATGCTTCAATGTGGTATGTGAGTGATGGGAGAGCAAGAAAGTAGGTGTCATTATAGTATAGTGAAAATATAACTTATAGCAAGACAGAGAACAAATATTCATTGGTTTAGGGATTTATGTATCTAACTTTATTTCTTTTGGGGTAGTGGTAATGGTAATTAAACTCAGCTCCACATGCATGTTAGGCAGACATTCCACCACTGAGCTCTAACCTCAGCCCTACCCAATTTGTGAGTGGTTAAATTGTCAGGTAGCAAATACATCTAGCTGAGTGTGTGTGTGTGTGAGTGTGTGTGTGTGTGTGTGTGTGTGTGTGTGAAGGGGTACATACCTTTTAAACTCAGTGCATTTACTAGTAGGAAAGCAATTGTTTTTAATTGCTTAAATTAGTAGATTGTAACAATTAGGTTAATTTTGAGTTTAAACTTCTAAACATAATCTGGTTATCTGTATTTTTGAAAACTGAAGGTAATTTTTGTGATTATATACTGCGCCCAATAGGAAAGAATTTGCTGGTGGAATCAACACCCCCCCCCATTAAACCTAATTATGAATATTCTGGTCATGACCTGCCTCATGCATCCTATAACAAGGGGGACAAAATGAGCCTCCACGACTCACAGATTTACCATGTATGTATTCCCCCATCAGTGTCTCACCCTAGCTCATGGACTTTATTATTAAATTTGGCTGATTTTACTGATCTTCTTCCTACTTCCCCTCATCAGAATTGAAATCTGTTATGAAAAAGTGTTGCTTGAAAGCTTAGGGTAAATGTATGTATCTGTGATAAAAACCAAAGCTTGGGCTGGAGAGATGGCTTAGTGGTTAAGCGCTCGCCTGTGAAGCCTAAGGACCCCGGTTCGAGGCTCAGTTCCCCAGGTCCCACGTTAGCCAGATGCACAAGGGGGCGCACGCGTCTGGAGTTTGTTTGCAGAGGCTGGAGGCCCTGGCACGCCCATTCTCTCTCTCTCCCTCTATCTGTCTTTCTCTCTGTGTCTATCACTCTCAAATAAATAAATAAAAATTAAAAAAAAAAGCTTGTCCTGACAGTTGACTTTTAGCAGCATTGATATAGGTGGTAGGGCCCTTCTACAATTTCAAGGACATGTTTATAGTATCAATGCACTTTCCTTGTGCACTTTCTTTAAGCCATTGGTTTTTAAATGAATAACAGAGGGTTTATGTATTTTTATTTTATATCCTACAAAAGCAAATAGTCCTTTGAGACACAGTGTGTATTTTAGGTTTGCTGGCCACAGTAGAGTTACTGTCTGGCTGCTTACATTTAATTCCTACTGCTGCTATAATAAATTATCACAAATTTAGAGGCTTAAAATAATGAAAATTAATTCTTTTATTTATTTATTTATTTGAGAGTGACAGAGAAAGAGGCAGATAAAGAGAGATTGAGAATGGGTACGCCAGGGCCTCCAGCCACTACAAAGGAACTCCAGACAGGTGTGCTCCGTTGTGCATCTGGCTAACATGGGTCTTGGGGAATCTAGCCTTGCACCTGGGTCCTTAGGCTTCACAGGCAAGTGCTTAACTGCTAAGCCATCTCTCCAGCCCTCTTTTTTTTTTACTTTGAAAATACCACATTTTATTCAGATCTTACAAAGGAGTGAGGAGGGCTAAAGGGATGGCTTAGCAGTTAAGGAATTTGCCTGCAAAGCCAAAGGACACAGATTTGATTCCCCAGGACCCATGTATGCCAGATGCACAAGGTAGCTTTTGCGTCTGGAGTTCATTTGCAATGGCTAGAGGCCCTGGCATGCCCATTCATTCCCCTTCTCCCCTCCCTCCTCCCTCTTTCTCTGTCAAATAAACAAATAAATAATTTTTAAAAAGGAGTGTGGAAAGGAGAAAACTGGAAGTAAGGGAAGATAAATGGGAGAAGTATACTACATTGAGCACAAAAGCCCATGTAGGCCATGTGTACCACAGTGGTCCAAGTAGCCAAACATGGTTTTTAGGAAAAAAGTATGAGAAAGGGTTTGAAAAAATGTGCACTCCCAAGAAAGATCAAAAGTGAAGACAGTAATAAAAGGAAAAAGTGTCTCTTCCCCATCTGAAGATCAAAAAAATGTTGCTGCCAGTTCTGGAGGAAGAGGAGAAATGTCCACAAATGAATTCTTATATAGGTCTGGAGGTCAGAAATCTAAACTAATCTGCAAGCCTGAGTTTGTTCCAGATGTGTAAGAATTTGTTTGTGTGTTTTTTACACCTTCTAGAAGCTACTTGTTTCCCATAGCTTATGGTGCCTTCCTGCATCCAAAGTCCTCAGTCTTGAACTCTCTCTCACAGCCTCTGACATTCCTCCCTCCCTCTTAAAAGAACCTTGTGTTTATGCTGGACCTTCTTGAATAATGCAGTAAAATCTTCCAGTCTGAATATTGATTGCATCTGCATTGTCCCCTTCACCATTCACACTTTTCAGGGCCTAAGACAAGGACATGTTTGAAAAACCATTATACCCCCCCTCATCTTGTTAAACAGTTCTAAAGGCTATATTATATATTGTCAAAGGGCAAAATTGCAGCAATTTTATAGACATTAATTTCTTTTATTTTTAATTCTAGATTGGGCAGCCTTGGGTGAGTCGTGGACAATGGGGACTGGTTGTCAGAGGAACCACCCAAGACTTACTTCATTATCACAACTCCAGTATGATTGAGAAAGATTTATTATAAGTAACAAATATAGTGCTTTCTCCCCTGTCCCTCTGAAAATTCCAAGCCATTTAGGAGCTCTGTGCCTTGAACTGAGAGTAGAGACCTAATATATACTATGTCACATGTTTATTCAATCTTGTCTACCTGATATGAAGTGGCATGACATGATTAAAAATGAGAAGGCTTTGGAATCTCTGATGAATCTCTGGTCTGTAATAAGTTACTTAAACTGTAAGCTTCACTTTTTTAATTTAATTTTTTTATTAATTAGTTTTGTATTCAGCAAATACAGTCAGTTTGGTACCATTATTAGGCTCATCTGTGACCTGGCCCCTCCCCATTGGCCCTTCCTTGTTGAGGTATATGGGTCGTGCATTGTGGAGTTAGCCCACAGTTATGGGTAAGATAAATGTCTCTGCATGTCATGACTCAACATGTGACTCTGACATTCTTTCCGACCCCTCTTCCGCAAAATTTTCCTGAGCCATGTTGTGTTCATTTTTGGTCTGCTTCAGTGATGAGGTGTTGGGGCCTCTGCGGCTCTGGCTCTCTGATTTGGTAGGCGTGGATTTTTCTCTGTGTTGGTCTCCTTCCCCCTTGTACTGGTATCTGGTTCATCGAGAAAACAGCACCCTTGCTTATTTCACCAATTTTTCTTACTTTCAGCCAAGGCCCTTTTGAGGTATGATGAGGTGGCTCTCTCCTTAGGATCTACATCTATCTGAAAAAGAGAAAGCTTCACTTCTTATTAAGGAGAATTTTAATGCTTTACCCTGTGGGGGTTGTGGTAAAAATTAAACAAGATCATGTGTGAAACATTTAGCTTGGTACCTAAGGAGTCATGGTTCATAGGGCTCACTCAGTAGTAGCTGTTATAATGAAAGTTGTTTCTTATGTCATGTCTTCCTATTGCCTTACCATCTGCTAAGGAAAGTCAATATGAGATCTATTCTACAGACACACAGTATGGAGAGAGAAACAGAGCTTTGAAAGTACCTCTGAACTACATGTGGAAGAACATCCATATGTATTTTTTCACATATTTATCTTCTAGGAAGAAAGGCTAGTGAGTGATAATAATGCTGATAGTTAAAATTTTAAGTATTTTTTTTTGTTCATTTTTTATTTAGTTATTTGAGAGCGATAGACATAGAGAGAAAGAAGAGGGAGAGAGAGAGAATGGGCACACCAGGGCTTCCAGCCACTGCAAACGAACTCCAGACGCGTGTGCCCCCTTGTGCATCTGGCTAACGTGGGACCTGGGGAACCGAGCCTTGAACCGGGGTCCTTAGGCTTCACAGGCAAGCGCTTAACCGCTAAGCCATCTCTCCAGCCCAAAATTTTAAATCCTACTATACATCAGGCATCTTTTTAAGCTCACATCAACTTTGAAAAGTAGTTATTGTTATATCCATTTTATAAGTGAAGAAACTGAGCCAAAGAGAGGTTACTTAATTAGAGGTTACTTAATTAAATTACAGTCTCAAGCATCCCTCCAGCAAAATTAGATTATCTTCTCATTTCATTGGCAATTAATACTGTTCTTGAAATTGGATGATGTGGTGGTTTGATTCAGGTGTCCCCCATAAAGTTAGGTATTCTGAATGCTAGTCTCCAAGCTGATGGTAATTGGAAATTAAAGCCTCCTGGAGGCAGTGTATTATAGGGGGTGGGCTTATGAGTGTTATAGCCAGTTTCCCCTTGCCAGTGTTTAGCATACTCTCCTGTTCCTGTTGTCCACTTTACGTTGGCCAGGGGGTGATGCCCACCTCTGATCATTTTTTTCCCCTACCATCATGGAACTCCCCCTCAAGCCTTTAAGCCAAAATAAACCATTTTTTCTTCAAAAGCTACTCTTAGTCTGCTGATTTCTGCCAGCAATGTGAACCTGATGGCAACAGGAATGTTGGTACCAAGGAGTTGCATCAATTGCTGCCAGACACCTCACTGTGTGGCTTTGTGCTTTTGGAGTTGATTTTCAAAAAGAATGTGAGAAGATTTGAAACCTTGGCCTAAGAGATGCCTTGCAGTGCTGTAAATACTGCTTGATGAACTACTGTAGTCAGAGTTGAAAGACCTGAATGCAATAAGAACTATGGATTATGAGGTTTGGCTGATAAGGGTGAAAAAGAGCTTTGCTTTGACTGGGATACAAGCAGTTTGTATGAAAGACTTGCTGTTATGGCCATGTCCTGTGAAGTTGTGTAGGATTGCTTTGCATAGAAACAGACTGATATGAACAGAGGAATATGGCACAGAAAAAATGAAATCTTTGCACCTAAACTGCTGCCGGTTCACCTACAATTGTTTGAGAGATTACAGCCTTTGAGATTGGGCCAACTGAACTGCATTGAGACAACAAGGAGAATGTAGACTCTCTTGAATGGGCCTGACTGCTCAAGAAATGTTCTGTTCTTCAAAGTCTGCTTTATTGCCCCCTGGATTAACAAACTGGCACCCCACCTGCTATTATGGTGTATTAAAAAATGCAGGACAGAGAGGTCATTGAATTTTCAGTACAGTATTGTGTTTTGGAAACAGTTATGGGCAATTTGAAGCAGGTTTGCTAGATGCCTGCAGGGAGACTCTATGGAGCCAAGAAGATGGACTGTGGGTTGCAGTGAAGACCCAGTTGAGATGCCAGGACCACAAGATGTCTGCTAAGGAAAGTTGCTGGCCCTAGGTGAAGTTTTCCAGGACTGAGAGTAGCCTAGCTGGAGGGGTGGTATTGGAACTCCAGAGACTTGTTGCTGGTTAGAATTATTGGACTTGGAGATTTGTCACTGGCTAGAGTTGTTGGAATTGAAGCTACAGAGTTTGATGTTTGCCTTTGTTGTTTTAAATCTTGTATTGGCTGAATATTTCTTTGCTATACCCAGTGCCACCATTTGCAGTTTGAATGTTTATTTTGTGCCATTGTGGACTTTTTGAGTTATTTTTTAGTATTATGGCTCAGTTAAAAGACTTTATATTATAGGGATATAAGAACATCATTGGAATTGATAAAAAAAACTATAGGAACCTTTAAACTCATACTGAATGCATCTATCATGTAGAGTTATGAGTTTTTGAGGATCAGGAGTGGAATATAATGACTTGATTCAGGTGTCCCCCACAAACTTAAGTATTCTGAATGCTAGTCTCCCCAGCTGATGGTAATTGGAAATTAAAGCCCCAGGAGGCAGTGTGTTGTTGGGGGTGGGCTTATGAGGATTACAGACAATTTCCCCCTGCCAGTGCATGACACATTCTTCTGTACCTGCTATGGGCCAGGGGGTGATGTCCAGCCCCTGCTCATACCACCATTTCCCCACCATCATGGAGCTTCCCCTTGAGTCTGTAAGCCAAAATAAACCTTTTTTCCCCAAAAGTTGCTCTTGGTTGGTTGGTTCCTGCCAGCAATGCAAACCTGACTGCAACAGATGATCTTGTATTTTCAATGTGAAGTTTGAATTACAGAGTACGATCATTTGCCATCACAGTATTTTCCAGCTCAAATGCTTGGCTGATAAGTTGGCTTTCCTAATATAGCCTTTTCATATAGTATTTCAAGTAATATCTTCTTTTCCACTAGAAACACATATTTAAAATTATAATTAGAAAACATTCAACTTGGTAAAATGAAATTTGACACAGAAAAAAGCTTTCAGGAATACATGTATTAAATAAAGCACATTTATATTCTTTATTCTTGTGCATAATAAAAATTTTTGGCCAGTAATATGCATGGGTATTTGAAATAGAGTGCTAGGTAAAATATCCTTCAGAAATAAAATAAATATAAACTTTTTGATAAATAAAAGATGTAGATGAATATAATAATGTTTCCTTCAATTAAGAATAAGAAAATAATTTCTAAGTTATAAGTCCTGTCTTCTGAGCCTCGTATATTTCTTGCTTTCATTCTTTAAAAGCTGAGTCACGGTAAGAGCAGCTAGTTTGATTTGTCTCACATAAAGATTAGATAAAACTGTAAAAGCTTTAAGCACTTAAGTTATGTACATGACAGTAGATTGGACTCCTGAATTGCTGCTGCTTCTCAATATTTTTTTCCTACTAAGAAAATTAAGGTTAAACATAATTGAGGGCCATTGATTTCCAACTAGAGGGGCAATATATAACAGAAACAATGAGTAAGACATAATCAGCCTTTTCTTCATTAGTGAAAACAAGTGATATTATCATCACTGCTGAACAACATAGGAAATTTGGATTGTGACAGTGACAAAATGGAATATTTTAGAAATTCAGTGTTGGACAGTTTGATAATGTAAGTTCATACTTTGAGGCCCTTTATATATGTAAAATAAAGGAACTTAAAAACAACTAGTCACTTTTAGGGCAAAGAAGGAGTGTAAAGGAATCACAAAGCAGGGCTGGAGAGATGGCTTAGTGGTTAAGGCACTTGCCTGTGAAGCCTAAGGACCCATGAGGGATTTTTCTCCAGATCCCACATAACCCAGACACACAGAGGTGATACAAGTACAAGGTTGCCCATGAGCACTAGATGTCACAAGAATCTGGAGTTCAATTGCAGTGGCTGAGGCCCTGGCACACAAATTCTCACTCTTGCTCTCGCATTCTCTGAAAAAATAAAATCACAAAATAGTCAATGAAGTTTGCTTGTCTGCTGGACTTAAGGAGAGAAAATGTGAATGCTATGACTAAACGTACCCAATGCAAAGCCAGAGATAGGATCCAGACTCCTTGCTTTGAACCATCTTCCCAGCCTAAAAAAGAAATCTACAAATATACTTTGACCATCTGCTCTTCATCGGAATGGCATATTAGAATCTGCGTTTCAAGAAAACCAGAGAAAGCACACGTCATCTCCCATTCAAGACCTGCATGTACTGGCCACTTTGCTGTATCCAGACATCACACAGGACAAGATTCTTTGAGCCATCACTTTGAGTCCAAGGACCAGTGCCAGAAAGAGTAGCACTGATCCACAAAATGACAGAACAAGGTACTGAGAAGAGGGGAGAAATGTAATACTCCACTTAATGGGGAGGCATACAACATTCTATGGCATGTGAGAAAGTCAACAAAAAGAACATTTGAGAGTTTAATTCACCCACATAAAATGAGAAAAAATAGAAATCTGAAAATGACTTTAAGTATGTTTGAGGTGAAAGAAACAATAAGAAAAACAAATTAGAAATGAGAAAGAAAAACAAAATTAAGACAGTTTGGCAAAGCAAAATAAAATATAAAAATATATAAAATAAAATATAAAAACAAGAAAGCAAAATGAAAAGATGAGGTAATAAGAAAAAATAATTTTGAAAATGCAAAAGAGTGCCTTGAAATATACTTACTTGATTAAATAAATCCTGTACTTGGCACAATCAAAGACAGAATTAATGAGCTGGAAGGTAATTATGGGAAATTCACCAATAACATAGTATAGAGTAGGAAATAGTATAAGAGAGAAAGTTATACACAGAAGCTCTATCACTTCAGAAACCAGGAGTTTCTCAAGAAGTAAGAGTGCACAAAATCAATATTCTAAAAGATAGTAACTAGAACTTTTCAAAGCAAGCAGTCAGATTAAGGAAAATTATTACCCACCACAGCTGAAAACAAAACTTTACCTAGATTAAAAACATGATGAAACAGCAAAACATTAGGACAACGGAAAAATAAAAAGATACTAAAAATTCAGTTCCTACAATAGAAGGACAAAACCATGGCTTGTCATCAGAAATAAGAGATGCCAGGCCAATAAATTAATATTTTCACAGTTCCAGAAATTGCAGTCAGTCTAGAATTCTTTACCCAGATAGGCTATAAATGTAAGAGGAACACAAAGATATTTTCAGACAAGCAAGCATTGTTACTACCTCCAAACCTATGCTGAAAGACATCCTAAGTAATGTACTTTGAAATAAACCAAAGTGAACCCAAGGGACAGAGCTGTTATGCAAGGAGAAATACTGATCATAGATATGTAAAACTGGACTGCCAAACTAATTTCTTATAATCATTTAAAAATTAATTTTCGATGATTCCTTAAAATAGGTGGAGCTAAGGTTGTAGACAAATAAAGGATGTACACTGTGTTCAGTGACTAGTGTTATAAAAGAAACATACTGAATTAATTTGATTCTGATAAGATTTATTTAAAAGTCAGTTACAGTTGTTGAATTAATTTCCAGCTTTAAAATGAGTGTATTTTAAAGAGACTTTTCACATTTTAAATAAAAATATTACCCCGAATCAACTAGAAAAGTTTAGAAATCTCTAAGGAAAAGATTAGCTGTCTCTTACTATAGACTGTCCTCTCCATGGGGAATGTCTGAAAAGCACAGTAAAATCAAAGTAGATCTCAAGAGGAAACTGCCATCAGACCAAGACTCACAGAATGAATGATCCAAATTGTGTTTGGAACAATGCAACCAGATGCTAGAAGCACTCTGGGATTTGAATGGCACCAGACCAACATGTATATGGACAAGCAAGAAAAGAAGAGCTGATTAGTCACAAACCAAAGCTAGTCACAGGTTTCAATATGTTGGTGGGGAAATGCAGAGGAAAACAACTAAACTCCAAGTAGTCCGTAATACAATGTCATCGGAGAAGTAAAGGCTTGAGAGGTGCTGTGGTGTGTGTATCTCTCTCTATCTTTCATAACTAACTCTCTCTCTCTCTCTCTCTCTTTCTCTTTCTTTCTTTCATTCTTTCTTTCTCTCTCCCTTAAACACTCACACACAGAACCTTGTATCATAAAAATATGTAACCTATGGCCTGCTAGCCTACAACTGGATTCTTCCTTAGCCAGGCAAGAAACCTCCTACAAATATCCCTTCAGAAAGTGATCAGCTCTCTTTCACATGAATGGCAATTCCAACAGATGGTTCCATTATGTATTACATGTATATCACTGAGCACATAAGCATCATAAGCCACTGTTTAGATTTATACAAAATACAATAAAAAGTTCATTCCATGTAGAACTGTGGGTAGGATTAAATAACATAATGTATGTAAAACACTAGGCATGCTTCCCATTTCACAGTAAGCAGTCAGTAAATATTGGAACTGAACACAGACAAGCCTGGAGGTATTTTCAAGACTGAGAGCTGACTTGTCTTGGCCTCCTCCTGTCTAGAGCAGTGATTAATGACAGATTAACTAGCTACAGTTCTCCAGTTCAAATTTTGCCTCTTTCACCTACTAACCTTATAATCTCAACCAAATTCTTTATGTAGCCCTTAGGTATCCCATTTACAAAGATAACATAAGAGGGGCTGGAGATGGCTCAGTGGTTAAAGGTGCTTGCTTGAAAAGATTCTCTATCTGGGTTTGATTCCCCAGTACCCATGTACAATCACACACACACACACACACACACAAAGTGGTATATGCATCTGGGGTTCATTTGCTGCAGCAAGAGGACTTGACACACCCATTCATATTCATTCTCTCTCTATCTCTCTTTCTCGCTCTTTCTCTCTCCCTCTGTGCTACCTATCACTTTTTCTCTTTCTTTCCCAAGTAATTAAAATATGTTTTAAAATAAAATAAAATAAGTGTAACAGCAATACTGACCTCACAAAGATGTTTGGAGGACTGAGTGAATTTTTAAATACAATTTTGAAAAGTGTATTAATGCAGTAAATATTCAGTATCTGTTAGCAATTGGGGTTATTATTTTTCAAGAGTGACAACTTAAGCCATAGTTATGACCATTGTACTTCTTAGGATTTTAGGGTGAGCCACCTCAGGAGATGATGTTTTAAACATTAACTTATTATCCCCTACAAAGACATAGAAAAGATAGATCAGCATGATTTCTTTCACATGTAATTTATATACTAGTACCAGCCATTTGTGACAGAGCAGAGATATATAACCTTCAGGCCCTGGAGCAAATACAGCCTGTGATTATAAACAAAGATTTATTGGAGGCCGGGCATGGTGGCGCACGCCTTTAATCCCAGCACTTGGGAGGCAGAGGTAGGAGGATCACTGTGAATTCTAGGCCACACTGATACTACATAGTGAATTCCATGTCAGCCTGGGCTACAGTGAGACCCTACCTCAAAAAAAAAAAAAAAAAAAGATTTATTGGAACATGACCACACCCCTTCATTTACATGAAACTTTTTATGCTATTACCTCAGTTGTACCAGAAGCACCATGGCTTGCAAAACTCCAAATATTTATTTGTTGAACTTTTACAGAACTAACTGTTCTGAATTTTAATCTAGTATTTAGTCAGAAAAAGTGTTTTATCATTGTATACCCCCATAATGTTTCCTGTGGTTACATAAAATATACTAACCTACAGGAAGAGGATATATAATTCTTCTCTCTGAGTGTGGGAAATGTCACATTCGGTACCACTTGCTGCTCATCTTTCTGTTAAGGGATGCTGCTGAGGCAAATATGCCTAAAATTAGAGAACAGAGCTGAAGGAGGGAAGACAGAAACAGACAATGGAACATTCACTCATTATCACAGAACTCAGCTCCCTGGAGATTTTCCTGGCCAGGTTCCTAGCTAAGAGAGGAGATCTTTGTAATGTTTTCTGTCTTCATTTTCAAGGTTTACTAAACTTTGGGTGATCTGAGATTTTTCTTGTCTGTCGTAATGGTTAATAACTGTCTTTAAACTAGTTTGAGTTTTTAAGCTCATTGTATAAAATTAAGCATTACTTAAATGTTTGGGGAATGTTAAAATAAGTAATTAGCATCAGGAATGACATATAGGGAAACAATTACATTGCCCGTGCATACAGATGTCAGTGCTGCAACTTACTCACTCACTCAGGACATGTCTTAAAAGTAAGTACCTAACAAGACAGATGATCTTAATAATGAGATCATCCCTTAAATATTCTAGCCATTTAAAATAAATGTGTAGGGCTGGAGAGATAGCTTAACAGTTAAGGCACTGGCCTGCAAAGCCAAAGGACCTACGTTTGATTCCCCAGGACCCGTGTAAGCCAGATGCACCAGGTGGCGCATGTATCTGGAGATCATTTTTAGTGGCTATAGGTCCCGGTGCCCCCATTCTGTCCCTCCCTCCTACCTCTCTGTCTCTGTCTCTTTTTCACTCAAATAAAATAGTAATGTGTGTGTGTGTGTGTGTGTGTGTATGTATTTGACTTTTCAAGGTAGGGTCTCAGTCTAGCTCAGGCTGACCTGGAATTCACTTCTAGTCTCAGGGTGGCCTCGAACTCAGTGATCCTCCTACCTCTGCCTCCAGAGTACTGGGATTAAAGGCATGCAACACTACACCTGACTTAAAAAGATATATTTTAACATAAATATTTACATATATCTTATTTCCAAAACTATGACAAATATGTTAATGACCACTTAGAAGCCAGTGAAGCTCTTAGGTAAAAAGTGCAGAGCTTGGGGGCTGGAGGGATGGCTTAGCAGTTAAGATATTTCTCTGCAAAGCCAAAGGACCCAGGTTTGAGCCCCCAGGACCCACATAAGTCAGATGGACAAGGTGGAACATAAGTCTGGAAATTGCAGTGGCTAGAGGTCCTGGTGTACCCATTCTTTCTGCCTCACTCCCTCCTTCCTCCCTCTCTCTCTTTCTTCCCTCTCTCCCTCCCTCTCTCTCTCCCTCCTCCCCCCCACCTCATAGGTAAATCAATAAAACTTTTAAAAAATCTTTAAGAAAAAGAAATCTAGAGCTTGGATCAGAATTTATCAATAGGAAAAATATTTTTGTGGTTGCTAAACCTTAAGAGATTGCTATTCTTTTTTCCTAGTAACTATTTCTAGCCACTCACAACTCTGCCAGTGTTGCAGAAAGCTTTAGGTCACTGAGATGAACTTCCAGACTAGGCACAGTTATGGAGGAAAGGACTTATTAAAGATAGAGGGGGGCCGGACGCCTTAGGTGGGCGGCAGCGCCGACCTGCTATGAGTTCAAGGCCACCCTGAGACTACATAGTGAATTCCAGGTCAGTCTGGGCTAGAGTGAAACCCTACCTCAGGGGGGGAAAAAAGGAAAGAAGAAAAAAATTTCATTTGGGGTGGAGAGATGGCTTAGCGGTTAAGCGCTTGCCTGTGAAGCCTAAGGACCCCGGTTCGAGGCTCGGTTCCCCAGGTCCCACGTTAGCCAGATGCACAGGGGGGCGCACGCATCTGGAGTTCGTTTGCAGAGGCTGGAAGCCCTGGCGCGCCCATTCTCTCTCTCTCCCTCTATCTGTCTTTCTCTCTGTGTCTGTCGCTCTCAAATAAATAAATTTTTAAAAAAGTAAAAAAATAAATAAATAAAATAAAATAAAGATAGAGGGGAAGTTCTGTAATAGCAGAAGAAACCGGCCCACTTTCATAGGTCCAAGCAGAGAGAGAAAAGCCACAAGCCAAAGCCCAAAAGCCTCACACAAACAAGCACACTTCAGCAACTCTAGGCAGAACTCAAGTACTTCGTGGATCTTTAGACTAGAGTTCCAAATCCACCACCACACCTTAGGGTTGGACTCTGAGATCCACCCAGTGACACTCCAGCCAAGTGCCTGCAGATCTAAGTTATAAACTTTAATAAAATCCTGAAAATATTGGGGTCCATCCATATAAACTACCATATTCTGCCACTGTTCCCCAATAGATTCATAATGATCTCACATTGTAAGTTCTATTCAGTCCAGTTTCAAAGATTCCCCACAGTCTTTACTAACTTAAGATAGTTCCAAAGTTCTAAGTTTCACCTGAGATTTAAGATTTTCACTTAGTTGTGAGTCCTGTAAAATCAAACAAATTATATACTTTCAACAAATCAAGGTACAGAGTAAATATTTTCAACTGCTATCAGGGTTAGGGAGAGACTGGAACAATGCAAATTCAAATCCACCAAACAAACATCAAACTTCTGCAGTTCAAGTCCAATATCATAACCAGTGACTGACAGTCTCTGGAGTTTCCAATTCTGTCCCTCTAGCTGGGCTTTGTATCTAAGGAAAATTTCCATCTCATGCCAACAGCCTCCATGTTCCTTGTTCAGCCCTGGTATATCCAAAACATCTTCGGGTATCCATACAAACCAGGATCAATCTTCCAAAGGCTCTTCCAGCCTATTTATGAGGGTCATCCCACCATGCCTATATGCTGCATCTCAGCAGCAATTCCTGAAACCATGTGCATTTCATGACCACTCCATGCATTTTTTCATGTTTTAGAAACCAATACCAGGTGGGCAGGACACAGCCATATTCCTAATTCAAAGATGAAATAAATTGTAATCTTGTAAAGCAGATTTCTTCTCCAGTAAACTCTTTCCAAAAGAATTTTCATTTCTATCATAGTCTTTCCTCAGGCATCATCTCCATTGCTTTAATGTAAAGCAGTTGGTCCATCTTCCTTAAAATTGCTAATGTGTTTGACAATAGCAGCTTCAGCAACCTAAAACCAGTCTCAACGCCTATAATGTTGCTTGAGTTTTTCAAACTGAAAGTCTTAAATCATGAGGTCTGAATTCCTTCCAAGATCAGTGCATGGCCAGGCACAGATGTCTGAAGTGAGTAGGCCAGGCCCATTTCTGTTCCCTTCCCACTGCCTGGGTCTGAGTTCCTTGCTTGGTCAGTGTGTGGGCAGGCACAGTGGTCTGGAGTGAGTAGGCCAGACCCATTTCTGGGTTCTTCCAACCTCCTCCCGAGTCTATGTTCCTTGACTGGGCAGTGAGTGGGCAGGTGCAGTGGTATGGACTGAGTAGGCTAGACCCATTTCTGGTCCCCTCCCACCACCCATGGCTGAGTTCCTTGAATGTCAGTGTGTGGGTGGCCACAGCTCTAGAGTTGGTAGACCAGATCCCTGTATCTGTGCTCCTCTCACCTCCCCAGTCTAGGTTGCCTACACTGGTGTATGTCCTGAGGATACAGTACAGAGGAGGCCAGATCCCTGTTGCCTTATTCTTCCTAGTCCCCTGGTCCTGGTAGGTTCCATTGTACCTTGCTTGGGAAGGCCTGACCCATGTGTGAGCTGTGGAATCAGGCCTTTTGCTTTGACAGTAGGCTTAATTTGATGGAAGAAAATGTTAGAACCCTCCAAAGAGATATGAATAAATTGAAGGTAATTGTTACAGTCCGGTTCACATTGCTGGTAGAAATCACCCAACCAAGAGTAGATTCTGGGAAAAAGTGGTTTATTTTGGCTTATAGGCTTGAGGGGAAGCTTCACGATCGCAGGGGAAAACGATGGCATGAGCAGAGGGTGGACATCACCCCCTGCCAACATAAGATGGACCACAGCAACAGAAGGGTGTGCCAAACACTGGCAAGGGGAAACTGACTTTAATTCCCATAAGCCCACCCCCAACAATACACTCCCTCCAAGAGGCGTTAATTCCCAAATCTCCATCAGCTGGGAACCTAGCATTCAGAGCACTTAAGTTTATGGGGGACACCTGAATCAAACCACCACAGTAAGTCAAGAAATGGAAGACCTCAACAACTGGTTGATTAACCTTAATGAAGATTTGATCAAATGCAAGAATGTAGTACAAGAAACATCAAGAAAATCAGAATTTGAATTAAAGTCATTCCTTAAAGAAGAAGTGGACATTATATATAACACAACAGAAAAAAAAATCAAATAGAATTTATGAAAACCTCTCTAGAACCACTCACCAACAAAGTTACATACAGAACCTCTAACCTGGAAGATAATATAGAAGAAATTGATCAGAAGCCTAAAAACTTGGTTAAGTTCCAAAAATCACAAGCTGACTTGGAACCCTCTACACACCAGAAATCTTAACCGCCTTGTTGTCAGGATTAAGGGAGTGGGTGAGGCACCACACAGCCTAAGGGGCAGACCGAGGATCTGGCTATCATAATACCTACTCTTGGATAAATATTCTGTGCTGTTTTTAATTGAAAGAGTACATTGTCTAGTTAAATTTTACAATCTGCCTGTATTTTGTTCCACTTAGCCTACATAGCAGGCACTCCCAACACCTAGAGTCACATTTGTAGATACTCTGAAATTCTTCAGAGCCACACCTAATGCCTTAAACTCCTACCCTGAAGATATATAACATCACATTGATTTATACATCTCATAATACCCAGCTATCTGGAAAATCCAATCATTAAATAATCTAAGATGCAAAAATATATACATCATAACACAAGAAACACCAAAAATCAAGCCAATACAAATCCACCAAAAAGTATTAATGCAACAGAAATGACCTCCAATGAGAACGAGTTAGAGGAAATGCCTGAGAAAGATTTCAAAAGAATGACTATAAATATGTTAAAGAACTCAAAGAGGAAACCAAAGGAAGCAAAGAAGACACAGGATGCCAATTTAATGAAATAACGAGGCCAATACTAGACATAAATAAGGAAATAGAAATAATAAAGAAAAACCAGTTAGAATTACTAGCAATAAAGAACACATTTAATAAAATAAAAAAAACTCTGTAGAAAATCTCACCAGTAGAATGGATAAAGGAGAGGACAGAATATCTAGGCTAGAAGACCAGGTAGCAGATCTAATACAGTCCAACAAAGAGAAAGACAAACTTATAGAAAAGTATGAGTGGGAATTTCAAGATATTTGAGACACTATGAAAAGATCAAACATAAGAATTCAGGGCATAGTAGAAGGAGAATTCCATTCCAAAGGCATAGTTGGTGTCTTCAAAAAAATCATAGAAGAAAACTTCCCCCAAATTGTGAAAGAGGTACCAATGCAGATACAGGAAGCCTTTAGAACCTCAGGCAGACAAAACCTGGAAAGAACCTCTCCTCATATTATAATCAAACTACCAAACATACAAACCAAAGAAAAAATATTGAAAGCAGTTAGAAAGAAAAATGAAGTTACCTACGAAGGCAAGCCCATCATGATTACAGCAGATTACTCAACAAACTTTAAAAATCAGAAGGGGGTAGAGTGATGTATTCCAAGTTCTGAAAGATAAAAACTGTCAACCAAGGTTACTTTATCCTGCAAAGTTATCCATTCAAATAGACAGAGAAATAAGGACATTCCATGACAAAAGCAGGCTAAAGGAGAAGTTGAAGACAAAACTATCTCTACAGAAAATACTTGAAAAAATCCTCCATGCTGAAGAAAAAGAAAAGCACACATATAAGGAACCGGGGAAAAAAACAAACAATACTCAAATACTAGTTAACACAAGAAAGCAAAGGTAAAACTGGAAGAACTATAAAAAAAATGGCAAGAATGAATACATACCTTTCAATAATATCTCTTAATATCAACGGCCTCAATGCCTCAACCAAAACACATAGATGTAGACTGGGTTAAAAACAGGATCCTGGGCTGGAGAGATGGCTTAGCGGTTAAGCACTTGCCTGTGAAGCCTAAGGACCCCGGTTCGAGGCTCAATTCCCCAGGACCCACATGGTCCAGATGCACAAGGGGGCGCACACGTCTGGAGTCTGTTAGCAGTGGCTGGAAGCCCTGGCACGCCCATTCTCTCTGTCTCTTTCTCTCTCTGTCACACTCAAAACTAAATAAATAAAATTGAACAAAAAAAAAAATCCTTCGGGCTGGAGAGATGGCTTAGTGGTTAAGCGCTTGCCTGTGAAGCCTAAGGACCCCGGTTCGAGGCTCAGTTCCCCAGGTCCCACGTTAGCCAGATGCACAAGGGGGTGCACGCATCTGGAGCTCGTTTGCAGAGGCTGGAAGCCCTGGTGCGCCCATTCTCTCTCTCTCCCTCTATTTGTCTTTCTCTCTGTTTCTGTCACTCTCAAATAAATAAATAATTAATTAAAAAAAAAAAAACAGGATCCTTCAATTTATTTCCTCCAAGAAAACCACCTTTCGACAAAGGATGGACACTATCTTAGGGTGAAAGGTTGGAAAATAGTGCTTCAAGGAAGTGGACCTAGAAAACAAGCAGGGGTTGCTATCCTTAATATCTGACAAGGTAGACTTCAGTCCAGCATTAGTTAAGAAAGATAAGGAAGGCCACTTTATGTTGATTAAAGGCACCCTCCAGCAGGAGGACATTATAATCCTAAACATATATGCATCTAACAAGGGGGCCCCCAAATTTATCAAACAAATGCTATTAGAACTAAGGTCACAGATAACACCAAACACAGTGGTAGTGGGTGACTTCAACACCCCACTTTCATCAATTGACAGGTCATCCCAGAAAAAATAAACGAAGAGGCATCTGGACTAAATGAGGTCATAGAAGGAATGGACCTAACAGATATATACTGGACGTTTTTCATCCAAATGCTGAAGAATATGCATTCTTTATAGCAGCACATGGAACATTCTCTAAAATAGACCATATATTAGGACACAAATCAAATCTTAACAAATACAGAAAAATTGAAATAATTCCTTGCATTCTATCTGACCACAATGGAATCAAACTACAAATAAACAGCAAAAAAGGCTACAGAGGATACACAAAATCATGGAAATTAAACAACGCATTACTATGTGGAAAAAGAGGTATGTGGAAAAAGAGGAACCCTTCTACACTCTTGGTGGGAATGCAATGTGTTCCAGCCATTGTGGAAATCAGTGTGGAGGTTCCTAAAGCAGCTAAATATTGATCTACCATATGATCTAGCTATAGCACTGCTAGGCATATATCCTAAGGGCTCAACTCATTTCCTTAGAAGTAGGTGCTCAACCATGTTTATTGCTGCTCAATTTATAATTGCTGGGAAATGGAACCACCATAGATATCCCTCAACTGACGAGTGGATAATGAAAATATGGCACATTTATACAATGGAGTTCTACTCAGCAGTTAGAAAAATGAAGTTATGAAATTTGCAGGAAAATGGATGGATCTGGAAAGCATTATACTAAGTGAGGTAACCCAGGCCCAAAAAGCCATGCCCCGCATGTTGTCTCTCATATGTGGATCCTAGCTACAGATGAATTGGCTTCTGTGTGAGAAGGAAAAAACTCAGTAGCAGAGGCCAGTACGTTGAAAAGGAGACATAAAGGGAAGAGAAAGGAAGGGAGGAGGTTACTTAATAGGTTGGTATTGTATATACGTAACTGGAAGAATAGATTAACGGGGGTGAAAAGGCCCAAAGTGAGGTTGGGGAGGAGATTGAGTAAAGGAAAGGTGGAGGAAGGGCTAATCAAAATCTAAGAAGATATAAATAAATCATATGAAATCCTCTGGTTTTGGACAATTGAACACTCAGGAGCCATAGACCATTGCTAGAAAATTTTCAGTGCCAAGGAGTTTCCAGTGAGTTTTTGGCCAGGGAGGTCCCTGATGCCCCCAAAACATTATAGGCCATTACCGAGGCCCTTGGTTTTCCACCAGGAATTGATGGTAAGACCCTATTGCTAAAGACTCCACATACTTGGGCTGCAAGGCCACTGAGAAATCCTGCTGTAACTGAGCTGATAACCTCCTCCATGCAGACCAGCTGACAGAAAGCTGTAAGAAGCCATTCTACATGCAGTTCAATGGGAGAAGGATACACCACCAATGAAGATACTCAACAGTGGACACTGCAAGCCTTATAATTGGCCAGTCAGGCCAAATGAGCCAACAGGTGCAATGATGGCATGTCTGTCATGGTGGAAGCCTACTGCCCTACAATTGGACTGGAGGCCCACTCCATGGGAGGGAATACATCCCTGATACTGAAAACTTAAAACAGGGGTAGTCATGAGCCCTAGGGTTGTAACATCTGCTGATGTCTGGATAAATGTATATACTATGCTTATCAAACTTCCCAGTAAGCACTTCTCTTAATATTCATACCCTTATATTAATACTACTCTCACTTTGGATAGAGAATCTTCTCTTTTCAGATGGCAGTGACCTTGGGATGACTCAGAGATATCATGATGCTGGAAAGAAGTGATTAGAGTACCGAGTAACATCTCGATCACACCTTCCAGGGCTCAGGGCCTAATGCAGAAGAGGTGACAGAAAGAATGTAAGAGCCAAAGGAGGGGTAGGACTCCTTACAGCATGCTCCCTCCAGACATAAAATAGCCTGGATATCCATGACCTCATAGTGCTTGACACTACCTACACAAGACCATCATAAGAGGGAACAATCATGACATCAAAATAAAAGAGATACTTATTGAGATGGGGAGGGGATATGATGGATAATGGAATTTCAGAGGGGGAAAGTGGGGGAGCATATTACCATGAGATATTTTTTACAATCATCGAAAATGTTTTTAAAAATGGAGAAAAAAATTAAATTAAATTTAAAAAAAGAAAAGAAATAGAGGAGGACTTATAAAGATGGAAGGACCTCCCATGTTCCTGGATAGGTATAATTAATATTGTGAAAATGGCAGTTCTACCAGAAGCTATATATAGATTTAATGCAGTCCAATAAAAATAGCAGCATCATTGTTCACTGAGACTGAAAAAATGATCTCAAAATTCATATGGATTCGCAAAAGTCCTCAGATATGCACATATGTCCTCAGCAAAAGAAACACCTCTGGTAGTATCACTATACCTGATCTAAAGCTATATTACAAAGCCATAGTGGCAAACACAGCTTGGTATGGAATAAAAATACAAACATAGACCAATGGAACAGAATTGAAGACCCAGACTTCAGGGCAAGCAACAACAGTTGCTTGATCTTTGGCAAATTATCAGTAATGTAGACTGGAGTGAAGACAGCATCTTCAACAAATGGTGTTGGACAAATTGGATGACCATATGTAGAAAAATGAAATTAGACCCACTCATTTCACTATACACAAAAATCAAGTACAAATGGATTAAAGATCTCAATATAAGACCTGAAACTCTTCAACTACTAGAAGATAAAATAGGAAGCACTATCCACAATATAGAACTGGGAAACGACTTCCTGAACAAAACCCCAGTAGCCTAGGAAATTAAACAAGCACTCAACCAAAGGGATCTCGTGATGCTAAAAAGCTTTTGCACAGACAAACATACGACAAGCAGAGCCAATAGATTACCCGGGGAATGGGAGAAAACCTTTGCCCACTATACCACCGACAGAAGCCTAATATCTAAAATCAACTAAGAACTCAAAAAGCTAAACAATAAAGAAATCAAACAACCCACTCCAAAAGTGGTGCAGAGAACTAAATAGGGAGTTCTCAAAGGAAGAATTACAAATTGGTAACAGACACTAAAGACATTGTTCAACATCACTAACCATCAAGGAAATGCAAATTAAAACAACTATGAGACTCCACCTTGCCCCAGTAAGGATAGCAAACATTAAAAAATCAAATGAAAGCAAATGTTGGGGGGCCTGTGGAGAAATAGGAATCCTCATTTACTGTTGGTGGGAATGTAAGCTGGTACAACCACTCTGGAAATCAATTTGGAGACTCCTGGAAAGGATGAATATAGAGTTACCAGCAGACTCTGTTATTCCCTTACAGGGCATTTACCCTAAAAGCTCCACATCTCGGTTTGGAAATATTTGCTCAACCATGTTTATAATTGCTCAATTCACTATAGCTAAAAACTGGAATCAACCCAGGTGCCCATCATTGGATGAATGGATAACCAAGATGTGGCATATCTACACAATGGAATTCTACTCAGCAGTAAGAAAAAAATGACATCAATGTCATTTTAAGAAAAATGGTTGAACTCACACAATCACAAAAAGACAGTTGTCACATGATCTCATTCATTTGCAGTTCCTAACCTGGATCAACCAAAGTTGCTGACATAACTGAATGGCATCATAAAGCTTTGACAATAGGGAGGGTAGGGTTTGGGGGAAGGGAAAGAGGAGGGTCACAAAATCTGAACCCAAATTAAACTGGTATCATAGAATCCTATGTCCTGGAAATCAGACTAAAAGGTATAGGGAGCACCTGAATAGAAGGGCTCTGGAGAGAGTGACAAGAATCCTAAACTCAACTTTTTCCTGTTTCTGTTTCTTCTCTGGCTTTCTCTTTTTTCTTTTCCTTTGGTGCTGGCCTGTAATTCCCTGCACAAGGAGGCGGTCTACATCTACTATGAGTTGTTGATCAGAGAGACCTACTAGATCTCCAAAACCAAATAAAACAGACTTCTGTCAGAACACTTGATTACCCACCAGAGGTTAATTGTAAGACCCTACTGCTGAAGACATCAAACACGGTCAGCATGGACCATGGAAAGACCTGGTTGGAATCCAGGGGAGAGCCATTCCTCAGATAATTAGTTTATCTCATGCTAGAAGACACTAGAGCAGCTACCAGGGGAAAGTGGCCAACATCTTCCAAGCATGTCAAAATCTAAGTGACTCAGAAGCAAACAACCTAACATGATGCTCACACAAGTTCAATAGTGGAACACAGCCATGGTGGGTAACCAGCTGCTCTTGGATTGGCTAACAAATCCACTCAGTGGAAAGGAAATCATATCTGGAACTGGGAAACAAGTCAGAATCATATCCAGATTCTGCTTTCCATTGTCACGCTCCCACTAACTTTAGACTATAAAAGTGTCTAAACCCTTTTAATTCTCTCTAAACTAATAATGGTTATCCCACTTAACTGGTGCTGCCTTCACTCTCCATTGGAGAATATGCTTCTTTTTTTCAAATGGGAACTGGATTTAAGGAGGTCAACCCAGCAGACTACACCACAGCTGAAACCACAGAGGAAATGGGGAAATCGGCAAGAATGCTACTTTCTTAGATAAGCTGATATCAGCACAAGGATGATGGGTTTCCTTCCCCTTAGAAAGTTCATGTGCCATGTCTCCAAGTTTAATTCTGTCTGTACTTAGCATTTTCAAATTCTTACAAGAATAGTCCATAATACTTGGCTTACTGCTCCAGAAGGCATTTTTAGTTGTCATCACCAAGTCCATGTCCATATCTCCAAAACAAAAGTTCCAAAATACAAAATTCTACATGTTCAGATTTATCTCACTCAACTCCTGGTACCAGTTTTGTGGCAGACAGCTTCAGGTCACTGACAGGAACTTCCAGACCAGACATAGTTATAGAGGAAAGGATTTATTGAAGATAGAGGGAAAGTTCTCTAATGGCAGAAGAAACTGGCCCACTTTTACAGGTCCAAGCAGAGAGAGAAAAGACACAAGCCAAAGCCCAAAAGCCACACACAAACACACTTCAGAGGCTCCAGGAAGAACTCAGGTTCTTTGCATATCTCTAGACTTGAATTCCAAATCCACAACACCTTAAAGGGCTGTACTGTAAAATCTACCCATTGACACTTCCTCCATCCAAGTGGCTACAGATCTAAATTACAAACTTTAATAAAATCCTGAATATATTGAGTGCCATCCACTTAAACTACCACAGCAGAACATTTTCAACACTCTGGGTAGAAATAACTAAGTATCTGGCACACATGCTTTAGTGTAGGAAAGCCACAGTGAAGGTGCTCATGTGCAGCTTGTGGTGTTGGAGCAGTACCTCAGACATTTTGCATTCATGGCAGGACTATATACCCTGTGGTGGTAGAGCAGTACCTCCCAGACTTCTTGTATTCACAGCAGTTAGCATATGCCCTGGAGTGTTAGAGCAGTACCTCAGACCTCTTAGATTCATAGCAGTGTCATATGCCCTATGGTGTTAGAACAGTGCCTCCAGCCACCACCATCAGACTTCTTGTATTCATAGCAGTATTGTATGCTCAGTGGTGTTAGAGTGGTATCTCACACCACTTGGATTCACAGCAAGATTGTATGTCCTGTGGTGTTAGAGCAGTCCCCCCACCCAGATTTCTGGGATTCATAGCACTATTTCATGCTCTTTGGTATTAGAGCTTCTCCCCCTCAACCCCCACCATACTTCTTTTATTCGGAGCAGTATTGTATGCCCTGTGATGTTAGAGCAGTCCCCCCACCCAGATTTCTTGCATTCATAGCAGTATTGCATGCTCTGTGGTGTTAGAGGTTCCACCCACCCCCTCCACCCCACCAGACTTCTTGTATTTACAGCAGTATTGTATGCCCTGTGGTGTTAGAGTGGTATCTCAGACCACTTAGAGTCACAGCAGTATCATATGTCCTGTGGTGTTAGACCATATCCCCACCTCCCCCCCCCCAACTTCTTATATTCACAGCAGTATTTCATGTCCTGTGGCAGTAGAGCAGTATCTCAGACCTCTTGAGTTCACAGCAGGGTTGTATGCCTGTAGTGATAGAGCAGTGTCTCAGACCTCTTGAGTTCACAGCAGGGTTGTATGCCTGTAGTGATAGAGCAGTGTCTCAGACCTCTTGGGTTCACAGCAGGGTTGTATGCCTGTAGTGATAGAGCAGTGTCTCAGACCTCTTGAGTTCACAGCAGGGTTGTATGCCTGTAGTGATAGAGCAGTGTCTCAGACCTCTTGGGTTCACAGCAGGGTTGTATGCCTGTAGTGATAGAGCAGTGTCTCAGACCTCTTGGGTTCACAGGAGGATTGCATGCCTTATTGTGGTAGAGCAGTGTTTCAGACCTCTTAGGTTCATGGCAGGATTGTATGTCATGTGTATTTGCCAATTTTTTTTATTTTCAATTTTACAAACTCATTTCTCTTCTAGCCTTTGCTGAAATGAGCACAAGCCCTTTGTCAAAGTTACAGCTGACTGGCATTGTGTACATGCCCTCATCTCAGAATTCCTGAAACATAACCATTCCAGCCTTTCCACACCCATGTTCCTACCCTTTACCAGAAAACCTATGGAACATTCTGTCACTTTTTTTTCTTGTTTTTGATCACAGTACATATACAAGTCTCCACAGAAAGAATAGAATATGATTATGGGACATGATCTAATATAGTTAAGTGGCTCAGAGCTTACATGTGAATATTTTCTAGTCCTGAACTTAATCAGAGAAAGGTAGAAGCCACCATCTTCTTATGGAGTATAAGTATACTTATTTTGATAGAAATAAGTACCAGCTGGACTTGCAAGTTTGCATTACCATATTTTGCACATGCTCGTGTGTGTGTGTGTGTGTGTGTGTGTGTGTGTGTGTGTGTGTTAGTCATTGTGATATGGTATATTATGTGTGCCATATGCATGTGTGTGCAAATGTGAGTATGCTGTGCATATGTGTGCAGAGATTAGAGAAGAACTTTGTGTGTCCTTCTCTATTTCTCACTTGTGTACTGCCTTATGACAGGGTTTCTCCCTCACTCTGGATTCATGTTGCTTTTGATCATTGAGTCCCAGTGACTCTACAGTCTCTTCTCCCTCCCCAAAACACCCAGATTGGGGTTACAAAAGTATGTTGCCATGCCCATCATATATATATATATTTTTTTTTTTTTAACCTGGAAAATGCCTTAACCACTAAGCAATCTCTCCATCCCTAATTTTTTAAATCCACCAAATGAGCCAGGTGAAACAGAAGAAGCATGAATTCAAGATTAGCCTGAGCTATATAGAGAGATACTTTCCAAAAATACTTTTAAAATATTAAATTTCATGTTTTATAGTGCACATGATTTTCTCTTATTTTCTTTCATCTTCACTGCTGTTTCTACCCCTTGTTTTGATCACTTTGTGGATTCCTGGGTCTTCAGGATGGCTGTGGTCCCCTAAGGAGTCCAGGCAACTGTGGAGATCAAGGTTGTGTATGTGATGAAAGAAAAGCTTTTTGGGAGACAGTGTCTGTGAACAGCTTGGTTTATTGTCAAGGAAATGGGTTTATAAGCAGATGAGGGTGGGAAGAGGGTCCTAAGGGGATTGGATGTACAAGGTTGCTTGCTGATGCCAAATTAGCATATGGGGACATACATTCCAGCACGTAGGCAATGGCAAAGGGAACGTATATGGTACAGAAGGATGGACTGTGCAAAGGTTGATGGCTGATACCATATAAGGAGTTTCCTAGGCAACTGGCCAAAGGTCTCAGGGTTATGGGCAAAGCCTAAGTCTTATCTGAATGCCAAGGTATCCCATGCTTGGAGAGAGAGTGGCCTTACTTCCTGCCAATCTTGGGGTCTGAGATTTATTCCATGGGTACAGGCTCACTGCATCCCCCAAGAATGGGGGAAGGATCCTGGCTCACTGTAACCCCCAAGAATGAGGGGAGTAGCTCCCCTGCTTATCTGATATGACCAGCAGTTCAGAAATGCTGTGACCTCTCCATAGCATGGGGCCTTTGTTTCAGACAGCTTAGGCTTGCTTTAACCCAAGGCCCTACCTATATCTGACAGTTACCCCTTTGTTCTTATAACGAGGAAGTGTCATCATAGGCTCAGATAGGGCTAGGTGGTACATGACAACCTGATTAGTAGTAACCTTACTGATACTATTTATTTGTTGTCTGAGAAATTTGATGAGACAGGGGGCTATAAGCAATAGGGTTCCTATAGCAAGGAAGAGGGATAAAGACAAGCCAAGTAACTAAAGGTTTAGAGAACCAGCTGGTGGGGTCCTCAGGCTTGTAGTGGTCAAGCAGCTCCTTACTTGACTTTTAACATTTTGCTTAACAACATTTGATTCATTAACAATAAAAATAACATTCTTCTCCCAAGACTATACATGTCCCCCCATATTCAGCAATAATGAGGTATAAGGCTCTACTGTTTTGAAGTACCACACCTGTGAGAGAATTCAGTTGTCTCTGAAGAGATTCCAGGCTGTCAGTGTTGGATATTATGGCCTGGTCAAGCTTGTCTCGGAAGTCTCCCACGAGGCGGTTGTTCTGGGCAAGAGTGGCTCCTGCCACACACTGGAGGCACCTAGGGACAGCATCAGGCCAAGGCCTACCAGAAGTGGGATGAAAATTTCTCTAAGTTGGCACAGACAGACCTGATAGGCCACTTCCTCTTCCTCATAGAGATATACCTGTGAACAATCAGCCTGAGGAGAAATAAGTGGAAGAGGAAATATTTATGCATGGTGTGGTTAGCCCTTCATACCATAGGAGAGCGGGTGATGTGACACAAGTGGTCCTGGTTATGGAAATGAATTTTTTGGTCTCAGAACTTATATATATATTCTTAGATTTGAAAATATCCATTTTGGCATCTATACTTATATTTACTATTCTTATTATAGAATTAGGACTACTAGAGATGGGGGGAAAATGTCTTAAGATCCTGTTTGTTTTCCCTCTTGGAAACTCTTGTATTATTTAATAGGCCAGCCTAATATATTTAAAGTATTTTTATCTTTGGTTATACACTTCTGTCTGAGTGTATAAGACCAAGCAGATAGCCAAAATAGAATTAAGAATTGGTTTTGGAAGTCACTAATGGCTCTCCAAAGAGACTTTGGGGAATCAGGAGTAGGCCTATAGCTTACTCATGTTTTCTATCTATTAGGATGATTCAGGGCCATGCTGGCCAAGCAGTTTTCCCTTCTTTGGGAAGTCAGAAGGACTGATTGTTCCTCAATTGTGACTCTCCTGTTTCAGACTATACACCAATTTTTTTTTTTGGGGGGGGGTCTCCGCATCCTCCCTGCTCAAGAAGAGAGGTGACTTACCAGAGGTGCCAGTGTAGAAGTGTCCCATGTTCTCCAGTGGCCTCATGACCTGGGAGCACAAGCCAAAATATTGATGCTTTTTGCTCTGATAATTCCAGTTAGCTTTGGCCTATATGTAGGTAATTAACACACTTAGAAAGGAAGTTACACCAGCCTGGATGTATGTACATTTTATTACTGAAATAGATTTAAAAAATGGCAGAAGAGGTTCTTAAAATCATTTTGTCCAATCTTTTAAATTTTTGTTGTGGCAGCATAAGCCATATCTGAGGCATAGAAAGTAAACACATCTTACACTTTAACTATATAATAACTATAAATACAGGCAGAACCTGTAACCAGACTTGAAAACAATATCAATTAATTTACAAACAAACTACCTAATAAATTTAACCTAGAAATTGTCAGAAAATGACAAGCAAGACAGTACAAAGTCTTAGCACCAGTGTTTGAAAACATTGATTAGTTCAGATACCTTTGTGGGTACCAATTACCCAGAGAACATTGAAATTATTTTGTTCAGATGAGGACCATTGTTTCAACATGAGGCTGTACCCTAAAACAGAAAATATGTCTTCAGAGTTATTTTTTTTATAAGAACTGGACTTAAGATGACAGAAATGAGATAGTTACTTTACATATAATACAGCAAAATCTGGTCTTTTTTGAGCCAAAACAGCCACGTAAATTCTAATACAACCCTTAACAAATCTGTTTTGAAAGAAAAAATACCATCTCACAACCAATGATTTTAGCTTAATCTTGAAAGCCATTGATTTTATGTACAATACAAATTTTTAACATACAACAATTTTATGTTTTACCCATAACATAAATTTGATAAAGGCTAAGCAAGCTACCCCAACATATTTAGCTTGAAAATTAGTTTTTTGTTTCTTAAAAGTTTGTAAACAGTTAAAAATCTTTAATGTTAGGCATGGTGTTTAGGTTTAGCCTAAAAATTCTTTCCTACCCATACATATCTTTATCCACATACTTTAACATTTTTTTAATTTATTTATTTTTATAAACAACTTCCATTATTGTAAAAAATATCCCATGATAATGCCCTCCCACCCCCACTTTCCCCTTTGAAACTCCACTCTCCATATCTCCTCTCCCTCTCAATCAGTCTCCTTTTACTTTGATGTCATCATCTTTCCTCCTATTGTGATGGTCTTGTGTAGGTAGTGTCAGGGACTATGATGTCATGAATATCCAGGCCATTTTGTGTCTAGAAGAGCACATTATAAGGAGTGCTACCCTTCCTTTGGCTTTTACATTCTTTCTACCACCTCTTCCACAATGGACCCTGAGTGTTGGATGGTGTAATAAAGATATTGCAGTACTAAGCACTCTTCTGTCACTTCTTCCCAGCACCATGATACCTTCGGAGTCATCCCAATGTCACTGCCATCTGAAAGGAGAAGGTTCTCTACCAAAAGTGAGAGTAGCATTAATATATATATATATATATATATATATATATATATATATATATATATATATTATGTATATTAATATATATATTAAGAGAAGTGTTTACTGGGCAGTTTGATGAACATAGTATATACATTTAGCCAGACAGCAGCAGATGTTATATCCCTAGGACTCGTGACTAGCCCTGTTGTAGGTTTTCAGTATGAGGGATGTATTCCTTTCCATGGAGCAGGCCTCCTGTCCAATTAGAGAGCAGTTGGTTTCTACCATGACAGACATGCTGCTGTTGCCCCTATTGCCCCATTTGGCCTGGCTGGCAAAATATAAGGCTTGCAGGGTCCACTGTTGAGTATCTTCAGTGGTGATTTCACTCTCTCCCATTGAACTACATGCAGAATGGTTTCTTCCAGATTTCTGTTAGTTGGTGTACATACAGGAGGTTATCAGCTGAGTTCCAGCAGGATTTCTTAGTGGCCTTGCAGCCCAAATATGTAGAATCTTCAGCAATACGGTCTTAGCCTTCTATTCCTGGTGGGAAACCAAGGGCCCTAGCAATGGGCTATAATGTTCTGGGGGCATCAGGGAGCTCCCTGGCCAAAAACTCACTGGAAGGAATACCATTGCTGGCACTGAAATTTTTCTATTAACAATCTATGGCTCCTGAGTGTTCCATTGTCCAAAACAGTTGGTTTCCGTATGATTTATATATATCCTTAGACTTTAATTAGCCCTCCCTCCACCTTTCCTCTACTCAGTCTTTTCCCTGACCTCACTTAGGCCTTCTCACCCCCCATTAATCAATTCTTCTACTTACATATATATGATACCATCCTATTAAGTTCCCCGTCCCTTCATTTCTATTCCATTTATATCTCCTTTCTAACTTACTGGCCTCTGCTACTGAGATTTCTTCCTACTCACACATAAATCCAATCATCTATAGCTAGGATCCACATATGAGAGAGAACATGCTAGGTTTGGCTTTCTGGGCCTGGGTTACCTCACTTACTATAATCTTCAACAGATGCATCTATTCTTCTGCAAATTTTATAACTTCATTTTTCTTTACCACTGAGTAGAACTCCATTGTGTAAATGTGCCATATCTTCATTATCCACTCATCAGTTGAGGGACATCTAGGCTGGTTCCATTTCCAAGCTATTGTGAATAGAACAACAATAAACATGGTTAAGCAAGTTTCTCTAAGGTAGTGAGATAAGTCCTTAGGATATATGTCTAGGAGCTACAGCTGGGTCATATTGTAGATCTATTTTTACCTATCTTAGGAACATCCACACTGATTTCCATAATGGCTGGACCAAGTTGCATTCTGACCAACAGTGTAGAAGGATTCCTCTTTTTTTTTGGCATTCTCAAAGTATTTATGGTCATTTGTTTTCATGATGGTAGCCAATCTGAGAGGAGTGAAAAGGAATCTCAATGGAGTTTTAATCTGCATTTCCCTGATGACTAGTGATATAAAACTTTTTCTAGATATTTATAAGCCATCTGTATTTCTTCTTTTGAGAACTCTCTATTTAGCTCCATAGTCCATTTTTTAGTTTAGTTGTTTGATTTCTTATTATTTACTATTTTTTATTAGCATTTTTATTAAAAATATCCCATGGTAATTCCCTCCCTCCCCACCCCCCCCCACTTTCCCCTTTGAAATTCCATTCTCCTTCATATTACATCCCCATAACAATCATTGTACTTACATATATACAATATCAACCTATTAAGTACCCTCCTCCCTTCCTTTCTCTTCCCTTTATGTTTCCCTTTTAACTCGCTGGCCTCTGCTACTAAGTATTTTCATTCCCACACAGAAGCCCAGTCATCTGTAGCTAGTATCCACATATGAGAGAGAACATGTGGCGCTTGGCTTTCTGGGCCTGGGTTACCTCATTTAGCATAATCTCTTCCAGGTCCATCCATTTTTCTGCAAATTTCATAACTTCATTTTTCCTTAATATTTTTAATTTTTTGTCTATCCTAGATATTAATCCTCTATCAGATGTATAGCTGGCAAAAAAATTTTCCCATTCTTTAGGTTGCCTCTTTGCTTTGTTCACAGTGTCCTTTGCCGTGCAAAATCTTTTTAATTTCATAAGGTGCCAGTGGTTAATCTGTGGTTTTATTGCCTGAGAAATTGGAGTTACATTCAAAAAATCTTTGCCAAGACCAATATGTTGAAGGGTTTCCCCTCCTTGTTCCTCTAGCACTTTCAGAGTTTCAGGTCTGATATCAAGGTCTTTAATCCATTTAGACTTAATTCTTGTGCATGAAGAGAGACAAAGATCTATTTTCATCCTTCTACAGATACATATCCAGTTTTCCCAGCACCATTTACTGAAGAGGCTGTCTTTTTTCCAATGAGGATTTTTGGCATTTTTGTTGAATATCAGGTGGCTATAGCTACTTGGGCTTACATCTGGGTCCTCTATCCTGTTCCATTGATCTACATGTCTGCTTTTGTGCCAGTACCATGCTGTTTTTGTTACTATGGCTCTGTAGTATAGGTTAAAATCAGGTATGGTGATACCACCAGCCTTATTTTTGATGCTCAATATTGTTTTAGATACTCGAGATTTTTTGCTTCCAAATGAATTTTTGGATTTTTTTTTCTGTTTCTGTGAAAAATACCATTGGAATTTTGAGGGAGATTGCATTAAATGTGTAGATTGCTTTTTGTAAGATTATCATTTTCATAATATTGATTCTTCTGATCCAGTAACAAGGGTTGGCTTTCCATTTCCTAGTGTCTTCTACAATTTCTTGCCTGAGTGTTTTAATTGTATAGATTCTTCACTTCCTTAGTTAAGTTTATTCTAAGGTACTTTACTTGTATATTTTTTGATGCAATTGTGAATGGAAGTGCTTCTCTAATTTCATCCTGTGAGTTTATTTTTTTAAGTAGGTCATATAAATCAAGGAAATCATCCATTTCTTTCAGATTTTCAAACTGAATACAGTATATGTTCTTATAGTATGACCCTATGATTTTTTGAATTTCTCTGGTATCTGTTGTAATGCTCTCTTTTTCATCTCTAATTTTATTAATTTATGTCTCCTCCATCCCTCTCTTTCTCTCTCTCTCTCTCTCCCTCTCTCTCTCTCTCTCTTCTTCTCTCTCTCTCTCTGATTGCTAAGGGTTTATCAATCTTGTTTGTCCTTTCAAAGAACCAACTCTTTCTTTAATTAATTCTTTTGATTTTTTTTTTTTTTTGGTTTCTATTTCATTAATTTCTGCCCTAATCTTTATTATTTCCTCCCATCTACTTATTTTCAGTTTGCTTTGTTCTTCTTCTTCCAAGGCATTAAGGTGAAGCATTAGGTTGCTTACATAAGATCTTTCTATTTTATTTTATTTTTTTATTTATTTTATTTATTTATTTTATTATTTTATTTTATTTATTTATTTTTTTTTTGGTTTTTCAGATAGGATCTCACTCTGGCTCAGGATGACATGGAATTCACTATCTAGTCTCAGGGTGGCCTTGAATTCTCGGCAATTCTCCTACCTCTGCCTCCCGAGTGCTGGGATTAAAGGCGTGTGCCACCACACCCAGCCTAATTTCTTAATATATGCACTTAAAGCTATAAATTTTCCTCTTAGGACTGCCTTCATTGTATCCCAAAGGTTTTGGTATGTTGTGTTCTCATTATCATTTGACTCTATGAATTTTTTTGTTTCCTTCTTGATTTCTTCATTGACCCATTCATCATTTAGTAGTGTATTGTTTAATTTCCACAATTTTGTGTATGTTCTATTGCTTTTCATGCTATTGATTTGTAGTTTGACTACATTGTGGTCAGATAGGATGTAAGGAATTCTTTCAATTTCCCTGTGTTTTTAAAGATTTGCTTTGTGTACTAATATATGGTCTATTGTAAAGAATGTTCCTTGTGCTGCTGAAAATAATGTGTATTCTGCAGCATTTGGAGGAAATGTCCTGTATATATATCTGTTAGGCCCATTTCTCCTAGGACCTCATTTAATACAGATGCCTCTCTGTTTATTTTTTGCCAGGATAACCTGTCAATTGATGAGAGTGAGGTGTTGAAGTTTCCCACCACCACTGTGTTTGATGTTATCTGTGCCCTTAGTTCTAATAGTGTTTGTCTGATGAAGTTGGGAGCCCCCATGTTAGGTGCATATCTATTAGGATTGCAATGCCCTCCTGTTGGAATTTGTCTTTAATCAATATAAAGTGACCTTCTTTCTCTTTTCTAACTGATATTGGAATGAAGTCTATCTTGTCAGATATTAGGATAGCAACCCCTGCTTGTTTTCTAGGCCCATTTGGTTGAAACACCATTTTCCAACCTTTAACCCTAAGATAGTGTCCATCCTTTGTAGAAAGGTGGGTTACAAGTTTCTGGGAGGCAACAAATTGAAGGATCCTGCTTTTTAACCCGGTCTGCAAACAAATGTCTTTTCGTTAGGGCATTGAGGGCATAGAGGCCATTGGTATTAAGAGATATTATTTAAAAGTGTGTATCTAAAAAAGAAAATACAAAAATAAAAATAAAAGTGTGGGGCTGGAGAGATGGCTTAGCGGTTAAGCGCTTGCCTGTGAAGCCTAAGGACCCCAGTTCGAGGCTCGGTTCCCCAGGTCCCACGTTAGCCAGATGCACAAGGGGGCGAATGCGTCTGGAGTTCGTTTGCAGTGGCTGGAGGCCCTGGTGCGCCCATTCTCTCTGTCTCTATCTGCCTCTTTCTTTCTCTGTCTGTTGCTCTCAAATAAAGAAAAGTAAAAAAAAATTTTAAAAAAAATAAATAAATAAAAGTGTGTATATATTTTGGCCATTTTTTGTAGTTCTTCTGGTTTGAACTTTGCTTTCTTGTATTAACTAGTATTTAAGTATGGTTTGTTTTTTCCAGGTTCCTTATATATGTGTTTTTGTTTCTCTTCAGAATGGAGGATTCTTTGAAGTATTTTCTGTAGAGCTGGTTTTGTCTTCAAATATTCCTTTAGCCTGCTCTTGCTGTGGAATGTCTTTATTTCTCTGCCTATTTGAATGCATAACTTTGCAGGATAACGTAACCTTGGTTGACAGTTGTTATCTTTCAGAACTTGGAATACATCACTCCACGCCCTTCTGGCTTTTAAAGTTTGTGTTGAGTAATCTGCTGTGATCCTGATGGGCTTGCCTTTGTAGGTAACTTCATTTTTCTCTCTAATTGCTTTCAGTCTTTTTTCTTTGGTTTGTATGTTTGATAGTTTAATTATAATATAGCGAGGAGGTGTTCTTTCCAGGTTTTGTCTGGTTGGTGTTCTAAAGGATTCCTGTATCTGCATTGGCATCTCTTTCCTAATTTGGGGAAAGTTTTCTTCTATGATTTTGTTGAAAATGCCTACTATGCCTTTGGAGTGAAATTCTTCTCCTTCTAGTATACCTGAATTCTTATCTTTGATATTTTCATAGTGTCCTGAGTATCTTGAAATTCCCTTTCATGCTTTCCTATTAGTTTGTCTTTCTCTTTGTTGGACTGTATTTGATCTGCCACCTGGTCTTCTAGTTTAGAAATTCTGTCTCTCCTTCATCCATTCTACTGGTAAGATTTTCTAGAGAGCTTTTTATTTCATTAACTGTGTTCTTCATTGCTAGTAATTTTGACTGGTTTTTCTTTATTATTTCTATTTCCTATTTATGTCTTTTATTGATCTCTTTATTTCATCAAATTGGTTTCCTGTGTCTTCTGTGATTCCTTTGATTTCTTCTTTGACTTCTTTGAGCATATTTATAATCATTCTTTTGAAGTCTTTCTCAGGCATTTCCTCTAATTCTTTCTCGCTGGAAGTCATTTCTGATGCATTAATACTTTTTGCTGCATTTATATTGTCTTGATTTTTGGTGTTTTTTGTGTTATCATGTATATATTTTGCATCTTGGATTAATTTAATGCTTGTATTTTCTAATTTGCTGCAGTATTTTAAGATGTATCAATCAATCTGATGTTATACATCTTCAGGGTAGGAGTTTAAGGTGCTAGGTGTGGCTCTTAAGACTCTCAGAGTATCTATAAAAGTGATCCTATATTGGGTTTGCCTTCTAGGAGAGTATTCAAGTAGGCTGAGTGGAACACGATGCAGGCAGATTCTAAAATTTAACTAAGCAGTGTAAACATTCAATGAAAATCAGCACAGAGCATTTATGCAAGAGTAGATATTATGACAACCAGATCCTTTAACAAAGTCACAGTCCCTTAGGATGTGTGTTGCCCCACACCCTTAATCCTGTCACCTAGGAGGCTAATATTTCTGGTCTGTTGAGGGTTCCAATTCAGCTTGTGACCAAGTGAGACCCCTCCCTAATGAACAACAGACGAAGAAACAAAGTCAGTCTAAATCAGGAAGCAACAAACGACAATCACAAAATATAGCTTATTTAAGAATGGCAAATATGACCATCCATCACGTTTAACATGTAATTTATCCTGATATGGAATGTGTAATTACCACTTCCAATTCAAGCCTATATACCATGCTTATTCACTGGGTACTGACCTGGTGTAATCCCAGCTACCTTTTGGGATGATTTTGGCCTCAATTATGTTGTGCTCCTGCTTGGGTCCCTCTTTGCTACACTGTGCATTCCAGTAGGCTGGCTGGGCTGCTGGATCACTGCTCTGATCACTGGTTTTGGGTGCTGTGAGCTCCCTTCTCCAGGTCTCTGGTGCTTACTGGCCCTTGCACTGGTAGTGGGGTAGGGAAAGCTGTGGATGGTGGCTAATGTATTCCTGCTCATCCTCACAATCATCTTCCTCATGAGCTGCTCCTCCATTCTTCCTTGCCGTCCCCATAAAATTAAAGTGCTTACTTTTAATATCACCTACTATTTTATTCTTAAAGAGGTTAAGAATTTAAAACTTTCTAAAAAAGACAATTTTAGACTTTTAATTATATAATCTATATTTCTTTTTTATTCTAAAGTATTTTAAAAAATGTAGGTAGTTAGTGCTATTTACTATATGGTTACAAGGTATACATATTACTTCTACTTCTCCCATCCCCATAGATACAAAAATATTATTGACTCTATTTGTGTAAGATACATAAAACATTTTGATAAAAGACTTCTAAATCTGGCTACTCTCAGAAAATGGTGAAACTGTGAGCATCACGTTTCTTCTGTTGGTTAGAACTGAGTTATGCTATATCATAAAAATGTTCTCCAGTATCCAGGCCTCAACAAATGAAGTATTGCTTTTCATTCCAGAAAAGCCTCTGACTTCAGTGCTTCTCTAGAGAAACTTCTACGTTATAAGCCAAGAACCAGTTTTCTTTCATCTCTGGCCTTCAATCTCAGTACATGCCTTCCAGTCATGTCCCATAGAGAAAGAGAGGTGGAGGGAGCTTCTTGTTGCCTCAGCCTAGAAGTAGCATTCATTGCTTCTATACAACTTATGAGCCATTTTACCCATTACAAAAAAATAGATCCTTCAAATGTATATTTAGGGGCTACAGAGATTGCTTAGTGGTTAAGGCACTTGTCTGCAAAGCCTAAGAACCAGTGTTCAACTCCCTAGATCCCACATAAGCCAGACATACAAGGTGATGCATACACAAGGCTGTGCATGTGCATATTCATAAGGGCTTACATGACTGGAGTTCAACTACAGTGGCTAGGGGCCCTGGAATGCCAATTCCCCCCCCTTCCCTGTCATTTAAAAAATATAGAGAGAGAGATGTGTATATATTATATATATATATATATATATATATGCAGATAGATAGATAATTTATTGATAGATACATACATAGATAGACCGATGATAGATAGTTGATAGATAAATAAAAGAAAATAAATACTCAGTTTTGTGAATACCTAGCATAACTGATAGACCCTTTATGTATATAAAGGGTGAAAAACACCTGGGAAGCACATTAAAGAAAAATATTTATTTGAAATCAGATGATAAACTTGACCTTATAGGAAGATTCTTCTTGCTCTAGAAATCCATGATGCACCATCTGCAAACAAGTTGTCACTAACACATCCTTTTCCCTCCCTGTCTAAAAACTATGCTTTTTCATTGCTGTCTTTTATTTCAGCCCTTCTTAACTTTTCCGGGAGTATTTACAATATCCTAATATCTGCTCACCTCACTTCCTCTGACAGCCCGTCCTCCAAGCAAATCATCATCTCTTCCTCAGCACTGTGTGGTCTGGTCTCTCCACCTTATAGATTCCAAGGAGCATTTAAGTGCTTGCATTACTTATGTGTTGTAGGACAGACACATACCTTACATGTATAATACCTATTTACTCATCAATATGTAAATGTTCTTCATAATTTATAAAATATTCTTAATTGGCAGAAATATTTCTAATTTAAATTCAGTTTTTAATATTTTAAACTATGTTGGGTAGGGAGGGATTATACTAAAAGTTCATTCTTCTAAATTAAGTCTTCACTGCTTAATCCTTTTTTTTTATTTTTCAAGTGTGATATTTGAACAGAGCAGGTGTGTAAAACATGCTTTCCTTCATTGTCTAAAGGAAGTAAACACAGAGAAAAGCAAAATATGTTTTGGATTTCACTTACACTGTGTGTCATCTTTTTTCCACTAACACCATAACTTAAATTTTGGAAAAAGTACTGTTTCTAATGAAAATAATTTTTTCATAGCATTTAAATACCTGAATTTTATATGCTTTACATATCATTATGTCTTTGATGAAATAAAGGATGTCTCTAACAACAAATGCTTCAAAACTGTAATGTCCAGATGTTGAGCTCTTCTGCATACTAGTTAAAACAGCATAATCCAAGATGAATACCAATAGAAACAAATTAGGCATAAATAGTAACCTCGTCACATCTTAATAAAACCAAAGTGTCTCTTGGCAACTTTACTGTCCATTGAACAAGTATTTATGACTACTGAAGGATAGACATTGTGCCTGGAGGTGCCAAAAACTGAAAGGCAACCCCTGTGCTCAAGAAAGGCTTCTCATTTGATGAATTATACAAAGTAAACAGACCGGTGGTTTTAATACATTATGCTCCATTAGAGAAATACAAATGTTGCTATGGAAGCATAAACAGAATTCTTCACTCAGCCTCATGGGATCAAAAACAGATTTCTGGAAATGTGGTTTAAGTTACCAGGCTGATGAAAAGAAAAAACTATGCAACATTGTGAGGCTGGTACAAGGGAAAACACTCATCTTGGCATTTAGATCCCACTTCACAATTATGAGTTTAAGAAGCTCTGGAACTCACACAGGAAAAAAAGAAGAAGAAGAATAGTGGTATTGGAATCAGCCATATTTGATCAAATCAAGATTTTATTCACTGGTTAGCAATATAATCTTAGATGAGCTTCAGTGTTTCACCATTAAGAAAGAGAAGTTAAGAGAAAATAGAATCTCTTGAACATGAGGACTGAGAGCATAATGAAGTAAAGCATTTAGCATAGTTATGGCACAGGACAGCACTTAGCAAATCATAGTTTCTAATGGTAATGGTGACTCAGATGGAAATGGGCTGCATTTGCCTCAAGGTACAGAGTAAGTTACAGGTCAGCCTGGGCTAGAATGAGACCCTGCCTCAAATAATAATAATAATTTTAAATGGTATAATGTAGATTAACCTTCTATGTTAATTGATCATAAATTGATTCAACTGATAATAATTGTAGCAGATTTTAATGACCAATTGGAAATTTTCAGAGCATTCTTCTTAAGTAAAACAGTGTCACAGGAATGTATTACTAAACAGAATATATTAAGACCATAGGATGACTAATAAATAGTCATGAAACCCACAAGGATTGCATAATTTCAAAGCTGTTAAAAGTGATGCCAGATTTGCCTGCAAAGCCTAAGAACCCAGTTTCAATTCTCCACTACCCACATAAACCAGATGCACAAGGTGGTACATGTGTCTGGAGTTCATGTGCAGTGGCTGGAGGCCCTGGTGTGCCCATTCTCTCTCTTTATCTGCCTCTTTCTCTCTCTCCCTCTCTCTCAAATAAATAACTAAATAATTAATAAAAATGTTTTTGGAGTTGGAGAGATAGCTTAGCTGTTAAGTGCTTGCCTGTGAAGCCTAAGGACACCAGTTTGAGGTTCAATTCCCCAGTACCCACGTAAGCCGAATGGACAAGGTGGTGCATGCATCTGCAGTTCATTTGCAGTGGCTGGAGGCCTGGGTATGCCCATTTTATCTCTCTCTCTCTCTCTCTGTCTGTCTCTCATAAATAAATAAATAAGTTTTTAAAAATAAAAAAAAAGTGATGACAGAAAGATGGTAAAAGTGTCACTATAGCACCAACCTGGACAGAAATGGGACCAGACATGTATGAGCATGGCCACTTTTATCCATCACCATCTTCTCAATCTGTCTATGAGATTATTCTCAATTTTGTATTCATCTAATTAAAATAAATTAATTATTAGTTGTTTGTGTGAGTGCCAGCATAAGAAAAAGTCAAGAAAAAAGCTATAGTTCGAGGAGCAGTGTGCCAAATTTTATTGCCCTTTATAACAGTGTCTGAAGTATAACTGGCCCAAATTTTGAAATCTTAAGCTGCGAAAATACAAAGGAAGTAGGTCAGACTGTGATAGTTAACCTTTATAGGTAACTTGATAGATTTGGAATCACCTAGCACAGACATCTCTGGTATGTCTGTGGAGGTATTGCTACAAAGGTTTAACTAGGAAAAAAAAACACACCTTGAATGTGAGTCATACCATTCCATGAGCTAGAAGCTGGGCCTGGAAAAAAGCGGGAAAAGGAGAAAGTAAGCCAAACACCAGTATTCATCCCTCTCTGCCTCCTGACTATGGACCCAGTGTGACTAGCTTCTTCCCTCTCCCACTACCATGTCTTCCCTGGTTACTATCTCCTAGTAATAGGAATTTATTATAGCAGTAATGACTTATTCTGGTTGTAAAGTAGCCTTAATATCTCTAATAGAAGATTCTCTTATTTTACTCAACATGTTTTAAATGAAATTTAATACCAATGTTAACTAATTTTGTGTAAATTTGTTGTCTCATTGTTCCTTCCAGTTGAGGTTCCATGTGCATATTTTGGCCCTAACTACATTACCAGTTTAAGGACCCAATTGTTAACAATAAAACATTTAGTAATTCTTGGGGGCTAGAGAGATGGCTTAGCAGTTAAGCGCTTGCCTGTGAAGCCTAAGGACCCCGGTTCGAGGCTGGATTCCCCAGGACCCACATTAGCCAGATGCACAAGGGGGCGCACGCATCTGGAGTTCATTTGCAGTGGTTGGAAGCCCTGGCACACCCGTTCATTCTCTTTCTCTGCCTCTTACTCTCTCTCTTTCTGTGTCACTCTCAAATAAATAAATTAAAATGAACAAAACATTTAGTAATTCAATGTTTTCTTCACAATTATTTAATCACTTTAGACCCATTAATTGGCCATTCAAAACAGTGATGATGATGGTGGTGATGTACACTTTTCCTTGAAATATCTCCTGTTTCCACCTTTGTATTTTATGATTATTAAATCAAAGCCAGACAGTGTTATTTTCTAAAATTGTAAGCTAGTATACACATATTCATGCATACTGGAATGAAATTTTCTGAAAGAAAAGACTTACCTCGTTGGTTTGTTTTTTAGAATAAGGGTCTCACTATAGCCCAGGTTGATGTGGCACTCACTCTATAGGCTGGCCTTTAACTCATGGTAATCCTCCTATGTTTGCCTCTTAAGTATCAGGATTAAAGACATGTGTCACCATATCCTGTGGAAAGACAACACTTTCTAAAGGTGACATACACATCTGTTGGTCTAAAAAAATAAATTGTCAGATTCTTGTCTTCCATGTTTTTTTTTTTATTTTCTTAAATTCTAGATATTGTAAAAACAGGTTTGAAAACTGAGTGGTAGCTGGGCAGGGTGGTGCTCACCATTAATTCCAACACTTGGGAGGCTGAGGTAAGAGGATTGCTGTGAGTTTGAGGGCAGCCTAATACTACAAAGTAAATTCCAGGTCATCCTTGCAAAGAGTGAGACCCTACCTCAAAAAAAAAAAAAAAAAAAAAAAGAACAAAAGAACAAAAGAAAAGAAAGAAAGGAAGAAAGAAAAGGAAAACTGAGTGAGGGTTGGGAAGACTGCTCAGTGGTTAAAGATGCTTGCTTACAAAACCTGCTGGCTTGGGTTGGCCCACGTTTGATTCCCCAGTACCCATGTAAAGCCAGATGCACAAAATGGTACATTTGTCTGGAGTTTGTTTGCAGTTGCAAGAGGTCCTGGTATGCCCAATTTTCCCTCTCTCCCTCTCTCTGCAAATAAGAAATAATTAAAATAAAACTGTGAATGAGATAAAAGTCTAACTGAGCTTCAAGTGAGCAAGTAGGCTTTGAGGGCCAATTCTGCTATTACCTAGGATATGACATTAGGCAACTGTTTTTGTTTACACTTGTTAGAGGAACTTAATGACCCTACATGGTCTTCCAATCTAAACCACTGGGTGTATTTGCTTATTATACCTAAGGAAGTCATGCTAAATTCCCCTCAAAATCTCATCCCTTTTTGACCATAGATTTGAGATATATTTTGAATTATTTTGAAGTAAAAGTTCTCTAAGAAGTTTGGTCTAGATATATTCTAAGTGTTATATACATATTTCTTAAATCAAAAAGTTAAAAAATTTTATTGTAAAGGATATTCACACATTATTCTTTATCCCAAGGGCCTCAAAAATTTAAACTTTTATTATTGTATTCCCAGAGCACTTCAATCCCCATGCCATATTAATAAACTAGCCTTTATGTGCTCTTTCTCCTTGGTGAACACTATATATATTTCTACCTGTTTTTTTCCCCTAATTTTATTTTTTATTTTATTTATTTATTTATTTATTTATTCATTTATTGGTTTTTCAAGGTAGGGTCTCACTCTAGCTCAAGCTGACCTGGAATTCACTATGGAGTCTCAGGGTGACCTTGAATTCACGGTGATCCTCCTACCTCTGCCTCCCCAGTGCTGGGATTAAAGGCGTGCACCACCATGCCCGGCTTTTTTTTTTTTCCCTAATTTTAAAGATTGGGTTACATGCTCTAGTCCCAGCCACATACTGAATGTGATTTTTTTTTAAAAGGGGAGTCTAATACTTTGTCAGTGAGTACACAGATGAGACTAAAACATAGTCAAGTAAAGTTAAGAAGTGAACAGCCTAATGGACTAATAAGACATTTAAAATGATCATTACAATATGATATATTAAATACTCCTACTTTCCCTCTTTGCTCTACTCTTGAAGCACCCTGAATAGCATTAAGTAAATACCTGAAAAAAAAATGTTTTCCTCTTCCTAGGCGACTCAGAGCCCCCTCTCACTTTAACTCTTCATTCTGTGCCCTACCAGCACCCTGATTGGCATTAAATAAATACCATGGACCCAAATCAAGAAATAACAGTAATAAAGGCATGAATGGCATGCTAAGGATGCATGGAAGAGGAAGTATCACCTATTTAAATTTTGCTAAAGTCTAATTTATCTACTGTTCGCTATAAGGTGCCATGTATAAGAAACCATCACCTGTGCCAGGCGTGGAGGTGCACACCTTAATCCCAGCACTCAGGAACTCAGGAGGCAGAGGTAGGAGATCGCCATGAGTTCAAGGCCACCCTGAGACTTCATAGTGAATTCCAGGTCAGCCAGGGCTAGAGTGAGTTCCTACCTCAAAAAACAAAAAACAAAAAACAAAAAAAAAAAAACAAAAAAAACAAGAAAGAAAGAAACCATCACCTAATCTAAAGGTCATAAAGATTTACACCTATGTTTCCTTCTAAAAGTTTTTACAACTTAGCTTTTACCTTAATCTATTTTGAGTTCAGTTTGTACATGAGTAATGTTAAGGTACAACTTCATTCTTTCACAGTAATATTTGATGGAAAGGGCGTTCTTCCTCCACTCAACTGTCTTGGCATTACTGTAGCTGCCTCTTTGGTATATTTTCCTGACATACCTTCCATTGTGCCAAGTTTGCTGGATTTTCTTCTGCTTCTCAGATTATTCTTCTCCATTACCTTGACAGCTACTTTTACCTTCTTCTTACTCTAAAACTTTCAATTCTATGGGCAGTATATGTGAGCCCTTTCCCTACTTTTTTTTGGTGTTGATACTGGGTCAGTTTATCCATCCCCACTCTTTTAGTGCTGAATACTGACAACTTTTGTTGGTACCCCAGACCTGTCTACAAGCTGCATAAAGAGATCTTTATTTACTTGACTGGCTCCACTTGGATATCTCACAGTCAACTTAAAACATACATTGTCAAGCATGATTCTCATTGCCTTTCACTATCCAAGGTAATCTGTTTGGGGCTTTGTTTTATTTTCTGGACATTTGTTTTTCTGATAGCTTTTTAAAAAATCTTATAAAATGTACCACTATCTACTTTTTAAAGCCAGTACCCTGGAATTTATTCATCACTTTTTTTCCCTTTTCCCATGTGTTTTAAGAATATTTATATATGTATTTATTTAAGAGAGACAGAGAAAGTATGTGTGTATGGTTGGCCAAGGCCTCCCACCACTGCAAATGAATTCCAAATGCACATGCCACTTTGTACATCTGGCTTTACATGGGCACTGGGGAATTGAATCCAGGCCATCAGGCTTTGCTAGCATGCACCTATATAACCACTGGGCAATCTCTCCAGCCTGCTCTCTTACTCTATGGGCAGGTTAATACTTTCAAAAATCTCAACCCAGGTTACTCTAATTTTAAAACCCTACAACGCCTTATAGTTGGTACAACCATGACTACTTTGGCTTCTGTCTTCCTAGTTTCTTCTCAAGCCACAGCCCCTCTTCTGCAATGTTACCAAAGTGCTTTCAGTTCCTAGAACACGTTTTCCTCCTTTGTATCTTTTACATGTAGATTTCACCTACCTTATCTCTTCCAAATCCCAGCTTTCAATTTACCTCCTCAGAAAAGTCTTTTCAACTGACCCCTAAGTCAGTGACCCTCCCCTTAAATCAACAAAATATTTGCTAACTACTACTAATTTTAAGACTACTAACTATCTGGAAATTTTTTGATTTGTCAGTTATCTGCCTGGCAGATTTTAAAGTGTATTTCAATATTTGAATTAGTTGTAACAGATTTTTACATACATACACACACACACAGAAAGAGAGAGAGAGAGAGCTCTACACATAATTTTTAACTTGTTCATTTTTCACCTTTTGCTTCTAAGGTGGAAACCCCTTCCCTGATGTTGGGCAAGAATGTTGTATGTGAGAACATGTCTGTTTTGTTCGTGTCTCTATGTCACAGCCCATTGATGTACCTATTGGAAATAACATGTAACTCCAAAAATAATTTTTAAAAAACCAACACAGAAATATGCAATGATAGAGTGAGACCTAATGACTGTGAACCATCAGGTGGTAGAGGAAGGAAAAGGGTGTCACATGTTGACTAACCAGAGTGTACAAAGTCTCAGAGGCAAGAAAAATGATGCAATGTAGAAATAAGAATGAGTATATTCTTCAAGACTGATAGGACTTTCTGCATGGAGAAGAAATAGTCTTCACTTTCTTCCATACCAAATTTGTTAAATATTTACACTATTGAGAGGAAATAATTTTCATATTCTTTCATGCCCAATTTATTAAATATTTACACTAAATAGCTTGGAAAATCAAATTTTCTTAAGCTTTTAAAAACTGCTTGTGAAAGTTAATATTTCAGCTACAATCACAATGTAATAGAACTATTTTGATTCTTTTTAAAATTTTTATTGACAATTTCTGTACTTACAGACAATAAACCATGTTAATTCCCTCCCTTCCCCCTCTTTCGTTACACAACTCCACTCTCCATCATATCCCCTCCCTCTCACCATTAGTCTCTTTTGATTTGATGTCATCATCTTTTTCTCCTATTATGAGGGACTTGTGAAAGTATTGCTATGCACTGCAAGGTCGTGGATATAGAGGCCAATTTCTGTCTGGACAATTGCATTGTAAAGAGTGGTACCCTTCCTTTGGCTCTTACATTCTTTTTTTATTTTTTTATTTTTTTAATTTTTCTATTCTGCAAGCACAGGCAGTTTGGTACCATTATTAGGCTCATCCATGACCTACCTCCTCCCCATTGGCCCCTTCTTGTTGAGGTATATGGGTCATGCATTGTGGAGTTAGCCCACAGGTATTGGTATGATAAATGTGTCTGCATATCATGACCCAACATGTGGCTCTGACATTCTTTCCGCCCCCTCTTCTGCAAAATTTCCTTAAGCTATGTTGGGTTCATTTTTGGTCTGCTTCAGTGATGAGGTGTTGGGGGCCTCTGGGGCTCTGGCTGTCTGATTTGGTAGGAATTGATTTTTCTCTATGTTGATCTCCTTCCCCCTTGTGTTGGTATCTGGTTCATCAGGAAAACAGCACTCTTGCTTGTTTTGCCAATTTTTTCTTAGTTTCAGCCAGGGCCCTATTGAGGTATGATGGGGTGGCTTTCTCCTTAGGATCTGTATGTATCTGAAAAAGAGAAGCAGATTCTCCAATAGAGAGTAAGTTAGCACCAGGACAAATGAGATAATCTTAACTTTTTTTATAGAGAGTTTAATAGGTGTAGGTCCTCTGGTAGCCCATGATTGAGGGTAGCTTGATATTGGAGAGTGGTCTTATGTTTGGATATGGTTCTGACTTGTTTCCCAGCTCCAGCTATGGGTCTCATACCACTGAGATCAGTTAGCTGAATCAAGAGCAGTTGGTTCCCCACCATGTACTTGTGTGGGCATCACACAAGGTTATTTGCTGCTAAGTAGGTTAGACCATGAGTTGCTTGGACAGATATTGGTCATTTTCCCCCAGTCACCCTTATCACCTTAATTCCAAAACCAGGCAGAGATGCCACAAGAAAAGAAAACTACCGGCCTATTTCCCTAATGAACTTAGATGAAAAAATCCTGAACAAAATCCTCACAAACTGAATCCAACAATACATCAAAAGCATCATCCACCTTGACCAAGTGGGATTTATCCCAGGAACACAAGTGTGGTTCAACATATGGAAATCTGTCAATGTAATACACCACATAAACAAGGTTAAACATAAAAACCACATGATCATTTCAATAGATGCAGAAAAGGCCTTTGACAAGATACAATATCACTTCATGATCAAAACATTGGAGAGAATTGGCATAGTTGGTACATATCTTAACATAATGAGGGCAATATACAAACCTCTGAGGGCCCAAATAATACTTAATGGAGAGAGACTGGAGGAATTCCTATTAAGATCAGGAACAAGACAGGGTTGTCCTCTCTCACCTCTGCTTTTCAATATAGTACTGGAAGTCCTAGCTCAAGCAATAAGACAGGAGAAGGAAATACAAGGGATACAATTTGGAAAGGAAAAAGTTAAGTTAGCTCTATTCGCTGATAACATGATTGTATATGTAAGATACCTGAGAGACTCCAATCCAAAATTCCTGAAGGTGATTGACTCCTATAGCAAAGTAGCAGGATACAAAATCAATGCACAAAAATCAGTAGCATTTCTATATGCAAATGACAAAGATACAGAGAAAGAAATAAGGGACATATTCCCATTTTCAATAGCAACAACAACAACAACAAAATACCTTGGAATAACGTTAACCAAGGAAGTGAAAGATCTATACAACAAAAACATAAAAACACTCAAAAAAGAAATTGAGGAGGACTTGAGAAAATGGAAAGACCTGGATAGGCAGAATTAACATTGTGAAGATGACAATCCTACAAAAGACAATATATAGATTTAATGCAATTCCAATTAAAATCCCTATAGTGTTCTTCACAGAGATAGAAAAAATGATCTCAAATTTCATTTGGAAAGGCAGAAGGCCTCACAGCACAGCTGATCAGAACTCCAGATTCACAGCATAACATGGAGGGATCAAGGTGGGCACTCAGAACTGGTGAGATTTGAAGCCACCCCAAAAGGTAATAAGGCCGACTATCAGAAAATGTTTAGCTCCTCAGTTACCTAGATTTACCCATTTCTGTCTATACATATCCACACAATTTCACATTTTTGTACATTGACAAATACTTAAAAGAATGAATTAACCAAGTATTTTAATATTTCTTACTAGCTGTAGTTAAATAAGTGAAGCTTTTTTATTTATTTATTTATTTTTAGAGGTAGAATCTCACTCTGTAGTCCCAGGTGATGAGATTAATAGTATGCACCACCATGCCTGGTTTTTAATTGTATACTTTATATGAACTCTTTCTCTTCTTCAGCATTAAGAAATATGGAAAATGTCTTATGAAACTACTACAGTTTTATCTTATTATTGTAACTTTATTATTATTACTGTTCTAAATATTATTGCTTCCCAAGTAGAATCCACTTTAAACTAAATTTTCTTTGTATCATTATCCCTACCATTTGAAGGTATCCTTGATGTCTGGATATAAGATATTTCAAGGCTATGTGAGTTCTTCTTGCCCCAAAGCATAGAATCTGCTACATTTCAAGGAACTTTGCTTCCTATTTACATAAAACATCACTAGACTCCAAAATCTGAGTGCTGACATTGTTTTTGTACAGGCTGATGCTACCAAAAAGCCAAGAACATGTTGCTGCTAATGTTGGGACCCACATAAGGATGAAGACGATCATAGATTTCCTTTGTAAGCTTTTAAATCACATTGATTTCTTCAAAGTTCACTCATTAAATGTTTTGCTGGATGTATAGTAGCAAAACAATAAAACGTTAACTATTTCCTAAATTTTGGATTAAATAGTGAGTCAGTAAAGTTTTCAGGCTGTGAAAGCCTTCAAGTGAGAACTGGGTCAGGAAGCCCCTCTCTGAGGCTGGGAAAATGGTTAGTGGACAGATTACTTACCACATAAGCATGAAACCTGAGTTTTTAACCCTAGACCTCACATTGGAAGCTATGGTATCCTTCTGTAATCTCAGCTTGGCTACAGTGAGATAGGAGGCAGAGAAAAGAATTTCCTAGAAGCTCTCTTATCAGCTAGACACAGCAGTAAGAAAGAGAGACCCTGCCTTAAATAAGGTAAAAGGTGAAGACTGACACCTGAAGTTGTCCTATGATCTCCACATGCACACAAATGAGCACACCTCTCCATCCTCAACACATACACACACAACAGTCATTACCTATAACCTTGTCAGAAAGGCAGTCAGGGTGAGGGAAGTCTCTAGCTGATTGTGTGATGTTATGCTGAGCTAGAAAAGCACTGAAACAAGAAAATGGCATGATGTAGTTGCCAGGATATAAAGAGAATGAAGTACTGAAGAAACTAGAGACCAATGGCAAGAAAATCATCCCCACAGTGGTTGCCCAGTGAGTCCAGAAGAGAACCTAGAGTTCCATAGTAACTAGAAATAAAGTAGAGGGTTATATGCCCTTGTTCAGTCAGGATGACCTGGACTTCATGAATATTTTGATGTGAGAGATGATAGGAGTTGTGGTCAGTGATGTGAGCATGGAAGATGAGGTGGGCACATTGTGAATTCAAAAAGAGTGAGACAGATAGAGGATCAATCAAGAAAAATTAGTTAATGTAAAGATATAATCTGTGAAGTGTACAAGTATAGATTGTGTCTGGCACATATATGTTCAATAGTAAGTGTGTTCAATGAAGTAATCACTAAGGATGCAATGTGTGTTGAAACTCCTGATGCATTACTAGTACTGTTGTAAGTATATAGTGCACTTAATTCTCACCATAGACCTTATGAAAATGGGTTCTAGTTTTTAATCACCATTATACTAATAAGAAACCACTGACCCAGCATAATTTACTTGAGGCCACAGAGATGGTATGTTACAGAGCCAGAACAAGGCCAGACCTTTCTGACCAAAGATCCATGACTGCAAAAGGAATAAGAGGAATAATCAAAGTGATTGGTGGGATCAGGAAATGATGGTTCTGGAGGGCAAGGGAAAGAGCAGCCTTCTTATGAAACAGTCATTTTGGGGTCCAGTAGCCATGTCATTGGTGAGCTTGACAGAATTTTAGTTTGGTATAACTTATTCTCAAAAGTATTGGGGAGATAATCTTACTGTGGTGTAACTGAAGCACTCCACTGAGAATTCCAAATGATGGGGGAAGAAGTACAAAAGGTAACAGTGGAAACATGTCCACAGTGATACAAATAGGGAAGGAAAGCCAAGATGAAGCAGAAAGCTTATTAGAACTCTTCAATGCCAGAGAATTAAAGTTTATTTCATTAGTGCCTAAAGATGAATGTCGACTATGAGCCAGATATAGTTTTATGTGTGCCACTTGTACATTGCCTTAATATTTGCTACAACTCCACCTTAGGATGTAAATACCAAGCCAATGCTATGAAAAGTGAGGAAACTGAAGTACAATGTTGGGGGAATAATTTGTTCAAGGTTGCACAGGTAGTAAGTAACATGCTCTACATGTTGAACAGATTTCATATTTTGTCCATAGCATTGTGTAAAGGCTTTTAAATTATGTATATGGATTTAAAATTATAGTTCTTAAAGTGAAATCCACTATCTTGCAGCTGTAGTAAAAATCACAGATTTGTGGATCATACCTGGTTTGTGGCCTTGCCACAAGGAGACTGGAAGCAAAGTCCATTGTAAGTTTTAAACCTCTAAACAAGGCTTCCTACTTGAAAGTACACTTCAGCTATCCTACCTGAGAGACTGATATTTTCTATGGACAGAACAAAACCAAAATATGTGGCCTTGAATTCATTATTCTGAAACACCATAATTCTGATGAAAGCATATTCATAAAAACCAAGTCTAAATTAATAATAAAAATAGTGATGGGATTTTCTGCATATCCTAAGCTTAACTGTTAAAAAAGGACATGAATTAATTCCAAAATACTTAATCCTTGATAATATAACAGTGAAATGAGGATATGAAGTCATAGTTGTCTGTGGGATAGGGAAGGAACATAGGACTTTTTCCTGAGTCTGGAGGTTTTCATTAAATAATCTCAACATAGCCAACATTTACCTAATAGAATGGGCCAGTTGTCTTCCCTTGGTAATTCCAACAAGAGTTAACTTCAAAGCCTCCATCAAATAGGCTTTGGAGTTTATAGGCTTACAAAGTATTCCTAAGCATGGAGTCCATTTTTCTTAGTCATCCAACTCCAGGGAACAAGCAAGCTTCATGTTCCCTAAAATTAGCCACCAAGTTGAAACAAAGGATAATTCTGGACCTGTCATTCAGAATGCTATATCTGTTTCACTGCCTTTATAAAGCAAGCCTTTTTAATGTAATTACATGACTTGATTAATTAGGACAGCTTAGATTTATATTTTTTCTCTTGTAACTTAGGAGTCCGTATAGGTTTTTGTAGTATTTCTTGACACAATTTCTAAAGAATACCCCTTCCTAGATGCTCTGCACAAAAGGTACCTGTAAGCAATTGTGCATACAATATATCTACTGCTTCCACTCTTTCTTTCCTTCATATTCAGGGTTTATATGAGCTTATTAAAATTTATCTAACATTCTGCAATAAGGGGCCAGAATTGGTTGGATTTCACAGTCATCGTGACATAGAATGGTGTTTTCCTTATAGTCTTTTTTTTTTTTTTTTTTTTTTTTTTGACCCACAGAGCCACAATGGGAAATGCTGACAGAACTGGTTAAGAGCTTAGGCTGGATAAGTTCACCAACCTAAGCATACATTTCCTTGACTGTAAATTCCCTACCATATAGACATACCATAGTAGACATTCATGAAAGGGAGCTGTTCTGTGATTCATGCTGCATTTGGGCAAAGGTTAACAACTTTTTCTTTAGAAAGGCTTGATATAACCAAGATTTGCCATATATATATATATATATATATATATATATATATATATATATATATGTATGTATATATATATATATATACTTTTTATTTATTTGAGAGGTACAGAGTTATAATGGGTATGGCAGGGTCTCTAGCCACTGCAAACAAACTCCAAATGCATGTGCCACCTTGTGCATCTGGCTCTACATGGGTACTAGGGAATCAAATCTTGGTCCTTTGGCTTTGCAGGCAAGTTCCTTAACTGCTAAGCCATCTCTCAATCCCATAACCACGATTTTTTGTTGTTGTTGTTGTTGTTTTGTTTTTTTGTTTTTCAAAGTAGTGTCTCACTCTAGCCCAGGCTGACCTGGAATTCACTATGTAGTCTCATGGTGGCCTTGAACTCATGGCGATCCACCTACTTCTGCCTTCCAAGTGCTGGGATTAAAGTCATATGCCACCACACCCAGCTCATAACCACTATTTTTAAAAGACTTTATCTAAATAGTCATTACCACAAAAGAACAAGTAAAGTTAACCTGTGTAAGAACATTCATCTTAGGAAGGATGCCAGAGATTTTCTAACATTAAATGCAGTGATAAAACAGTATGAATTAGTCCATGTAATGGAGAAAGAGCTTATATTGCTCTTAGTTTTATAATGGAGTCTAAGAACCAACATTTCATTTGGTAGTCTTTGCTCACTCTTTTTTGATCACTTTTTTTTTATAAGCAGCAATTAGTATCATTATCATCATTAAATTTTTCTTCATTTATAAAATATTTTGTGGAATGCATAGTACTAAATAATGTCTGCTTTGAGGCACCATGACTACCTTGCAACTGATTTACCATTGTTGGGGAGGAGTTGTCTCTTATTACAGGAAATAAAAGTACTTAAGCAATGCTGAGTGTCTTTAAGACTGAGAAGAAATGGAGCTGGCAGGGAACTGGTTTCCATGAAACTTTGTTTTGCTAATCTACCCTCTAATGGTAGAGGTACTAATCAGTAAAATGATCACAGACTGGAAGTAGGAAAAGGAAGGAAATTCACCTTGTGTAAATTGTACACCTTATCAATGTCCAGCTAAAGCAGTCTGAATGTTTCTGACATTGAACCAGACTACCAGAAATGGCTTTGCTAAAAGATAATAATAGAGATTAAAATGGACTATGGACAATTTAATCTACTCACAGAACAAATTGCTGTTGAAAATTTTTAGCATACAATATGAAGGTTATTAATGTTCTTAGTTTATTAACATTTAATACAGTTGAACTCCCTGGCAATTTTTGTGAGGTTGTTACAACCCAAATCATACATGTGCATACATTTTCCCATAATTCAAATTGATTTTCTTTTAATTTGGTTTGGATAAATAGGGCTTTGTGGTGTAATTATTCCTGAATGTCAGGTTAATTATGGAAAAGAAATAATCCAAACAAAACTATTAAGAAATTTCTGTTTTAAAAACGTATCTTGTATGAGTCAGTTTGTTCATCACTGAGTATAAATAAGCATACAGTTATCTTTCATTTGTGTTTAGGTTATTTTCTTTCTCTAATATTTTCTAAGTAGGGTGAGTAATTTCTATTCCAAATACCTATACATGTATTTTATATAGAAAGTAGCTGCTAAAAATCTGTTCAAATTACCTCTTTTATCAGCTATAGCATTTTTTTCATTTTTTTATTAAGTAGAAACTTTGGATATATCATGTATTGGTACCATTATTTCACAATCCTCCCTGCCCTAACTTCACTGAGGGTCCTCCTTAGTAGGATTGCTCATATTCACCATGAAGTTGTGGGTTATGCGTTGTGAGAACTCAAGGAGTTGTTGTGGGGCAGCAATGCCTTTGGATAGATCCCCCCTAACATGTGGCTCTTACATTCTTTCTGCCCCCTCTTCCACAAAATTTCCCAAGCTGTGGTAAGTGTGTTTTAAGTCTGCTTTGTTAAGCTCTCAGAAGCTTCTGGATTTCTGCTTTGGTGCATTTTGAGTATCCTCAGTGTCTGTCTGCATCACTCTGGCCCAGGTTATTAGGCTTACCATGGAAGCAGAATTCTTGTTCATATTTCCAATTCCTCTATTGTTTCATCTGGGCACTAGCTGCTGTGATATGAGTGGATTGTCTGCCGACAAGGAGTCAGATATTTATTCTTGTCTTGATACATATTTGTTGTCCTCAGTTCTTGCTGCTTTCTGACAAAAAAAAAAAAAAGATTCTCCAACAGAGAGTGAGATCCACACCACAGGTTAAAGGGAATAAGCATTGTTAAGTTCAAAAGATTTTGATGGAAGTAGCCTCACTGTTGGCTCAAGACTAGTGGTAGTTTCTCATTGGAGTCCATAATTTTGGCCTCCATAGGATTCTGACCATGGGCTCCTTTCTACTGAGCTGACCTCTTAGGCAATCACAGAGCCATTGGTTACCCACCTAGGATGTGTGCCACTATTACACAGGTGCATACATCTTGTCAGACTGGTTTCTTTCATATAGCAGGGTCCCCTGTTTGCTCATTCTGTTATTGGCTGTTTTTTCCCAACTGCACACTTTTCAGCACTATAAGAGCTAACCATCTGGAAGCTTGTTTTATTCCAGATTCAGCCAGATCTCTCAAGGTTCCTATTGCATTATTTTTTTTAATTACCAAGATACAATCTGAAATCTAGGATCATCATATGAATGAATATATGTTGATGTTTTAGCTGTTGGTAGATTCCATGTACTTGTAAAAATCTAATTCTCCTCATCTGCTGTCACTTTCCAATATACTTTGCTCTTTATCCATTTTCCTATACATTAATTTTTCTCTTTAATTGTATTATACTACTTATTGAATATAAAACCATAGCTTTATTACAAGTTTCTCTTGCAGTAGTCTTCTAAGTTGCTTGACATAGAAAATGCAATCTGAGTGGAGCTGATGTACAATCATCAATGAATCAAGACTGGTCTTGCAGCACTCTCCAGAGGCTGTAAATCAAAAGGCAGTTGGCTTGATTCACTGTGGTTGACAACTTCTCAGACTGCTTGAATCAATTTAAGGTATTACTATGCTTCGTGTCTATTTAGAGAATTGCTCAGGAGATTGCTTAACTTCCAGACTTAACATTATGAAGAACACAAACTTTTAGCCAGGCACCCCTGTTTACAAAGCATGCCTTCATTTAATGAATATATTTTCAACTGCCTCTCTGAGATAGTGCTGTATTACACACAGTATCTTCTGTGAGCTCCAAAATATTTAATCCCAAATTAGGATAAAAGAGCAATGAACTCAGTAAAATTGTGCCATTTTCCCAAAGTTCCCTAGAGGTAGGGCGTAGAGAGTAGGTAGGGGAACAGACTTCCACTGAACACTTACAGACACTTTATATGCCTTTTCAGCTTCACCTCCACAGTAGCACTGATAGCATAGTCCACATTTCATAGGTAAGGACACTGAAGAGCAGATAAATAAAATCAAAGTGATCCCTACCAGTGGTGTCAATGCAAAAGCACCTGGCGAATGGTCTTCATGTTGCAAATACTTTTGAATGTTGAATAAATCTTTCAGGGAACAAATATGAGCATATATTAAAAGCCTCAAAATAGTTTATGCCCTTTCAGCCAGCAATTGTATTTCTAGTAATTATAAAGAGATGTGAGTAAAGATTGTGCATGTGTGTGAAAGGCATGAGGATAGCAAACAGGATAGAGTGTAAAGAGATGTGTAGAAAGCAACCTTCCTTGCTCAGGGAAAAAGTGAGAGGAAATTCTGAATTAAACTTCAAGATTTCTGGCTAGATGAATGCGCTAAGCAAATATTGGAGTTATTCACTGAAATAGCAGTCCTGAAAAAAATCAAAAGATTATTGGGTCAGGTTTAGACATACTGCATTTGAGGTGGCTTTGGGTCACACTCAATTGGAATTGTTCAGCAGCAAAGCATGTGGGTCTGAGATACATATGGTCACAGATACAGTCACTGAAACTGTGACGGATAAGAATTGCCCCAGGGAGAGCCTAAAAGTGTGTCCAGAAACCTGGAACTATAGTATTAGCAAGCAATTGCAGAAAGAGGAAAATCAAGTGAACAGAAGATCTGAGTCACAAAAGAAAAATGATTGTTAAAAATTTAGGTGATTGACAACAGAGTGAAAGGGTGCACTCAAGAGGTTTGTGGTCCATTGAGAAGTAATTGCATCTATAAGAGAAGTGGAGAGAAGTTATACTTGGTGACTAGTATTATTGTACTTGACCACGCTCCCTAGAAGGACATACATAGCACTTACAGTGTATGGCAGAAGCAAAGACTAGCACTGACATGAAGCCTGATGGGACTCACTAGACCTTACAATGTAGATAGAACTAAAACTGAGAGAGGTCCTCCTTTCAACTAGAAGAATTAGACTTGTTCAACTTCATTCTTCTGCTGGCAAATACTAAAGGTGGATTTCCTACTCAAAGTGCTCGTCAATGTCATCTTTGAATAATGAAGACAGTCATTGATTCCCTTTCAGTTATACCACTTGCTGTTCTTTTTTAAGAAAAACAACTACTGATAAGACAGTATCATATAAAACTAGGTGTGACATTCCTTAACATCATATAGAATATTAATTGCAAGAAAATCATGAAAATAGTATGACTTATACAAAACATATTCTTTTCAAATAGATGTATATAACTTAAGAGGTCATATGATCCAATTTCAATTTTTAAATTAAAAAAGGTGTTGGTGGGCTGGAGAGATGGTTTAGCAGTTAAGGGCTTGCTGTGAAGCCTAAGGACCCCAGTTGAAGGCTTAATTCCCCAGGACCCACTTAAACCAGATATACAAGGTGGCACATGCATCTGGAGTTCGTTTGCAGTAGCTGGAGGCTCTGGTGTGCCCATTTTCTCTCTGTCTCTCTGTCACTCTCAAATAAGTAAATAAAAATAGACAAAAAAGTTTTTAAAAAGGTGTTGGTGATTGAACTACTCTGTTAACTTATGGCAGCTAATTCTAAAATCATTTTGATTTAATAAAACTAGCAAAATCCATTATGTAGTGCTGGTTACTTTTCTCACTGCTGTGACAAAAGCAACTTAATGAAGGAAGGACTGGCTTTGGTTCACATTGAAGGCATGGTCTGTGCTTGCAGAGAAGTGGTTGTGAAGGGTCTCTAGCTCTGTCAGCGGGAGTATGGGATAGGCAGTCATATTGTGTATGCAGTCATAAAGTAAATAATAGATAGATGAATGAAATTGCTCCACTCACTTTCTCCTTTTCACCAGCTGGCATATTCAAGGTGAGTCTTCTCTCCTCAGTTAAACCTCTCCAGAAACACCCTCACAAACTGCCGACAGCTGTGTCTCCTAGGTGATTCTAAATCAAAATTAACATCACAAATTAGGTTGCAGATTATCTAACCCATTGTTCTTCAATCCTCTTCCAGCTAAACTGCAGGGATATGGAAAAAAGTAAGAAATCAAGATTTATTTGTACCTTACCCCTGCACCTCCCAGTCTCTTATCCATCTTCTCATTCTATCCAATTGGCCTTGGCCTTCTTCACATCATATGACTTGCAAAGTGACATGGGCAATAACTCCTAATTTACCAAGCAGAACACTTTGAAGACAGAAATAGTCAGGTGTGGGGATATAGTTCAGTGGTAGAGCACTTACATAGCATGCACAAGGCCCTAGGTTCAATCTTCAGTACTGTCACAAAAGAAAAGAAAAATGCAGACACTCAGGGGACTATCCTGTCAAAATCTATGTGCATGTGAGCCTGTCTACAACTAGGTCATGGTAATTGCAACATCATGATTCCTGCAAAGAAGACTCAGAATAAGTCATTGATAAACTAACTTCAAGTGGTAACCACATATCACTTTTCTGGTGATATGACATTGTAAAAGTCTTTGCACCTCTCTAATCTGTTTTTTGTTTTTTTTTCAGTAAAATTTTTGGACAGTGTTGTGATATTTGTGAAGGTGATTTATGGTTGTAAAATTCTAAAAAAAGGCCTGGAGTGGTGGTGTACATCTTTAGTCCCAACACTCAGGAGGCAGAAGTAGGAGGATAGCCATGAGTTCAAGGCCACCCTGAGACTACATAGTAAATTCCAGCTGAGACTGGGATAGAGTAAGACCCTGCCTTGAAAAGCAAAAAATAAAATATTTTTTTTAATTTTTAAAAACTTACACAAATGTTAGACAGTGAAGGCTAGTTGTCATCATAACCATGATTATAATGTGAAAACAAAGAAAAAAAGGTCAACACTTGTCTTCCTGAAGTCACACATCTTCCCTGACAACCTTGTCCAGACTTCTCTAGAGTTTCATTTCCTTAGCTCCATACCCATTTGTGACTTTTTTTTTCTTATTCAATCTCACTAATATCATCATAACATGGAAATGAAGCAGACAGATTTTCACTGGATTGTAACATGAGTGACAAATACACACACACACACACACACACACACACACACACACATGTTGGTTGGTTTAGAACTGGCTACAATTGGTAATAGTCAATTAACTCAACTTTCCTTCCTTCAGTGTGTAGTTGATGAGCTTAAAACCTACTCCTAAAGAACAAAAAATGAAAACAATTCCAGGCACTTAGTTGTTTGAGATCCTTTTCCACCAAGGAGAAATTAAGAAGCCTTTATAGCTAAAACTAGTGAAAATTGCGTTTTTATTAAACAGCTTTTGGGGCTCAATATATCCATTCCATGTACAAAATTATGCAATAAACTTATTCAAAGACATAAAGCTATTACATAAAGTGGCATTAAATATCTTCCACTCAATGTTAGCAAAATATAGGTATGCATTTCCTATGGCTGTCATTTTGCCATTTTCTTGTTCCTGTGCATCTACAAGTTCTGCCCCATGGAGCTTTGCTGCCCCATTTTGGTGAATGGGATGTCAAAAGTGTGTGATTTTTTGAGATGTAATGGTTTCTACTTTGTTTGGTTTCATTTCTGAATTGAGGAGGTCCAGTTTTCCTCTAGGGTTGCTTTTTGTAATGAGTTTTAAATCCACTAGTTACATAGAGTGCTAAGGCTCCACATTTCATATACTAGACCAGTCAAGAAAGCCCAGCCACCTATTGTATGGGGTTCTAGGTTAGGAGCCATCCATCTCTATTTGGAACCTTTAAGCTGATTCATAGTTTATAGAAGCCATGTACAGGAGATGTTGCTTAACCACTAGATAAAGAGATAAAATAAATGAATTAGAAAGAATATAGAGCATTATATTTGGAAAAAGCTCTATGGCCCAATTTTCTGCCAAAACTGCAGACCAAAAGACAAGTGATAATGATGTAGCCAGTAGTTGAATGCTTATCTGGCATACATGAGGACATAGGTTCAATCCCTAGGACCATACACATAAAAAAAAGATATGTTTTGCTGGACATGGGACTCACATATATAATCCTACTACTTAAGAGGCAGATGCAGGTAGATGGATGATATAGTTCCAGGTCAGCCAGGATAGAAGAATATGACTTCCTGGAAGAAGGAGATAGGAAGGAAGGCAAGCAGGATGTAAGATATGTAAGACCCAGCTCTGTCTCATCTGAATTTACCTGATTCTATGAACTTTTCAGGGTTTGAGTTCCAATTTACATCTGAAAGCAAGTCTTAAATCCAAGTGGACCCCATCTTTCTTAGCAGAATGCTAGAAGAATGGATGGACATGAAAAGTATGCAATGTCTTGGCCCTGTGGCTAGTCTGTGGGTGTTTTTCCTACAAGTAAATGGGTTTGAGTCAAAAGACATGTTAAGTTGTTCCTGGGCTCCAGAGGCCTTTCCATCATGTGGAGATATAGTGCCTGTGAATTGGGGAACCCACCTCTCGATGATCTTGCTCTCCTTCTTCCAGGAAATAGCATCCTCCATTCAGCTGCTGACAGTGTGACCAGTGCAGTGCAGAAGGCAAGCCAGGCCCTGAATGAGCGTGGGGAGCGGTTAGGCCGAGCAGAGGAAAAGACAGAAGACTTGAAGAATAGCGCCCAGCAGTTTGCAGAAACTGCACACAAGGTGAGCCAGCAGAGGGCAGGGGTTTCCACTCAGGGTCATCAGGCCTTATAGTGCCAAGAGACTGACTGTTTTCTGTGGTGAGAGATTTAAAGTCAGGCATAATTTTATGCCCCTTTGACAGTTTCCATATGCTATCTATTAAACTTACCAGAATCATAATTTTTTTGTTGTACCTGATTTCTGTTGTCATTTCCTGTTTTATGTTCTTGTCCCTCTCTCTACCCCTCAAGAAATATGAGCAGTCATTAGTTCCTTCCCAGTTCAAGGTTCAAGTTTCAGAATGAAGAAGAAATAAGATAAGGACTCAGGATGTATCTCTGCCTTTGACCACAGCTTGAAAGAATTTATTATGGACTATTCAGGCTTCCTCTTCCACTCCATCCCTTACACATGTATTATCCTATGTCCTTATCTCCTCAGGTACAAAGCAAGTTTTCTCCTCTGAGAATGACTATGTATTGTTTCAAGGCCTCTTTTCTGGAGCTCTAAGCTTGAGGAGACTGGTGCAGCTATTTTATTTATGTTTTATTTATAATAAAATCTTTCTAAACTTAAAAAATATTCTCTTCTATCCCTGAACACAGAGAATGGCACCTCCCATGTGTAGTAGTGTACCTTCTCCTGGCTAGGACAAAGCACCTAACCAAAAGCAGCTGATGAGAGGACAGTTGTTATTTTGGCTTGCAGTCTTTAAGGGGAAGCTTCATGATGACAGGGAGAAGCATGGCATGAGCAGAGGCTAGACATCACCACTGCCACAGCAGGTGGGAAACAGCAGCAGGAGAGAGTCAGAGCTCTGGTAAGGGGGAGGTAGCTGTAACGCTCCTAAGACCACCCCAGCAACATCCATTCTTCAGCAATGGTTACCCTCCTAAATTGCCACCAGCTGGGAACCACGCATTCAAAACACACAAGTTTATGGGTGACATCTGATTCAAACTCCCATGCCATGTATATTAATTACTTTTCTCATTGTTATAACTAAATTCCTGATAAGAAGCAGCTTAGGTGAGGATTTGTTTTGGTTTATGTATCTAGGTGATAGAGTTCATTTTGGCACAGAAGGTGGCAGAATAAGGTCAGTGGTCACATGGCATCTATAGTCAGAAAGCAGGAAACAATGAATTATCAGGACCCCAGCCTATGTAATGGAGCCTTCCATTTCAATTAACCTAAAGTAGAAACTCCCTCACAGTTATACTCAGAAATTTGTTTCCTAGGTGCTTCTAGATCTAATCAAGTTGACAATAGATTAATCATTACAAATCTGCTCCTTGTCAACTTGACACATAAGCATATCACCTTAAAGACATAACCTTCAATGCCTAGTCACCATGGCTATTTCATATCGCAAAATGCAACTTCAAAATACAACTTCCGGGCTGGAGAGATGGCTTAGTGGCTAAGCACTCGCCTGTGAAGCCTAAGGACCCCAGTTCGAGGCTCGATTCCCCAGGACCCATGTTAGCCAGATGGACAAGGGGGTGCATGCGACTGGAGTTCATTTGCAATGGATAGAGTCCCATGTCCAGCAAAACATATCTCTCTCTCTGCCTGTTTCTCTCTCTGTCTGTCGTTCTCAAATAAATAAATAAAAATAAACCAAAAAATATTGCTTAAAAAATACAATTTCAAAAGTCTCTAGAGTCCTTAAGAGTTCCAACACTGTTCAAATTCTAGTGCAGAGTCTCTGAGATTCAAGCAGTCTTTTAACTGTAAGCCCCTGTGACATGACAGTTACTTTCAAAATACAATGGTATAGAATAAACATTCATCTTTCAGAAGGAAGGAACGAGGATGTAGCAGGGACAGATCAGACCAAATCAAGACAATAAAGTCAGCAGACAAAGGCTAAACCCTTCATCTCCATGTCTATCTTCTAGTTTGTGATGTAATCATCTGGGCTCCAAAGGACTTGTGTATCTTCTTCCCTCTAGCTTTGTCACCTGCAGCACACATAGCTTCTCTCTTGTGCTAGCTCCATACATTCAGTATTCCTCAGCAGACACCCTGGGTTTCCACTGCAAGTTAGGCTAAACCTTCACACAGTGGCATCTCACATCTTCCTTGCAGGGTCTTTGACCCTGCCACGTATTCCCTGATCTTAGAGACTTACTTCAACATATCTCTAATCCTGCATCTTTATTGTCTATGAAACCAGTAGCACATGGAAGGTGCTGTCAAGTTCCACTGCCAGCTAGAGAGGCAGCCTAACCCCTTCCAACTACTATTGCAGTTGCCTCAGTCAGCCTAGGCAATTGTTTGTTTTCATCATGGAATCCTTTCAGCAGCCTTCTTAGTGTTAGCTCTGTGATGACTTGAACTAGGTGTCCCTATAAACTCATGTGTTTTGAATGATTGGTTCCCAGCTGATGGCAATTTGGGTGGTACAGCCTTTCTGGAAGAGATGTGTTGATGGGCATGGATCTTGAGGCTTAGTGGCCCTAGCTTGCCAATGTTAGTTTGGTTAACTCTCCTGCTACTGTTTCCCAACAGCTGTGGCGGAAAGGCTGTCCAGCCACTACTCATGCCATGCTGTCCCCTGACATCATGCAGCTTCCTCTAAAGACTAAGCCAAAGTAAAAAGAATTTAAAACTTTTCTCCCATTATCTGCTGTTGCTCAGGTGCTTTATCCCAGCAACAGGAAGGTAACTACAACAGGTTCTCTCCTTTCAAATGCATTTTCACTCTCACAGAGCCTTCAATAGATGGGGTATTGCTCTCAGAGTACTTTTCTTATTAACCCAGTGAAGAGAGTGGGATTTCTCTTTAATGGTTCTAATCTCTTTAACGATTAAAGATACTTTATCATCTGCACTGTCCTTGTCTGCAATTTTAAACTTGCTCACTCATACCTTTCCTCACCAAATTTCACATTTCTCATATCTTTTTGTTCTTACTGTGGATCTAAGTAAAAGCAACGAGCAGTTATTCTACATCCTGAATGCTATACTGTCTTAAAATTTTTTCTATCAATTAATCCATTACTCAAATTCTCCAAACACAGGTTGAATCAAGCTAATTCTTTGCAAGAACATAGTAACAATGACATCTGGTCCAGTTCTCAATAAAAGTATTTGTTTCTCTCTGAAACCTCATGAGGCATGCCTCCACTTCCCACATTTCTCTTAGCATTTTGATTTTCTAAGCTCCCACTAGACTGCTCTATTAAGCTCTACTTTAAGCATCTATGAGGGTTTTGTTGTTGCTGTGTTTTAGCCAAAAATTCCAAACTCTTCCACATTTCTCCTACAATCCAGTTCCAAAGGCCTCTGACTCATGTTATCAGGCTTACCACAGCAGCAGTCCCTTTTCCTGGTGATATATTTCTGTAGCAGTTACTTTTCTTATTGCCATAGAAAAATGCCTGACAAAAGCACATTAGGAAATGTTCATTTTGAACCAGGTTACCAAGGAAGCTATGAAATCATTATTCCAAATGTGGAGAGCACAATACCTAGAGGTCATCCATATAGGCATCTCATCTCTCTCAGAGGGGTTTTCGGACCATACAACCATTTCCCTGACACTGTGGCCAAGTTTGCTGGGTAGTTAGGAAACAATATGGTATGGCATTTATGTTCAGCTCTTTTACTGACCATCTGGGTGAACTTGGGCAAATGGTAAATTTCTCCAAGCCCCATTTCCTCATCAGTAAAATAATGACAATTAATAACAATAGCTGTCTTAAGGGTACTGAGAGAATCAAATGAATTTGAAGCTAGTGGCACATTCTATAACACATAAATATGAGTTGTTTATAATTACTTCCATAAAAATAGATTTGCCTGAACCTGCTGTATTTGTTTACATGGGCTTTGTGATGGGGCTGATGACAGAAAATTCTCTACTCAGCAATGGAGAAGGAATGCAGGTGAAAATTGTATGAGATCCAAACATGAGCATATCCTTCTAACATAAAGCAGCTCTGGTGGTACCTGTCAGACCAGAAATTGAAGAGGCCTTGAGGGGGAGTGTCTCTGGATTTGTCCAGTGGAGAGCCTGTACCAGGCCATTGTCTGCACTCAGAGGAAAGGGGTAAAGCATGAAAGGGGAGAGGCAGGAGCAGTTTACATTTGAATTGGTTTCCCCTCTGGGAGGTGTTCCCAGGGACAGGGTCAAAGCTAGCCTCACAGTTTTCTAAAATACGCATTTGTGTGTATGAGTCACCAGCATTGGCAGTATGCCTAACAGACAGATTGACCTCTTTAGACAAGGTGTGGCCGTTTTCCCAGGGCCTAGAACTGCTGATTTGGCTGCACTGGCATAGGCTCACCATCAAGATGTCATTTCACTGGCCAAGCTCCAGCCAGGTCACTGGTGAGGGGTACGTTCAGAGATGGAGCTCCCACCCCCATCCAGACATGGGTGGCGTTGTTGACTCATGACGAGTGGGCTGTGTTCACAAGTGGAGGCACAGTCAGAGTACTTGAGCAGACAGTAGTAATTCTAGGTGAGGATTCCTCTGAGCTCCCTAATTAACAAAGACAACCAACCGCAAATGTAAAGCATGGCTCACCTGTCTTAGAAAAGGATTTTAGGTGTTCTGGTTCTCCCCGAACCCCTGCAGTGACCCAGGTATGAAAGAGGATTTTGCACAACCCTATCCTCAAGCTATATGGGTACTTGTCCCCTATAGAGCAGATGGTAGACAAAAATGCTTTTCTCTCACTTCCCAGCACCCTCCTCACCACAGCTTCAGTTAGCCTGGCTTGAGGAAGTGTGGTTCCTTCCTGAGCTGTGGGCTTGGCATGATCCCAGCTATTAGGAAAGTGCAACTCACAGCTAAAACATCTGTGTTCACTTTCCCTTGCCCCAAAAAGCACAAGTATGCAGTGTGTACCACCCTCTGACAGTCTGCCATGAGCAGTGAGTCAACAAACAAGAGCACTGCCCACACCCTAGGCATCCCTCAGATGACATTTTTTGCAGAAAAGAAAATTGATCTTGCCTGTTCTGCACAAGCCCATATTTGTTGGGGAAGGAAGGGCAAGTGACATTATGATTTTGCCTGGGCAGGAACAGCATGGTCCATACTACAGTAAGTTGCTTCCCCTGAGTCTCTAGACCAGACGAATACTCTTAAAGTATTTCTCTGGTATGAATAATGATATTTTATATCATTATTGGGGGAGTGGGTTACATAGCATTGAAAGATGCTTTCTATGAAGTATTATGAAAGCAAAATACATCAAGGGAAAACTGTAAAGTGTAAAAACTCTTAACACTTGACTGAACATGGAGTTCAGGCATTTTTATAGACATACAAGAAAGCTACAATAAGGTTATACAACTCTACTTTGAAGCTGGAGATCGCAGCACAATTCTAGAAACAGCTATCCTGAATTGTTTAGTTTCTTTCTACTCTGAATTCCAAGGCTTTTAATTGCCAGGGAATTTTTAAAACCAGAATATTCCACTTTCAGTTAAAATATCAGTATTAATCTGACTGACTACTGAAAACAAAATACCATAAACTGGGTAGCTTGTAAACAACAAAAATTTATTTATCACAATTTGGAGGCTATAAAGTCCAAGATCACAGTGCTAAATTGCATGTCTGATGAGAGCCTACTTCCTGATTCACAGATAGTGACTTCTCAGAGTGTCTTGTCATGGTGAAAAGGGAAAGGAGGTTCCCTAATCACATTCTGAGGAGTCCACCTTCATGACCAAATCACCTCCCTCCCACCTCCTAATACCATCTCATTGGAAGCTGTATTTCAGCATATGGGTTTTGGGGAGACATTCACACCATAATAATACCTCAAGTAGTAAACTGCCTGAACCAATTGTATTTCTACACAGTATAGCTGATCTTGGTGCTGGGGTTCCCTTAACTCCATGTGACATGCACTGCTGTGGGAAGTGGGGTCTGGTTTAGCAGCAGCACAATCCTTCCTGAAGAATATTTGCTGTGTGTGACTTGGCACAAGCCCATTAGTGGAAAGATAACACCTCAATGAATGCCAGGACAGCAGCCCTGATCAAATATTTATGGCTGGTGTTCATTATACACAACACTAAGCAACTGTTTATTTGATGGGCCAGGCCTCATTGCTGAATAATATATGAAAACTAGAGGCACAGCCAGAAGTGTAGACTGTATAGAAAAGGGATCAGAATGTGGCTGAGTAGTGGGACCTATCTGAGGGAGAGCCCAAACTGTCATTTCACTGTGTGCTAGATGATAAGCTTTTTAAAATCAACTTATTGCAGGCTCAAAGACATTTATTTGTTTTAGCCACTTTTTATTTACTTTCAGTGGCCCTGCTAACCTGTACTGCTTCACTGGGTTGAAAATCCAGGCTGGAGAGTGAGTAGACAATTTCAAGTTGTCTCTCTATATGCTGTTGAGTTTTCATACTTCAGGAGACATCAGAAAATATTTACATTTCAAGAGTGTTGCTTGTCCACTTTGACTAGTGACCTTGGAACCACACCTTATCCTGGAATGAGTTACTCAGGCTGCCTGTGCATGAGTTTGTTTTTTTGTTTTGTTTTGTTTTGTTTTGAGGGTGGCCTTTTTAATATTTTTAATTAATTTATTTATTTGTAAGCAGAGAGAGATAGAAGAGAGACAGAGAGAATAGGTGCACCAGAGCCTCCAGTCCCTGCAAATGAACTCCAGATGCATGTACTGAACTACTGTGAATCTGGTTTTACCTGGGTATTGGGGAATCAAACCTGGGTTGTTAGGCTTTACAGGCAAGTACCTTAACCACTGAGCCATATCTACAGCCTCTGATTTGGTTTTTCAGTTGTTCCTTCAGTGGGATGAAAGCACACTACCTAGTACTGCCCACCACTGCAAGCATACAGCAACAAAATTAACATGAGAAAGAGTCAGAAGCACAGTATACAAGGAACTAGTTGGGAAAGTGTCACACTGGTGGATGGCGACAGAGCTGAACCAAGTGTCCAACCTGCTGCTGCTTCATCCTGAGGATGGGAGGGGGTAGTGCAGAGAGCTCCCTGTTAATAATAGGATGTATTTTATTTTATTTTATTTTTTTATTTTATTTTATTTTTTTGTTTCTCTTTCCTTAGCTTGCCATGAAGCACAAATGTTGAGAAGCTGCTTATCTTGGTGACTCTCATAAGAGAAATCGAAGATTGTGTTCAGCAATTTTTACAAGAATTTCGGACCTCCACTTGCTTCTTTTTTTTTCAACATATGGACATAGAGGAGGTTTTGTTGTTCATTTTCAGTTGTTATTATAAATGAAAAGGTGTTGTTTATACATTTCCTTAATAATAATCTTGCTAGGAAATGCTTTAGTATCATTGGCTTCATTTTTATGATTTCCCATTGTGTATGTGTTGGAATGTGTTTCATTTCAAAAAAATTTTTTGTAGTTTGCATATAAAATTTTGACCAAATGACAAACTAAATTGAATCTATACACTGGCACTATGTGTTGTTTTTTGTTTTTGTTTTTTGTTTTCTCCGGCACTAGCAACATGATAGTCCAATGAAATAACAGGTGTGTTTCCTGGATAAAAATAAAAGTTAAGCTATGGATTCACTCCTGCTTCTAATACTTTTAATTTAAAGAGTAAAATTAAGATTCTGCATCCTGAGACTTAAGGCTATTATGGAAAACACTTTGATTTATCAGGAAAAATAAGCAGTCTTAGATTTTGCTCTTTGCATGAACCATCACCAGCAGTCAAAAAGCAAGTGAGAATCAGAAATACACATCTACTTTGTAGGCTGAAGCTTAAATACTTCTGCTCTTTATTTTCAGGCTAAGTATTGGGAAGTATCATATGAAGGATGAAAATTTGAGAGGAAAGACCTAAAGAAAACCCTGTTTTAAAACCTTTGTGTCTCCACAAACATTTCTCTCTTTTGCCACTGTCCTATATTACAGTAACTAGTATTGAAAAACACTTAGATTTTTATCAAAAATGGCTTGCTCAGGTGATGTATGTATCTATGTGATGTATAAAAAGATACTACATTTAATTTCAGTTTCTGTTCTTTTCACAAAGCCATGCCCATTTTAGAGCCATTCTTGGGAAAGAGCTGTCAGTTCTTCAATATCTAAGTTTTAGAGGTTTGAATACTTGTATTTCTGTTTATTTCATGTAATTTTATATGTTTTTCTTGAAAAACTATGTACTTGTCAATTGCAGCTTACCTAGTTGGACACAGACAGCATGGTTCCAAAGTCTTTATGTGGCTGTCAGACTGAACAGAGTTGATTACATGCCTTTTGATTGTGTTGCTCAAGATCACACTGGGTTCAGAGCCTGGACATTTTGTTTCTGAGAGGGTTAAGATGCCAAACATGAAAATTCTGTGCTTGCCCCTTGTAAACTTAGCAGGCAAGCTGCATACTGCAGACACACTGCCAGATGTTCAGTGCAGTGCAGGATTTATGTGTAAGCTGAGTCATCAGGACCCCTTTCAGGACCTTCCTATCCACTGAGCCAAATAAGTTTACATATATATTATAGTCTCTTACATAGCTACATAAAGACACTTTTGGATTATTAATGCTTATTTAAATAACTGAAGATCTCCTGATAAAGCCTTCCTAGGGAAAGCGAGAGTATGTCTATTGGAAAATAAAAATTCCAGGCACTGCATGTCACAAGGAAGGCTGGATTTACTAGGACAAATTTCTGAATCTTCTTCATAATGCAAGAAAACACTGCAAAATTTATATCATGTACTATGAATGTTTACTAACATATTTTATACTTTTATTTTGGTGTCTTAAAAATTGAATGAATCCAGGAGCACACCATTTGCTGAATACTATTAGAAGTATCTAATTTCTAAGAAAGTCACCCAAATATCACTCCAGATGGGTTTTGTTTGCAGACTTTCAAAGATGTATAATCATCTTCCCAAACTGGATTTTGTTCTCACTGATACTTTGTATGAGTAATTAAATAACCACATCTAACCCCACCCTGATAATCAGCCAAACTCAAGAAATGGGTTTCCAGTTATCTACAATAGTTAGGAAGCTGATTCTAATGTAGCAGAGAATGAGATCATAAGCATACTATGTAAATCTCAGGTCCTTCTTGGCAGAAGAATTCATACTGCTCTTCAGAAATGTAAGCATCCCCCATCTTGCCCTCTTTCCTTAGTCTCTGTAGATCAGCTTAAGCCTAGGTCCTATTGAAAGCAGCCTGAATTAGAAGAAAGCCTGCCTAGAGTTTTGTTAGCTTCCTCTGTGCATTTGTTCCCAGGCCACAGTCATGCCTTTAACCTATAGCAAATCATAGTAAACATCCACCAAAAATCTCAGAGTAATTCCTGCCCCTCCACTACCTTCCTGCCTCTTGCAGAGGAACCCTAACAACATGTGTGAAAATTCTTTGCTATGTTTTTGTAGAAGGTACTGTAATGCATAATATGAATATAATCTAAACTACAGAAAATGGCTAAAATGACTTGTGCCATTGAGACCAACTCATTTGGTTGAGCTGACTAGAAGACATTTCATTTATTTCATTCTGCACTTCACTGTGAATTTGGGAGATGCTGTCTTTCTCTGAAGGACTTTTTAAATTGTATTGGCAACACATAAAGAAAAGAAACTTCTCAGTGTTACTACTTCTTCCTGAAATGTAGCTGTAGTATTCTGTACTAGTATTACTAGATATCTGTGTACAGCAAGAATACAGTAATTCAGGTTAATGTTTCATCTTAAAGAGTGTATTTGTAAACTATAACAAGATCAGTAGTTAACTTTTTTAAGCTCTGAAAAAATTAAGATTATGTGTTAGAATTAAAATTATAGTGAAATCTGTCTTAATACTATTGTAGCTAGCAAAGGTTGTACATTTATGCAAAAAAATTACAGAATGCTCTAAATAAGAAATCTTAAAGATAGAGCTTAAGAGATGGCTGACTCAGAGGTTGTGGCACTTGCCTGCAAAGCCTGAGGAACTGGGTTTGATTCCCCAGTGCCCACATAATGCCAGGTGCACAGAAAGGCAAATGCATCCATCTAGCGTTCATTTGCAGTGGCTAGAGGCCCTGGTGTACCCATTCTCATTCTCTCTCTCTCCCTCTCCCTCTTTCCCTCCCCCTCTCTTAAATAGTTTTTTTTTAAAAAACAGAAATACTAAAGATAGATTTCATTACTAACTTTCAGAATTGTAACACTTCTAATGTGTGTTATATAGTTACTAATTCCTCAGAAGTACTCTAAGATGTCAAGCATAATTTTTGTTCCATTTACAGACAAAGAACACTCTCTCTGTGGATTCACTACTACAGCAAACTCTAATTTTGTCATTAAATATTTTAAGTCTGTGGTGAAACTGTTGATCTCAGTTATTTGTGTAACCTATAAAACACTATCATATGAATGCATGCCATCACACTCTTTGTGCTAATGGGAAAGTCCTGTGTACCTACAGGAAACCTCAGAACTGGAATTAGCATGATGATAGAAAACCCTGAAGTGTAAAGAACACTAAAGATCATGCCCCAGTTTAGGTCCTGGCCATGTATTTAGCAAGAGTTGTTTGTTTGTTTGTTGTTTTTCTTTTTCATGAGTGAAGCAATTAATCTGACTACAGTTGCCTTTCTGCTGCTGTTAAATTGTAAAGGAGACTAGATCATATTCTATCCATTTACTTTTATAGAGAATAAAATGTAACTTATGGTCACTCTATTTGTTTTCAAGGAAAGTGGGTTGGGTGGCTGCTATGGCAGTACAGCCTTCTTTGGATGGATGTGGACACAACAGTATAACTCACATGACTTTCAGATATTTTCCTGAAGGTCTGCAAGTCTCCATTACTCTGAAAAGAATAGGTAGAAATAGAGTTTAACTGAATGAAGAGCAGACTTAAATTAATTATGCATTAAAGGAACCTGCTATTGCAAACAAAATTATAACTGACTTACATAGGTAATCATCTTATTAATATGACTTTCACTTGTTATCAATGATACCATGACTGACTCAAATTTTGTGGGAGGATTACTATGAGAACTTTTGTTGTGATTTGTTTTAATCATTGGCCCTTTTATGTCTGGAAATCCAGAATACTCTTAAGAATTCTTTTTACCTATTATTATCTGTATAAATAAGCAGTTTGGGGAGGAGAGACAGAAAAGAATAGAGAAAGGATGGCAGGGAATATCATAAATATATTTCTAACCAAAATTCAAATATCTGTGTGGATTTCCTATCATTACTGGTTCTTTGTGCCCCTTTCATTGGCATGGACTATTCTGGGTGTTGGCCAGGCAGATGGATGGGTGCAAGCTCACGTGCACATGGCCAGCTGGCAGCAGTGTGGAAGGTGCTGTGTTGAGAAGACCACCAGAGGTTACTTCATCACACCCTCTCTCTCCTGGGAGGACGTAGGTGCACTGCAGGGGTACTAGCAGTCACCAGCAAGCTCAGACATGCCTCAGGCAGGACTGTATCCCAGTAAGAAAAGAAGACAAAAACAAGATGTGTGCAGTAAGCACACATACCTAAGAAAGGTAGGCCGTACTCAGATGAATATCTCATGTTTTCCCTCGCCCATGGCACCTGTATTTAAAATATGTCTGTATATGTAGGACTTGGAAGGAGAAGAGGAGCTTATGTAGTGAAAGGAAAACATCTAAAGAGAGAAGAAGAGGGGAAGGAGAGGAAGCAATGGAGGAAATAATGACAGATATCTCATATTTTCTCTCATGTGGCAGGCATCTGAATTTACCTCACATATATGACATAAAAGCAGAACAGGGACTATTTGGGGGGAAGAAGGAGGACAGTGAAGAAGGCAAGAAGTAATATGGACTGAATATGAGCAAAGTACAATGATGTACATGAATTAAAATGCCAATGAAACCCATTCCATATGTTAATTTTAAAAAATCATTAAAACTACATGCCATCCCCAAGCAAGTCTCAGTTTATGTCTCAGCACTTCCAGTAGTCTTCAAAAGATAGTTGAAAGAAAAGGTGATTCTGGTTATCTCTGGAAATTCAGAAGTTTTATCAGTATGTTTCTCCTAGCCACAATGAATACCTAAGATACCAATGTGTAGAGGAAAGGTTTGCTTGGGCTTATAATTTTGGAGGTTGCAGTCCATGATTAGGCAGGCAGACACATTGCTTTTAGGCTTTAATGAGGGAGCAGCAAACCATGGTGGTACCAAACTTCTCACTTCATGGTCAGAGGGACAGAAGTAGAGAAGAAACTGGGATTCCACAAGCCACTCTAAGGGTGCATCTCCAATAACCAAAAGATTACCCCCACTAGGCTCTGCCTCTTGAAGGTTTCACCACTTACCAATAGCAACCAGCTGAGGTCTAAGCTTTGAACAAACATACCTGAGGACATTAATGATCCAAACTATGGCAACATGGAAGGTGATTTTATATAGCCAAGCCTTCTTGATGGAAAATTTGTCTTTGTTTATACCTTTTAAACCATGAGGTCCTTGGTTCCATCTCCAGAACCACCAAGAAAGGAAAACAGAAAATGTGGGCATGGATATATATACTAGCCCCATTAGACCTCCTCATCCCATAAAATTAAAACATGGACTTTTAAGTGGAATGAATGAGGGCAGGATGCCCCCTTGTGGGTATTTGCAGGAGTCAGCATTTCATGTTTGCTAGGAAGGCCCCTGGCCCACGGTCCTACTTGAGAATCTGGTTCAGATTTGCTGTGTGTGTGACTTGGACCACGTTACCTACTCTCTGTTTTCTTAACTTTAAAATGTGGGTGATTGTTACAGGAATTGACTGAAATAATCAATATAAAGACCTTAGCCTATGCCTGACACATGTGGGCTCACTGCATGTTGGCTCACAGTTGGCTTCTTTCTTGTGATTGTCCCATCATAAAAACAGTGTAGCCGGGCGTGGTGGCACACGCCTTTAATCCCAGCACTTGGGAGGCAGAGGTAGGAGGATCGCCGTGAGTTCGAGGCCACCCTGAGACTCCATAGTGAATTCCAGGTCAGCCTGGGCTAGAGTGAGACCCTACCTCAAACAACCAAAAAAATAAATGAATAAATAAATAAAAATAAATAAAAACAGTGTTAGTGAATCTTAGAGCCCTGCTGTGACATGGCGCTGCCTGGTAAAATGGGCACACATTCTTTACATTCATGCTGGCTGACGACATGAAGGGAAAAACATTATCCAACTCTCTGCCATTATGACCCAGAACAGAGCCCTCACTATACTGTAGACAGCAGCTCTGAGGTAGAGCAGCCCTTGGACTGAGCATACAGTGGGGTAAGAAATAACCAAGAAGGGACTTCCGGTTAAGATGGCGGCATAGGTACCACGCCAAAGCAGCCTAGGGGGGATAAAACACCAAAAAAACTAAGCGGAGTGCACACTTTTGCTGGAAAGTGAGGTGTATGGGAGATTGAAGCGGCACCAGAGAAGTGCAGCCTAGGGGGGATAAAACACCAAAAAAACTCAGCGGAGTGCACACTTTTGCTGGAAAGTGAGGTGTATGGGAGATTGAAGCGGCACCAGAGAAGTGGAGGAGTTATAGAGCATCCAGAGCCCGCACAGGTGGGGAGAGCGGCTCTGGCAGCTCGCCCAGCCGCCTCCGCGGCCGCGGCGCAGCAGAGAGCCACCAGACTCCACTCGAGCCGCAGGAGGGGCCAGGTGCAGGAGCTTCCCCTCGCACGGCGCTCTCCGCAACTCAGGAAACGTGAGGGGAGAGCAGCGGTGAGCAGCGCAGGAGCAGACCGCCAAGTAGAGGAACACGTGGAACAGCGAAAGAACCCGGGCAACTGCGGCTCCCTCCCCTCCCCCACAGCCTGAGCCCGGCTCCAGCGGGCAGAGCAGCGGCCTGGGACCGGCCACGTCAATTTGGGCTGACAGCGGGACCCAAACAGGAGCAGAGTTCGGCAGCAATATCAGCGGCTCCAGCACCGGTGACAGCGGCCCCAGCGGCAGCAGACCCAGGAGTGGCAGCAGCGGTGGTCTCAGCGGCAGCAGCTTCGGGGGGAGCAGCGGCGGTGGACACAGCAGCAGCAGCGTCAGCAGCACTGGTGGCTCCAGCAGTGGCAGCTACAGCAGCAGCAGAGGCAGCAGCAGCGGCTCAGTTTGCCCCGTGGGAGAAGCAAGTGCCCAGCTCCAGAAATCGGAACAGCGGCCTGACGACCCAGGCAGCAACTTGACTGAGACCAAAATCACCCAGTGTAACTGGGATTGCACCATGGAAGGGTCTCACTTGGTCACAGGCTGACTTGGATCCCTCAACACACCAGAAATCTGAACCTCTTTGTTGATAGAGGATCTGGTCATTATAATAACTACTCTTGCATACATACTTGGGGCTGTTTTTGATTGAATGTATACAGTGTTTAGTTAAAGTTTAGAATCTACCTGTATTTTATTCCACTCAGCCTGCTTGAATACTCCCATAGCAGGGAAACGCAACCCCTAAGAACATCTTTGTAGATACTCTGAGAGTCTTAAGAGCCACACCTAACACCTTAAGGTCCTACCCTGAAAATATATTACATCAAATCAATTGATACAGCTAAGAATACACAGCTAGCTAGAAAATCCAAGCATTAACTTAATCCAAGATGAAATATATATACATTATAACACAAGAAACACTAAAAAGCAAGACGATATAAATCCACCTAAAAGTATTAATGCATCAGAAATGTCCTCCAGTGAGAAAGAGTTAGAGGAAATGCCTGAGAAAGAGTTCAAAAGAATAATTATAAATATGTTCAAAGAGGTCAAAGAACACATGAAAACAATCAAAGAAGAAATCAAAGAGGAAATCAAAGGAATCAAAGAAGAGGCAGGACACCAATTTAATGAAATAAAGAAGGCAATACAAGACATAAATAAGGAAATAGAAATAATAAAGAAAAACCAGTCAGAATTACTAGCAATGAAGAACACAGTTAATGAAATAAAAAACTCTGTAGAAAATCTCACCAATAGGATGGATGAGGGAGAGGACAGAATATCTAAGTTAGAAGACCAGGTGGCAGACCTAATACAGTCCAACAAAGAGAAAGACAAACTTATAGAAAAGTATGAGTGGGAATTTCAAGATATTCGGGACACTATGAAAAGATCCAATATAAGAATTCAGGGCATAGTAGAAGGAGAAGAACTCCACTCCAGAGGCATAGTAGGCATCTTCAACAAAATCATAGAGGAAAATTTCCCCCAAATTGGGAAAGAGGTGCCAATACAGATACAGGAAGCCTTTAGAACCCCAGCCAGACAAAACCCAGAAAGAACCTCTCCTCGCCATATTATAATTAAACTTCCAAACACACACACCAAAGAAAAAATATTGAAAGCAGTTAGAGAGAAAAATCAAGTTACCTACAAAAGCAAGCCCATCAGGATTACAGCAGATTATTCAACACAAACTTTTAAAACCAGAAAGGTTTGGAGTGATATATTCCAAGTTCTGAAAGATAACAACTGTTAACCAAGGTTACTTTATCCTGCAAAGTTATCCATTCAAATAGATGGAGAAATAAAGACATTCCATGACAAAAGCAGGTTAAAGGAGTATTTGAAGACAAAACCAGCTCTACAGAAAATACTTGATAGAATCCTCCATGCTGAACAAAAGGAAAAGCACACATATAAGGAACCTAGAAAAAACAAGCTATACTCAAATACCAGTTAACAGAAGAGAGCACAGGTAGAACCAGAAACACACACACACAAAAAAAATGGCAAACATAAATACACACCTTTCAATAATATCTCTTAATATCAACGGTCTCAATGTTCCAACGAAAAGACATAGATTTGCAGACTGGGTTAAAAAGCAGGATCCTACAATTTGTTGTCTCCAAGAAATTCACCTTTCTACAAAGGATAGACATTATCTTAGAGTGAAAGGTTGGAAGACGGTGTTTCAAGCAAATGGGCCTAGAAAACAAGCAGGGGTTGCTATCCTAATATCAGAAAGGGTAGACTTTAGTCCGACGTTAGTCAAGAAAGATAAGGAAGGTCACTTTATATTGATTAAGGGCACACTCCAACAGGAGGACATTACAATCCTAAACATATATGCACCTAACATGGGGGCTCCCAAATTCGTCAAACAAACACTATTGAAACTAAGGTCACAGATAACACCAAACACAGTGGTGGTGGGTGACTTTAACACCCCACTCTCATCAATTGACAGGTCATCCAGGGAAAGAATAAACAGAGAGGCATCTGGACTAAATGAGGTCATAGAAGGAATGGACCTAACAGATATATACAGGACATTTCATCCAAAGGCTGCAGAATATACATTCTTTTCAGCAGCACATGGAACATTCTCTAAAATAGACCATATATTAGGACACAAAGCAAATCTTAACAAATTCAGGAAAATTGAAATAATTCCTTGCATTCTATCTGACCACAATGGAATTAAACTACAAATCAGTAGCAAGAAAGGCTATAGAGCATACACAAAACCATGGAAACTAAACAATACACTACTAAATGATGAGTGGGTCAATGAAGAAATCAAAAAGGAAATCAAAAAATTTATAGAGTCAAATGATAATGAGAACACAACATACCAAAATCTCTGGGACACAATGAAGGCAGTTCTAAGAGGTAAATTTATAGCCTTATGTGCCTATATTAAGAAATTAGAAAGGTCGCAAGTAAACGACCTAATGCTTCGCCTTAAAGCCTTGGAAAAAGAAGAACAAGGCAAACCAAAAATCAGTAGACGGGAAGAAATAATAAAGATTAGGGCAGAAATTAATGAAATAGAAACAAAAAGAACAATCCAAAGAATTAATGAAACAAAGAGTTGGTTCTTTGAAAGGATAAACAAGATTGATAAACCCTTAGCAAATCTGACCAAAAGAAAGAGAGAAGAGACACAAATTAATAAAATCAGAGATGAACAAGGTAACATCACAACAGATTCCAGAGAAATTCAAAAAATCATAGGGACATACTATAAAAGCATATACTCCACAAAGTATGAAAATCTGAAAGAACTGGATGATTTCCTAGATCTATATGACCTACCTAAATTAAATCAAAATGAGATTAATCACTTAAATAGACCTATAACAAACATGGAGATCTGAACAGTTATCAATAATCTACCAACTAAAAAAAGCCCAGGCCCGGATGGATTCACTGCTGAATTTTACCAGACTTTTAAGGAAGAGCTAACACCATTGCTTCTTAAGCTTTTCCAGGAAATAGAAAAGGAAGGAATTCCACCAAACTCCTTCTATGAGGCCAGCATCACCCTGATACCAAAACCAGGCAAAGATAGAACAAAAAAAGAAAATTACAGACCAATCTCCCTCATGAACATAGATGCAAAAATTCTCAACAAAATATTGGCAAACAGAATACAAGAGTATATCAAAGAGATCATTCACCTGACCAAGTAGGCTTTATCCCAGAGATGCAGGGATGGTTCAACATACGCAAATCTATAAATGTAATACATTACATAAACGGGTTGAAGGACAAAAATCACATGATCATCTCATTAGATGCAGAGAAAGCATTTGACAAAATCCAACATCCCTTCATGATAAAAGTCCTACAGAGACTGGGAATAGAAGGAACATATCTCAATATAATAAAGGCTATTTATGACAAGCCTACAGCCAACATATTACTAAATGGGGAAAAACTGGAAGCTTTTCCACTAAAATCAGGAACAAGACATGGGTGTCCACTGTCCCCACTTTTATTTAATATAGTTTTGGAAGTCTTAGCCATAGCAATAAGGCAAGAGACACACATAAAAGGGATACAAATTGGAAAGGAAGAAATCAAGTTATCATTATTTGCAGATGACATGATTCTATACATAAAGGACCCTAAAGACTCTACTAGCAAGCTGTTAGAGCTGATCAAAACCTACAGCAATGTAGCAGGATACAAAATAAATACACAGAAATCAGTAGCCTTCATATATGCTAACAACAAACACACAGAGGATGAAATCAGAGAATCACTCCCATTCACAATTGCATCAAAAAAAATAAAATACCTTGGAATAAACCTAACTAAGGAAGTAAAGAACCTATACAATGAGAACTTTAAAACACTCAAGCGAGAAATTGCTGAAGACACTAGAAAGTGGAGAAACATCCCTTGTTCCTGGCTTGGAAGAATCAATATCGTGAAAATGGCAATCTTACCAAAAGCAATCTACACATTTAATGCAATCCCTATCAAAATTCCAAAGGCTTTCTTCATGGAAATAGAAAAAACAATCCAAAAATTTATTTGGAATCACAAAAAACCTCAAATATCTAAAATAATACTGAGCAACAAAAAAGAGGCTGGTGGTATCACCATACCTGATTTTAACCTATACTACAGAGCCACAGTAACAAAAACAGCATGGTACTGGCACAAAAACAGACATGTAGATCAGTGGAACAGAATAGAGGACCCAGATGTAAGCCCAAGTAGCTATAGCCACCTGATATTCGATAAAAATGCCAAAAATACTCATTGGAGAAGAGACAGCCTCTTCAACAAATGGTGTTTTGAAAACTGGATATATATCTGCAGAAGGATGAAAATAGATTCTTCTCTCTCACCATGCACAAGAATTAAGTCCAAATGGATTAAAGACCTTAACATCAGACCGGAAACTTTGAAACTGCTAGAGGAAAAAGTAGGGGAAACCCTTCAACATATTGGTCTTGGCAAAGACTTTCTGAATACAACCCCAATTGCTCAGGCAATAAAACCACAGATTAACCACTGGGACCTAATGAAATTACAAAGATTTTGCACTGCAAAGGACACAGTGAAAAAAGCAAAGAGGCTACCTACAGAATGGGAAAAAATCTTCGCCAGCTATATATCTGATAGAGGATTAATATCTAGGATATACAAAGAACTCAAAAAGTTAAATAATAAGGAATCAAACAAGCCAATCAAAAAATGGGCTATGGAGCTAAATAGAGAGTTCTCAAAGGAAGAAATACGAATGGCATATAAGCATCTAAAAAAATGTTCTACGTCACTAGTCATCAGGGAAATGCAGATTAAAACTACACTGAGATTCCATCTCACTCCTGTCCGAATGGCCACCATCATGAAAACAAATGATCATAAATGTTGGCGGGGATGTGGAAAAAAAGGAACCCTTCTGCACTGCTGGTGGGAATGCAATCTGGTCCAGCCATTGTGCAAATCAGTGTGGAGGTTCCTAAAGCAGCTAGAGATTGATCTACCATATGACCCAGCTATAGCGCTCCTAGGCATATATCCAAAGGACTCATCTCATTTCCTTAGAAGTACATGCTCAACCATGTTTATTGCTGCTCAATTTATAATAGCTGGGAAATGGAACCAGCCTAGATGTCCCTCAACAGATGAGTGGATAATGAAGATGTGGCACATTTATACAATGGAGTTCTACTCAGCAGTAAAGAAAAATGAAGTTATGAAATTTGCAGAAAAATGGATGGACCTGGAAAGTATTATACTAAGTCAGGTAACCGAGGCCCAGAAAGCCAAGCGCCACATGTTCTCTCTCATATGTGGATCCTAGCTACAGATGACTGGGCTTCTGCGTGAGAATGAAAGTACTTAGTAGTAGAGGCCAGTAAGTTGAAAAGGAGACATAAAGGGTGGAGAAAGGAAGAGGGGAGGATACTTAATAGGTTGATATTGTATATATGTAATTACAATGATTGTAATGGGGAGGTAATATGATGGAGAACGGAATTTCAAATGGGAAAGTGTGGGGGTGGGGAGGGAGGGAATTACCATGGGATATATTTTATAATCATGGAAAATGTTAATAAAAAAAAAAAAAAGAAAAAGAGAAATAAACAAGAAGGGAGACTTCCAGGTAAGATGGCAGTGAAGTAATCATGCCAAAGCAGCCTGGGGGGTGGAAATAAGCAGTAAAACAGCAAAATACACTCTTCTCACGAAAAGTGAAGGTGTATAAGGAATTACCAACCACCACAGTGAAGCAGGGGAGACCCCGAGCATCTAGAAAGCAGGCAACTAGCCAAAATCGGCTCTTGCCCACACAAACAAGACCAACTGAGCAGCTCCGGTACAACTTCAGGCCCCCTGCAAACCTCCTTTCCCCCAACCAATAGCACCAGGGAACCACTGGAGAACCACCCCCACAGCCAAACAGAATCCAGCACAGCCAATCAGAACACCAGATCCAGTGACCCAAGCAGCCTGAGTCCACAGCCTGAGAGGAACCAAGGTGGACATTCAGCTTTGGTGAGATTAGAAGCCATGCCAAAAGGTAACAAGGCCTACTGATACAAAGCCAGATACATAGGCCTGCAGTGGACGTGCTAATCTCACCTTTCATGTCAGGGCAGTTATGGGTTAGATTTGATTGATGTATTCTTGGGTTGGCCTTACCATCCTCACATAAACTGTATTTTGGTGTTGACTATTGTTGCCTTTGACATTTCCTGACTTGTAGAACCTTTGTCTTTTTCTACTGTCATTACTGGGGCCAGGGTCTCATTCTGCACCAAACTGGCCTGGAACCCATTTCATACCGGAAATTTCAGCCTCCCAGTTGACAGGATTAAAGGTGTAGGGCAACACAAACTCCCTGAGACTTTGACTTTATTAATTTATCTGTATGTTTTAATCCCCATTCTTGCATAAATATTCCATGCTTGTTTTGATTGAATGTGTATATTGCTCATTTGAATTTTAGGATTTGCCAGTAAATTGTCCCATCCAGCCTAGAACTGGAATACTTGCATGGCAGGCAAAATCAACACCTAGGGTCCTTTTTGCTGTTACTCTGGGAGTAATATAAGAGCCTGGCACCTTAAGCTCCTACGCTGAAGATATAGGACATCTGATTTACACATCTAAGAATACTGTAGATAATTAGAAAATCCAAGCATTAAATTAACTCAGGATGCACAAATCTCCACATTATAATCCAAGAAATACAAAAATCAAAGCAATATAATTCCACCTAAAATTATACAGCCATCAAAAATGACCTCCAGTAAGACTGTTTTAGATGAAATTTCTGACAAAATATATACATACATACATACATACACACACACACACACACACACACACACACACACACACACAAAGGAAGCGAAGAAAAAAAAATCCAAACTCCTGAGGGAATCCCAAGAGAATACAGGAAACCAACTTAAGACATGAGTAAGGAAATAGAAATCATGAAAAAAAGTACCAATCAGAAATGCAAAACAGAGTAAGTCAAATATAAAGCTCTGTAGAAAATCTCGCCAGTAGAATGGATCAAGGAGAAGACAGTATATCTAAACTAGAACACATAGTGGCAGATCTTGTACAATCCAACAAAGAGAAAGACAAACTAATAGGAAAGTATGAATGAGAATTTCAAGGTATTTGGGACACTATGAAGACATCAAACATAAGAATTCAGGGTATAGTAGAAGGAGAAGAATTTTACTCCAAAAGTGTAGTAGGTATTTTTAATAAAATCGTAGAAGAAAATTTCCCCCAACTGAGGAAGGTGATGCTAATACAGATACAGGAAGCCTTTAGAATGCCAAATAGAAAAAAATCAGGAAAGGACCTCTCACCACCATATTATTATTAAACTACAAAACAAGCAACCAAAGAAAATACATTGAAAGCAGTTAGACAGCAAAACCAAGTCACATACAAAGGCAAGGCCATCAGTATGACAGTAGATTACCCAACACAAACTTTAAATGCCAGAAGGGCTTGGAATAATGTATTCCAAGGTCTGAAAGATAACTGTCAACCAAGATTATTTTACCCAGCAAAGCTATCCATCCAAATAAACAGAAAAATAAGGCTGTTCCACAACAAAAACAGGCTAAAGGAATATATGACCATTAAACCAGCTCTACAGAAAAATACTTGAAGGGATCCTTCATGCTGAAAAGAAAGAAAAACACACATGTAAGGAAACAGAAAAAAAAAAAAAGCCATACTCAAATAATAGTTAATATAAGAGAGTAAGGGAAAACAGGAAGCACTAAAAAATAAGAATAATGAAAAAAATAAGAATAATGTCAAGAATAAATACACATGTTTCAATAATAACTCTTATTAGCCATGGCCTCAATGCCCAAACCAAAAGACACAGGTTTGCAGACTGGGTTAAAAGGTAGGATATTTCTATTTGTTGTCTCCAAGGAACTCACCTTTCCATAAAAAAAAAAAAAAAAAAATGGACACTATCTTAAGGTGAAAGGATAGAAAACAGTATTTCAAGCAAATGGACCTAGAAAACAAACAGATGTTGCTATCCTAATATTTGCAGGATTCCAATGAGTCTCAGAAGGCCCTTCTCAAAAATAAGCCACTCCTCAGTATAATTTAAAGAGAACCATTTGGTCTACAAACTGAAACTAGACCTGAAGCACAAACAACCCTCAGAGGATAAAGAAGCAACCAGATATCACTAAAGTGGTGGTCACACATGTGTTACCAGAGTTGTGGTCAAAGCCTGGACCCTTGCAATCCTAACAACGTAGGTTTGGACAACCATGCTCACTAGGCCAATGAAAGAGAGAAGTAATAGTGAAAAGTAGAAAAAGAAAATTTATCCAATGTGGTCACATATGGAAGAGGAACAAAGAGCCTCACAAGTCCATCTTCTGGGGTACTAAGATAGAGATTATGCAAGGTAGCTTTATTTTATAGGTGGCTAGTTAAGAACATAGGTTCAACAGAATATAAAACAAACAGTCTGTGCAGGAAAGACTAGAAGGCAACTCCAGTCCTGAACTAGACTTAACTCAACAAGATAGTGTTCACTTTACTTCTTCTTCTACTTGAAACTTTTGGTTAAGTTTTGTCTCCACGAGCAAGCTCTTTCAAAGTCTGCACTCTTTGCCCTTATCCACTAACCAGTCAAAGTTCCTATATGCATTAATATTTAACCTATAAATCACATCCCAACTCAATGCCTAACTTATATAGGCAGAGTGGTCCCCTTTCCTAAAATGTAATTCTAATCCTAACATGTGGTTGGCCAAGTTTAGCCCACAGAACTTAGTGTCATGGCTAGCCTCCTCCTGAGGCAGCCCCTAGCCCAGACAAAACAACACTCACTCTGGCTCTCCTGATCTAGATGGTAAAGTCCACTACAGTAAGGTTATACTACATTTACAAGGAAAAGGCAATAGGGTCCCAAAAGTGAAGTGTATTTTTTCTTCCATCTTAGATAAAAGCTGGAAATGTCCTTGAGCTTGTGAAGGAGAATCTGTTTCTTTCTTTCTTTTTTTAGTTTCTTTTTCCTAAAGGAGTTGTAACAACCTCCACCTGGCTAGAAAAATGCCAGAAAAAGATATTTGATTTTTATTTCTCTCTTTTTCCCTAAAGGAATTTCCCTTCCCTACAAACCAGGTGTGAAGATGTGACTAAGACTTCAAAGTATATGGACACCTGGCATGGGACTAGAATGACCATCTTATCTTCCTTCAAGTAAAACCACCAAATGACACAAAGAGAATTCCATGAAAACAATTACCATGAACAGTCATAATGCAATTAAGTTACAATAGGTCATACCCAGTAACAAAACCCAACAAAGTAGATTTACCCATTTACCTCTTTGAGATGTAAGAAAGGCTTAGTGACAAAAAAGATTGAAAGTTGGAACTTGTCATGTAGGATTAGATTACCATTTTTCCCTGCTTAACAGTTAATCAGCAAATGGAAATTATAATATAGAAAGAGATCTCTTTTTCTTCTAGATCTTATCCCTAAAGAACCATAATGATCCTTCCTTTTGATATACAATTTTGATCTAATTGGAGATGGAGAAGGAAGTACAGAACCAAGGGAAGGAAAATGAATAGCCCATGTGGTAAACCTGCAAAAACCATAAAAAGAAAGAGGACAGAAACAAAAGTACAAAGAGCTCTTGCCATGTGGAGGGTGGGAGGAGGTAAAGAGTCCATGTGTAAGTAGAGGGTTTTGGTTCTCCCTCCTCTTAGCCCAGCAGAGTCTGAAATTTGAGGGGGTGGGGACTTCACTTTTGGGACCCTACTGCCCTCAATCTCTATCTCATACTCTTCATCAGTAATGTGCTTCATTACTTCATAAATACAATTTTCCTTTTGCAGCATATAATTTTTCTTGTACAAGTACAGAGATAACTAATCCCTGTGCTTTTTGCTTTAAAGAATGATAAATTAATTTAGATTAAATGAGTAATAAGCTACAGAGATAAGTAATCACTCAAAAGTGAAGAAAACAAGCTGGGCATGGTGGCGCACACCTTAAATCCCAGCCAGGAGGCAGAGGTAGGAGGATCACTGTGAGTTTGAGCCCACCCTGAGACTATGTACTGAATTTCAGGTCAGCCTGGACCAGAGTGAGACCCTACCTCGAAAAACCAAAAAAATAAAATAAAATAAAAGAAAAAGAAAACAGAAGTGCCAGACTTTAATCCTACTACTTTTAGTTGCCTTGAAGACCCAGTTGAAAAGATTTTTTTTTTTTTTTTTTGCCTACTAGTGTATGATGCACACTTGTGTGTGTGTGGTGTAAGTCCTCTGATGTACTCATGTAGCATCCCATGCCCCATGCCCCATGCTCTTGTACACAGTGGCCAAAGCAGAATATCAAGTGTCCATCTCCATCATTCTTCCACTTGTTCTTATTTGAGCCAGAGCCTTACTAATTCTGGAGCTTGCCCCCCCCCCCTTTTTTTTTTCCACAAGCTTCATTGATTCTCATGTCTTTGCTCGCTTATGAGACTGGGGTTACAGATGTATGTGCATTAACATGCCCAGCTGATTTTGTGGGTTCTGAGGACCAAACTTTAGCAGGCTCTTAGTTTCCCAGTCCTTACATTTGCACAGGAAGTACAAAGGATGAGCTTAAATTGAGCCATCTCACCAGCCTGAAAGATCCTTTTCAAAGATCCCTTCGTGTAATTTTGTTTAGAAAAAGAAAAAAAAAACAAGGTCGTTAAGAATTTTTGTATGTATTTATAAGTGTTTGATATTTAAGATACAACATGTATGTTTTCTGTGTTTCAGAGACAACCTTCTGGGATTTCACTTGAAATATGGTTATTTTATGAAAAAAAAAATATTTTCTAAATTTTGTAAAGAAAAATCAGATTGAAAGAAACCATCAAGTAAAAAAAAGTTAAAAGGTTATAATGATGAATTACATTTTTTAGTAAAGAAGGTTAAAAATGAAAATGCTTATAGATAAGAAAAGATTTGGTACAACAAAACAAGATTTTGTCCTAAGGTAAAGGATTGTTATAAAATAGAAATAGACAAATAAGGACAAAACTAGAAGGTTAAAGTATATTATTTAAAAGATGTGAATTTGGACTGGAGAGATGGCTTAGTGATAAAGGTACTTGCCTGTACTTGCCAAAGGACCTCGCTTGGATTCCCCAGAACCCTGGTAATCCAGATGCACAAGGTGGCGCATCCATCTAGAGTTTGTTTGCAGTGACTAGCAGCCCTGGCACACCCATTCACCCTCGATCTGCCTGTCTCCCCCACACACCGCCCCCCTCTCTCTCTCTCACTGTCTTTCTCTCAAATAAATAAATAGAAATTTTAAAAACTTTTTAAAAACATGAATTTAAAACTCAAAGAAAGATAACATGGGTATGACTAAGTTAACTGTAATCAAAGGTTATTAAAATTTGCCAAGGTCAAAATTCAAAACTTTGTGTTAAAACTGATGCCTGATCATATATCTACAATAATATTTTCTTAAGTATTGATCTGTTTTTAGTATGTTTTCTCACAAAGTAAAGCCTTCATTTGCTGAGTAGCCACTGCCTTAGCAGTAGAAAAGTTTATTTAAAAATATTATTCCTAGGGCTGGAAAGAAGGCTTAGTGGTTAAGGCACTTGCCTGAAAAGCCTAATGTCCCAGGTCTGATTCCCCAAAACCCATGTAAACCAGATGCACATAGTAATGTATGCAGCTGGATTTTGTCTGCAGTGGCTAGATACCCAGGCATGCCCATTCTCTTTCCCTCTCTCTAATAAATAAAAATAAAATTTTAAGAAAAGAATTATTCCTACTCAGGGCATTCCTACTAAATAAATTTATTTTAAAGAACAAATATTTAAATCTATTTGTAAAATTTGGCCTATTGTACAAAATTCTCATTATACCTATACTCTTCAATTCTCTAGACTGGTGATTACATTTTAAAATGATACTAATTTATCAAAATTAAAGTTTGTCTTTTCTTTTTTTTCTTTAACCTTAAGACAGTCTTGTCAGTTCTTCTAAATCTAAGAGTTATTCTTTTGGTAAACATCCATTATCTCATTATAAAATAACTATTGGGCATCCTACAAAATTTGATCAAGTAAAAAAAAATTAAAAGATACTATATGATGCTTATCCAGGCATGGTTGTGCACGCCTTTAATACCAGCACTTGGGAGGCAGAGGTAGGAGGATCACTGTGAGTTGGAGGCTGCCCTGAGACTACATAGTGAATTTCAGGTTAGCCTGGGCTATAGTGAGACACTACCTCAGGGCAAAAAAGAAAACTCTCTAAGAAGACATGATACATGATACAAAAGACTCCCTTAGTCACTGAGAAATTAAACTGGTGCTGAACAGAAAACCTCCCTATAGCCCAGCCAACTGAAAGCTGGAAAAAGCTGTAGCCTTATGGGAGACAGAAGTCATCAACAGTGAAAACAGTGGATGCTGGAAGCCTCAAGTTTGGTCAAATAGGCCAAATGACTGAACAAGTGCAATGGTGGCATATCTGCTGTGGGGGAAACCAACTGCTCTCATTGGACTGAAGGTCTGCTCTATGGGAGGGAATACATGCCTGGTACTGAAAACCTAATCAAAAGCCTATGGCAGGGGGTGCAAGAGCCTTAAGGGTATAAAGCCTGTTCTTGTCTGGATAAATGTATGTATTCTCACCAAATTGTACTGAAAGCACTACAATTAATGTTCATATTCATATATTAATGTTAATCTCACTTCTGGTTAGAGAAGCTTCTCTTTTCAGATGGCAGTGACCACTGGGATGACCCAAAAGGCAAGATGGTGCTAAGAAGACGGGATGGAGGAGTGTCCAGCACTGAAACATCTCACACCCTCCAAGGTTCAGGGTTCATTGTAGAAGAGGTGGCAGAGAGAATGTAAGAGCCAAAGGAAGGGTACCACTCCTTACATACTACTGTCCACACAGAAATTGGCCTCAATATCCAAGACTTCTCAGTGCCTAGAAATACCTACAGAAGATCCTCATAATAGGAGAAAAACATGGTGACATCTAATTAAAAGAGAGACTAATGGAGAGAGGGAGGGGATATGATGGAGTGCAGAGTTATGAAGGGTAAAGTGGGGAAGGGGAGGAGAGGGAAATACCATAGTTTGTTGTCTGTAAATATAGAAGTTGTTAATATATTATATATTATACATTGTCAATATATATTTTAAAAAGACTCCTTTAAGTCTGAAGAGAAAGAAAGAACTTTATGTAACAGGTAATTCTGACAACCTCCTGTGTCCGGGAGATAAACACTTAGCTTCATATTTCTCACTTTAAAATTCTGGGAAAACACCTATACATCATTAAAAAGCTGAGTGATACTCATCTTCAATTACCCTGATAATTGAGTACTCCAAGTAACGGAATTCAATATCCTTATGACATAACTCTTATTTTTATATTTGTTAAGTTCATTAATATATAGGTATTTTCAACATTAAGATATTTGGATTTTTTTGGTGGGAGGGGCTTCCAGGTAGGGTCTCACTCTAGCCCAGGATGACCTAGAATTCACTATGTAGTCTCAGGCTGGCCTCAAACTCATGGTAATCCTCCCACCTCTGAATTTTGAATGATAAATATGCTAATCTTGGTTTTAGTGAAGCTATAAATAAGGATATTATCCTTTCCTTAATCATGTGTTGGTTATGACTGTTTACTTATCCAGACCACCTACCTTCCTTGAAACTAAGTCATTATATTTAAAAATATTCAAGATTTTCCTTTTCATTACCTCTGAAAAAGAATTCTCTTATTATTCAGTATTATTTGGTTTAAAAAATATAGTTCTTAATCTGGCAAAAGTTATTTTAAATCTCCCCAAAGAAACTCCATTTGACAGGTAGCTCTATTTCAAGTACAACTTTTACAGCCCAAAATGCTAAATTTGTTCCTACTAAAAAGGAAAGAATATTAACTGCATCCAATAATTGGATTACTGTTTCTTTTGGCATTAAAAATGTTAAGATAAAACAAATTAAAGGCTCCAAAAAGCCCTGTGACATACCCAAACTGCTGAAACTGCAAGGTAACTTTAACTCCATTTACTCTTGTTAGGCATACCCCAAAATTTAAGTTAACCCTTCTCATCCAAATTGTACAAAAAAAAATTAGTTTTCAGTGATAATATTTATGTTTTATGCACTAACAGCCAATATTTCTGATTAATGAATGGTAAAAGGTGACTGCTATTAGAGCCCCATTTTTTTTTTCTGACTGAAAAATAAGAAGTAACATTTGGCTATGCCCACAAAATCTAAAAATTCTGAATTCCAATAAGTCAAATCACTTCTATTTCTGCCACTAAGAATATTTGGCCCATAGAAGAAAAAAAAATTTTTTGTTACAAGAGAGTTTAAAGTCATACTATATTTTTATTACTTCTGTACTATGACTTTACATTGATGATCCCAAATTAAAATAGAGCATCATACCAAAATAATAAAACAAATCAAATTATGACCCACAAATATGAGTTATCAGACACTCTGAAAGGATAAAAGTTGCCCTATTTCTGCTGCCCTGTTTTCTAGTTGCTCTGCTAACCTGCCTTTTTAAGCTTCTGTAATATGGCTTGCTTGCTGCTGCACTGAATCACAGAACCGCCATTTTGCAACTGCCTCCATTTTGTAAAAAGTATACCATGAGGAACCTGACCTTTTGTATGCCTTATACAATGCCTAAATTCCAGGAACTCGAGTTCCTCATTAAGATAACTCCCCACCTGGACACAACCAATCAACGGTCAACACATATCTGAAGCCCCCAGACACGAGCCCACCCCGTGGGCCCCACCCAATCAGAGGGACCCACAGCTGGAAAGCCCCTATGACTCTGCATACCTGTGGTTTTAGCCTATATAAGCTGACCAAACCCGTTGCTAGGGGCTCTTCACCCCTCCTGCGAGAGGAATCTGTATTGAGCCCTGATGCATCGGATTCAATAAACCTCGTGCAGTTTGCATTGAGAGCGTCCTGCGTGAGTGTTCTTGGGGTCGCATAGACAGCCCTGAGCAGGGACCCCTCTGGGGAACCCCACAACTCCACATGTGGTTATAATTTTTGGCTGGTTAAAATACTTCATCTACTGTGTTTACTCCTTTAGGCCACACCGTGTGATTATCTTAAACATAATACCCCTATTATATATCATATGTAAATGTCATCACATATACACAGGATGGAAAATAAAGGGGAGGTGATGCAGAATTTTGGTGTTCTAGAGGGGTCCTCCAAACTTGTGAACCTCCAATTTTGTGTCCTCCTATTTTTTAACACAGAATTAATAAAATGGACTCAAGAAGAATAAATTATGAATTATTGAGTTTATTAACTTATGGGGTTTATTTAGGGGAAATTGATGTCTAGGAAAAGGCTAGGGCAATCACACACACACACACACACACACACACACACAAGATTGAACATAGAAATCCCTTCAAATAACAGACCAGAAACGATTAAGAAAAAGTGAAGGACTCAGTGATCAAAGATAAATCTCACATATAATCAAAGTGAAAGAGTACCCCCAAACCATAACACAGATCAAAAGCAAAAGAACAATACCCAATCCAAGGTAATTATCCCCATCCCCATCCCCTGCCAGGCTGGTCTCAGCCAGGCTGGTCCCAGACAAGTTGGGAATAACAGACTCAAATGGACATTCAGGCTAGGTCACTGGTCACAAGGAGTATAGGGGGATAGGCTATGTGTGTAACCTCCATTATAGTGATCAAACATCCAGTCAGGGTGAACCTTGCCATCTGAGTGAGCAGAGACCCAATTGGCTCAGACTCAATAGGCTGACACAGGAGAGGGCTGATCCAAGGAGGTGGGGCTTATGAAGAAGCAGGAAGTTCCTGCTGGGCCTGTCACTGGCAGCCAGCTTGGGGAGACAGGATCAGACCCAAGTTTCAGTTTCATGGTAATGGACAGAATGGCATCCCCTTGTTCCCTCTGGACTTCTGTCCCTGACTGCCTGAAAAAAAGATAGCCTTCTCCTATTTCTCCCTCAATAGTATATTGTTTATATGTATTGTTGTGCCCAGTTCTCAGTGCCCCCAGTGACTACCAAGGAGAACCAAATACGTATGCAAAGGCAAGGAGCTTTATTTTGGGCTTCAGCTAGGACTCTTGACTTCACCAACACAGTGGATCTGTATAAGAGCCGTGAGCAGTGGGGGGGAGGGGGGGCAGGTTTTTTATAGAGATTTGAACGAAGAAGTAGGGGAATGGTTACATGATTGGTAGATTTAAGTAGTAAATGCACTTGTACTTTTCTTATAGGCTTAGGATGCTGGAGGGCAGAGCTGGTGGGCAGGGGGCTAGGGGAACTTCAAGCAGATTAGGTAACCTTTATTGTGATTGGCTATGTGTGTTTGAGGAACTTAAACAACTTGTCTTATGACTATAGAAATCTATGGCATGAGCAATTTGTGATCTTTTTTCAGTAACTGTTAAATTCTTATTTAAACCTTGCTGGGAAACAGAAACTTAGGCCTACTGGTGACTCTGAAGCCTGTCATGGCATTCCACTGGTTCCTGAGTCCTTCATTCCCCCCTCTGCTTGTACCTTAAGAGGATCCAATCTTGGGTCTTTATTAGGGAAGAGGTTGTAAAGGATGGTACTGGGTTCTTAGCACCATGAGTTGTACTGCGTTAATTCATTCCCTGACAAAAGAGATTAGTTCATTGAATATGCAGGGTCTAAGGGTTAGTAACAATAATAGAATCAGGGGTCCATCTAGGGCTGAAAGCAAGGTTGTTAGCCATGGGGACCAATCAAACATGGATTTATGCCAATTTTGATTCTGCTGTCTAGATTTAGCCCTTTTTTCTAGTTTCTTGCAGACCATGGCCAAGCTCTCTCTCACGATACCTGAATTTTTGATATAAAAGCAACATTGCTCTCCCAGGGCTTGGCATAGTCCTCCTTGTTGTAGGAAGAGTAGATTTAATCCCCTTTTATTTCTCCTTCTCATGAGAAGGCACTCCAACTGCTTTAGGGGACTGGGGCAAAGACTTCAGATCATTTGCTACTTCCTGCTGAATGGGACATGGAGATTTGTTGCAGTTAGAGAGTCTCTCCCAGAGAGGGGAACTATTTCAATGAACCACAGAGTGTAGGAAGATAGTCTTGGAAGAGAACACTGGGGAGAAAGAATAAACATAAGGAATTAATGAGAAGTGAGCACACAGCAAACTGGTCCTTTTTGAGGTTGAGGGAATTCAGGTTGACAGGCTTGTATTGTCTCAGGACTATCTGAGGATGAGCTAGCTGAGATTTTCTTCCAGAACTGTTCATTAAATGGTACAGTAGTATTCAACATGGCTTGTAAAACAGATGAAACATTAGCAGTTATCAGAAACATACACGCAACATTTAACCTTGATAATAGAGAGTTATTGGGTGCCATTAAAGTCTGTACAAATATATTTTTTTAAACTTTGGTTATACATTTCTCTCTGAGTGTTTAAGACCATATAGACAGCCAAAATTTAATTAAGGATTGATTTTGGAGGTCATTAATGGCTCTTAAAAGAGACTTTAGAGACCCAGGAGTAGCCCCATAGCTTACTGGTGTCTTTTGTCTGTTAGGATAAGTCAGGGCCACGCTGGTCAAGTAGTTTTCCCTTCTTTGGGAAGTCAGGGGGACTGATTGCTCCTCAATTGTGACTTTCCTATTTGAGACTGTACACCGATTTTGTTTGGGTCTCTGTATCCTCCCTGCTCAGGAAGACAGGTGATTTACCAGGGGGCTAGTGTAGAAGTGTCCCATCATCTCCAGTGGCCTCATGACCTGGGAGCACAGGCCAAAATATTGGCGCCTTTTGCTCTGATGATTCCAGTTGGCTTTGGCTTCTACATAGGTAATTAACACACACAGAAAGGAAGTTAAACCAGCCTGGATGAATGTACATATAGAGCACATTTGATTACTTATAGACTTAGTTAAAGAATGGCACAAGGGCTTTTAAAATCATTTTGTCCTATCTTTAAAATTTTACTTGTACTATGGCAGCATAAGCCTTATATACAAGGTATAGAAAGTAGCACATCTCACATTTTAAATATCTAACATTTATAAATATAGGCAGAACCTGTTATCAGTCTTGAAAACAGTACCAATTGATTTACAAACTAGTTTAGCCTAGAAATTGTCAGAAAAGGACAAGTAAGACAGTATAAAGTCTTAGCACTTGTGTTTGAAAACATCGTTGATTTGTTCAGATACCTGTGTTGGTACAAATTACCCAGAGAACACTGGAAAAAGAACCACAGAGCTTGAAATTATTTTTTTAAACCAAAACAGCTAGCTATATTTTAATATAACCCTTGGTAAATCCTTTTGAAAGAAAAAAACATTATTTGACAACCCATGATTTTGGCTTAAACTTGATAGCTAATGATTTTATGTACCACAAAAAATTTTTATTAACATAAAACAATTTTATGTTTTATCCGTGACTTAAATTTGATAAAGCTTAAGCAAGCTATCCCAACATATCCCAGGAAGATGAAAGTTACCATCACTGAAATTAAATCATTTAAACCTAAGTGATTAAACCTAGTTATGACCATTCAATAGAATTAGCATAAATAAGACAGAAGCTATTTTTAAACTCACAATGTCTTTAGGTATGAGTACTTTACCTTTGGAAATTAACCACTTCTATGTGAGCCTTTATAATTTACTTTACTGAGAGTGTCTTAAAGCCAGTTTTATAACCCTTAAATCACAACAAGTTAGCATCAGTGACCTGTTAATGAGTGAGGCCTTATCATAAAACTCAGTTTCTCCACTGATTAAAACCTTGGCACCAGGTAAACATTAGATTTAATCCAATTAAATGTTTTAATGAAGGGGCCCTTGCCCTGATGTACACATTAGGTAAGCCTGATGCTTGTCTTATGTAAGGAGTTTGTAACCTGATCAAATACTGTGACTCAGTTTACCTATTTAACATTTTGTCTAGTGAGAAACTTTATCTAACAGATGTAACTTTTGGTGTTCAAAAGAGAAGAACTAAATAGAACCACAGTTATATGCTGTACTCCTTTTTCCTTGTCAGAGACAATTGACCATTTGTCTCTAGTCAGAGTCTGGAAGACACATGGCTTAAACCTGCATGGAGTCTGAGATAAAGGGGGGTTCCATCTTTTTTTTCAGAGTCCAGCTTTTTATGAATTTAAGTAGCATATGTTGGAAAGCAAGAGCAGAATGAAATTACAGAGCAGAGAGATAAGCATCCTGATATTCCTTATTCTATTGTGAAGTTGTTTGTTTTTACATAGTAAATTTACCCATTTGCAAAACAAAAGGAGATAGACTCTTGTCTATGTTTAACCTGGTTCGACCTCTAATTACATCTGTACTTATGACTTTGTGACCCACCTAGCATAGGCATCACCTGCATCTAATATAAGATGAATTTAGACTAAGACTATATCCCTATATAAAACTTTTATATCCTTAAGAGTTTGTAAACAGTTGGAAAATCTCTAACTTTAGGCATGGCATTTAAGTTTAGCCTGAAAATTCTTTTCTATATAAGCACATCTTCATTTACATACTTTAACATTCTTATCTAAGTACCACTCAAAAAGCATTTTTAATGAGCATTCTATGTCCCAACATTGAAAATTTTATTTCTAGTTTCTTTAATTAACTTGTCTCATCCCATTATTAACCACCTTTCTTACCAGGCTATTAGGAAAACTTCACTAAACTAATCAATCCTATTACTCACTAACAAGTGAGTAGTCTAAAGACAATTTTATGTCATTTATATCAATAAGACATTAAACTAAGGCAAATATTGTTGTTATCTTGAGGCAGTCTGGCCTAGAAGTCAGGTCAGTTGCCTCCTCCTTTTAAGGACATTACAAAAAAATTTTTTTCCTCTTGCTGCTTTTTGGTGCACTGTTGTACCTGGGCGGAGCTTGTATACACTTTACATCAGCCCTGCCTTACTCCCGGCACTCCCCAAGGGTCCAGTCTAGTACATGTGGAGGTAATGGCCAAGAAGACTGCCGGGAGGCCAAGGATTCTGACTTCCTGATGGGGAAAGGAGGGAGGCCTCCAGGACTGCCAGGAGGCCTCTGAAGAAGGCGGCCCACTGGGAGGCCGCTGAAGAAGGAGTGGGCCTGCTGGGGGCCACTGGGAGAGGAGGCAGAGATATGGCACCTGCATGGGCAGAGGCACCATTGTCTGTCTGACACCCAACTCTGACCCAAGCCACCTTGGAGCGCTTGCAAAACTGGCTTGTAGTTTTGCTGCTTAAAGGGAGTGAGGGGAATTTTCCTTCCTCAACTTTTCATTTCCCAGCCAGATAAGCTATGCGGGTCCACATGGATGCCCAGAAATCCAGAAATGACCTGGATGACTTCTTCCCAAAAAGAGCTTGCCTCCCTCTGGGAGGGTTAATTCCCTTAACTTTCAGAAGATCTCTTATTCTGTGAATCTGAAATATATATATATATATATTTCATATATATATATATATATATATATATATATATATATATATTGTATATATATATATATATATATATATATATATATATATATATATATATATATATATATATATATTATATATATTGGTAGGAGGCAATGTTACTCATGACAGAGAAAGATTAGAAATGCCAAGACCAGGGGGAAACATTCCCGAGGGCTGATTAGCACATGGGGGATTCCCCAAAGATCCAAGCGTGAGCCTGTCCAAAGTTTAAGAGGCCAACCACCTGCCCTACAGGCTTTTAAGAGGTCGATGTGTTACCGGGTTGTGTGTGTGTGTGTGTGTGTGTGTGTGTGTGTGTGTGTGTGTTTGTGTGTGTGTCACAGAGAAATAGATAGAGGGTGATTGCCAACACCTAATGGGCTGTCGGGGTCCAGGCAGAGGATGGCTGGCCTTCAGTCCATACTGAACAGTGGCCTCAGTCAAGAGACATCTCGTCATGTCTGATCCCACGTGATGGCGCGAACCGAAAATAAAGGAGGACAAAGAGAAACCTGCCAGCCCTCAAAACATGGAGGAAAGGCCGCTTGGGCTGATGTCTCCCAGTCCCTCTGGGAGAGCACTCACCCACCCTGTCCATCTCATCAGTGCCCCCACAAGAATTGGGGCTGAGGCTTCAGCAGTGGGCTTGGTGTCTCTTTTGGATGTAACTGCCAGCACCTGTAAAAGAGAGGGCGAGGAAGGGAGGAAAAACTTTATCCAGGGGAGAGGCTCTTCTATCAGGTTCCTCCAGGTGACAATATAAGGGATTTGATCAGGGTGTCCACTCCTAGGGCACAAAACAATTTTTCCAACCTCAAGTATAGTACTTAGATAAAAGGTCCCCTATGGTGGCCATCCTACATTGGAGGTAGGCAATTCAGTGGAACAAAATGTAATCCATCTGTCTTTTTTAACGTTTACCCCATTGTTATGGGCAACTGCTTTGACGTCCTTCCAGAGTCCTAAAGGGGAGGAAGGAATCTGTCCCATGTTATTGAGTCAGGGGAGGAACATCCATAGGATTAGGGCAATGAGAAGACACACAAGACACAAGACACAGCCACACAGGGCCCCAAAAAAAAGATGTGCACTACAGATTCAGATCGGTGGTGGCCAGGAGAGTCTGAGTCCTTAGGGGACGGCTCAATAATGCCAAACACAGTACAGATGGGAGAGGTCTCCCCAGCAGGTTTGCTCTGTCAGGAACAGAGCCGCCACTCAGATTAGCAGGTTTGCTCTGTCCCAGAGGACAGAGCCCCCACTCAGATGAGGGGGCAGGATGTCTCACACCCCCTCCAGGTCTGTCCTTACTGTGCATCCACCAGGACATATGACCTGATTAGAATAACAGAATTACAGATGCTCGGGTGCGGCTTGCCAGCAAACTGAAAGTAAAAAAAAAGGGGGGGGGCAGAAATTAGAAAAGGAACAGAAACAGAAACACACTTACCAGCTGGCAACCTGAGCTCCACGTGTTGGTGGTCCTCAGGATCTCTGGGATCCTAGATGATCCCCCAAATGTTATGCCCAGTTCTCGGTGTCCCCAGTGACCACCAAGGAGAACCAAATACGTATGCAAAGGCAAGGAGTTTTATTTCAGGCTTAAGCTTGGACTCTTGACTTTACCAAAGCAGTGGATTTGTACAAGAGCCCTGAGCAGCCAGGGGGCAGGTTTTTTATAGGGATTTGAACAAAGAAGTAGGGGAATGGTTACATGATTGGTAGATTTAAGTAGTAACCTCATTTGTATTTTTCTGATAGGCTTAGGATGCTGGAGGGCAGAGCTGGTGGGCAGGGGGCTAGGGGAACTTCAAGCAGATTAGGTAACCTTTATTGTGATTGGCTCTGCGTGTTTGAGGAACTTAAGCAACTTGTCTTATGACTATAGAAATGTATGGCATGAGCAATTTGTGATCGTTTTTCAGTAACTGTTAAATTCTTATCTAAACCTTGCTGGGAAACAGAAACTTAGGCCTACTGGTGACTCTGAAGCTTGTCATGGCATTCCTCTGGTTCCTGAGTCCTTCAGTATGAAATTTGTCAATAAACATTTTGGTTTTTTTTTTTCAAAAAATCACAAGTGCAATAGTGGCACACAGACATAGTGGGGAACCAACTGCTCTTGATTCGGCTAACTGATCCCCTCAATGGTATGGGACCAATAGCTGGAGCTGGGAAACAAGTCAGAACCATATCCAAACATAAGCCCACTCTCCAATATCAAGCTACCATCAATCATGAGCTACAAGAGGACCTACACCTATTAAACTATCTATTAAAAAAAAGTAAGGGTTATCTCATTTGTCCTGGTGCTAACTTACTTTCTGTTGGAGAATCTGCTTCTGTTTTTCAGATTGATGCAGATCCTAAGGAGAGAGCCACCCCATCATACCTCAAAAGAGCCCTGGCTGAAACTAAGGAAAAATTGGTGAAACAAGCAAGGGTGCTGTTTTCCTGATGAACTGGATACCAGCACAAGTGGGGAGAAGACCAAGACAGAGAAAAATCAACTCCACCAAATCAGAGAGCAAGAGCCCCAGAGGCCCCCAACACCTCATCACTGAAGCAGACTGAAAATGAACCCAACATGGCTCAGGGAAATTTTGCAGAAGAGGGGGCAGAAAGAATGTCAGAGCCACATGTTGGGTCATGATATGCAGAGATATTTATTGTACCAGTAACTGTGGGCTAACTCCACAATGCACGACCCATATACCTCAACAAGGAGGGGCCAATGGAGAGGGTGTAGGTCATGATGAGCCTAATAATGGTAAGAAACTGCCTGTATTTGCTAAATAGAAATCTAATAAAGAAAATAAAATAAAGTTATTTTTAAATTAAAAAAAAAAGAGAAGTCAGTCTGGGATCATAATGGCTGATTGATTTAAAATGATCTAGGGAGGGTTGGAGAGATGGTTTAGTAGTTAAGGTGTTTTCTTGTGAAGCCAAAGAACCCAGGTCTGATTCTTCAGGATCCAAGTAAGCCAGATGTGCAAGGTGGGACATGCGCCTTGAGTTCACTTACAGTGGCTGAAGGCCCTGGCATGCCCATTCTCTCTCCCTCCCTCTCTCTCTCTCCCTCCCTCTCCCTCTTTCTATAAAATAAATAAATAATTAAAAGTATTTAAAATGATATAGGGATTTCTTCCTTAGTAACCTCACCATTTCTCTGTCCTGAAGACTACTTTACTGCCTGCTCAGTCTCCTTCATATCAGATCCTAGGAATGAGTCTCCCAAGCTTGTGGAACATAAAACAGTATTTGCCCTCCAAATACACATATTTTGATGTCAGCCCACAAGGGGATTTGTGAACTGAATTCTAGGAACTGTGATCCTAGAAAAAGCTCCATCAACACTAAAAACATTCCCCAAGGTCTACTGATTGATTGAGGAAAACCAAAATGTTACAGTTTCAGAACCAGAATTATCTCAGGCTATCTTTCGCCCCATAAATAGCCACTTACATACCTATATATGTGACCTGTGGTGGTTTGGATCAGATGTCTGTGCTCCCACAAATTCATGCGTTTTGAATGCTTCATCCCAGCAGGTGGCAATTTGAGATGTGGAGCTTGCTGAAGGAGATATGTTGCTGGAAGAGGGCTTTGGGCTGTCACAGCCCAGTTCCCCTTTGGTCCTTTTTTTGTTGATGTTTTTCACCTACTTTTGCAGGAAATGATATCCAGCTTCTACACTGCCATTTTTTCCACCATCATGAAGACTGGAAGCCAAATAAACCCTTTCTTCTTATCAGCTGCTTTTGGTAATTACAATATGACCTAACATTCTTCTGACAACCAGATAAATCCTTTAAAAAGTACACAAACAGGGTTGGAGAAATGGCTTAGTGGTTAAGACACTTGCCTGCAAAGCCAAAGGACCCAGATTCTATTCCTCATATAAGCCAGATGCATAAGGGGGCACATGCAACTGGAGTTCTTTGCAGTGGCTGGAGTCTCTGGCCCCTCCACCTTCCCTCTCTCTGTCTGTCTCTTTCTCAAATAAATAAATAAAAATTTTAAAAGTACACAAACAGGCCCCTAGACTTCAATGTATACACTATGAGAAGGTCCTTTTGTTAGACAGACATAAATAACCTATAGAACATTAAAATTATAGACAGGGAAACAAATCAGAACCATATCCCAAAAATGAGCCTGCTCTCCATTATCAAGCTCCCCCAACTGTGGGCTACAAGAGGGTCTACATCTATTAAATTCTCTTTAAAATAATAATGGTTATCCCAGTTAAGTGGTGCTGACTACACTCTCCATTGAGGAATTTGCTTCTCTTTTTAAGATGGATGCAGATCCTGAGGAGAAAATCAGTCCATTGCACCCCACCAGGGCCTCAACTGAAACCAAGAGTAACTGGGGAAATGAGCAAAAATGCTGCTTTCTTGGCGAACCTGGTACCAGAGCAAGGGTGAAAAAAAATAGACACAGAGAATGCCCAACTCCTACCAAAACAGATATCCAGAGACACAGAGACTCCCAAGACCTCATCACTGAAGTAGACCTAAAATGAACCCATCATGGCTAAGGGACATTTGTGGAAGAGGGGGGTGGAAAGATTGTTAGAGCCACATGTTGGGACATAATGCACAGAGACATTGCCTCTTACCCCTAACTGATGGCTAACCCCACAATGCATGACCCACATTCCCCAACAAGGAGGGTCCCTGTGGAAGGGGGAAGACAGGGAAGAGGCATGGTATCAACATGGCTGTATACACACTGTGTACATAACTAACAATAATAATAAAAATTACAGGACAAGTGACAGAGGAGTGCTCAGCACTAAAATATTTGGTCACACCTTCCAAGGTTCAGGGTCCATTGCGGAAGAGGTGGCAGAAAGAATGTAAGAGCCAAAGGAAGAGTAGGACTCCTTACAATGTGCTCCTCCATACACAAAATGGCCTGGATATCCATGACCTTACAGTCCCTGACACTATTTACATAAGACCATCATAATAGGAGGAAAAGATCATGACATCAAAATAAAAGAGAGACTGAGAAGGGGAGGGCATATGATGGAGAGTAGAGTTTCAAAAGGGGAACGTGGGGCCAGGGAGGAAATTGCCATGGGATATAGTTTACAGTCATGGAAGTTGTCAATTTAAAAAAAACAAAAGTTTAAAAAAGGAAGGACAAAAAAAATTACATATAGGGTCAAACATAACTGAGTCAAATTAACTCACTGAGGTTGCAACCTCCCATTTAGCATCCAGAGAAAACAATCCCTAGACAATAGTTTATATTCCAGGTTTATATTCGTCTCCACTATCAAGACTAAAAGAGCTATACAACACATTTCTCTGCTTTAGGAGTGGGAATCACTTGCCACCTCCTCATCTTACTAGAGCACATCCACATATCTGATAATGTAGAAGGTATTGCACAGAGTATTCTACCATTCAAAAGCATATTATACTCACGAGCAACAGCAGCTGTCCAAACCTGAAAGGAGATCAAATTTTCCAACTGTAGCAAAGTGGGCATCATGCCTCTTCCTTGAGGAAGAGTGCTGTTTTTATGTGGCCAATGTGGATTAGTCAAAAACTGATCGATCTCACCTCCAAAATTTGCCAGCAGCTAACTGAATCATGGGGCTCATGATCCTACTTTTCTGACTTTGTTTACTAAACAGCTTAATAAAATTTGTTTCTTTTGCTGTCAACATACAACTACTTCTTCAACAGGATTTAGACCAGTCCTAGAAAGACATTCAGACATCTCAAAAACTCTATTGGACCAAATCAAACAGCTGTCTGATAAATTACATGAAAAAAAATTTCTTGCCCTCACTCAATTATCTGGCAAATGAATTTCATAAACAATTCTCAGCTCTGCCCCAGGAAACTTTCCCCTAGGGACAGTAGTAGAAGAGATTACCACTAATCTTCAATATCCCCTATTTTATTTTATTAAATATTAAATATTTTTATTTATTTGAGAAAGAGAAAGAGGAAGACAGACTATGGGTACACCAGAGCCTTGGGTTGCTGCAAATGAATAGGTATACACCCTTTATGCATGTGGATTTACCTTGGTTCTAGGTAACCAAACCTGGGCCATTAGGCTTTGGAAGCAAGCATCTTTAACAGCGGAGCAATCTCTCCAGCCCAACTTCCCCTATTGCAGCATGAAGCACTTCCAGAAAATGGATATCACCCTTCTGTACTCCTAAAGATAGAGGGAGAAAAGTTTTTTTAGGAGGATGAAGAGGAGAGCAAACAGCCCAACAACACAGGCAGCTCCCCTTGGAAAAAGAAGTCTTCTGTACCTTCCCAGTAGCTCAACACCCAGCACCTCCCCTCCTGTGGGTAATTTGTGATCAGGAACACACTAATGAAAAAGGGAAAAAGAAAGAAAAAGATCAATAGTGGACTTAAGCACAATGAGAGCCAGTTTGTCTTTAAAGTGAGCTGTCAGAAAAAAAAAAAAAAAAACTATTTACCCTCTCATGTGTTTGTGTGCTTGGGCACATACAGGCTTAAAAGTATGGCATGTATAGCCCATGTATGCACAGATCAATCAATGTTATGTAATAGCCATATTAGTCAGAGCAAGTATGCACTCCATTTCCACCTCTGGCAATCAGCTCCTTCCTTCATCTAGACACTGGAAAAAAGGAACTCTGAGCCATCTTGCTCTCTTTAAGTGGATCCACCTGCTCCTGTTCTCTTCTTTTCTGAATTAAACCTTGCACTGCATGAAGTATGCTTATGCATATTTCAAACCTGGAACCCCAACTGGTTACAGAGACCTCTGGTGATAGACAGAAGGAATGAATCAATGCAAGCCTCAATTTCATAAGCCTTAATTTCATAAACAAACCCACAAAAGACAATGGCCTAAAATTTCATTGTGGCATCTTACATAATGAAAGAAAGTCTTAAGCTGGGCTTGGTGGCATGTATTCAGGATTATCTCAAGGTTGAGACCTCAAAAGAAAAGAAAGAGGACTGGAGAGATGGTTCACTGGTTAAAGGTGCTTGCTTGCAAAGCCTGATGGCCTGGCTTCACTTAACCAGTACCCACAGAAAGCGAGATGCAAAGTGGTGCATGACTCTTGAGGTTGTTTACAGTGGCAGGAGACCCTGGTGTACTATTCTCTCTCTCTCTCTCTCTAAATAAAAATATAAGAAAGAAAAAAGAAAGACTGGGGAGAGAGGGAGGGAAGGATGAGGAAAGAAGAAAGAAAAGGGAAGGGAAGGGGAAGGGAGGGGAGGGGAGGGGAGGGGAGGGGAGAGGAAGGGAGGGCAGGGGAGGGGAGGGGAGAGGAAGGGAGAACAGGGGAGGGGAGGGGAGGGGAGAGGGAGGGAAGGGAAGGGAAGGGAAGGGAAGGGAAGGGAAGGGAAGGGAAGGGAAGGGAAGGGAAGGGAAGGGAAGGGAAGGGAAGGGAAGGGAAGGGAAGGGAAGGGAAGGGAAGGGAAGGGAAGGGAAGGGAAGGGAAGGGAAGGGAAGGGAAGGGAAGGGAAGGGAAGGGAAGGGAAGGGAAGGGAAGGGAAGGGAAGGGAAGGGGAAGATTAAACCTTATTCCTAGATCTGCTTAAGACCATGAGCAAGTACTAGCTCAACAGTCACTGGTAATAACTGGCCTGGACATGGTCAGTTAGTTCTTCAAGCATCACAGGCTTTTTTGCACATAAAAACTTTCAATTTTCTGGTTCAATATTCTTGCTGCCCAGGATACTTCTTTCCACTAGTTTCACTTGTGGACCATCTTTTATCCATCAAATCTCTACTTAAATGTCTTTTAGAAAGATCTTCCCTGGCTTCACATTTTGCGGTATTCCCTGTTTTAATCATAGAGCTGACAGAAATATATGGGTACATATATGTTCATTACTTATTTTGTGCAGAATAGTTCTAAGAAGCCAGGAGCCATACTATTTGGTTCATCAAGTTTCACTTGGAGCCTAAATTTGAAGAGACACTTAGAACATTCTTGCTAAATGAACTTGCCCTTGGATTAAAGCATTCAGAAAGAAGGACATGGAAGGGAGCTTGCAGGGGAAAAAGAACATATGAAGGTGCTGAGCCTTACTCAGAAATTCACATTTTAAAGAAGCATTCAAAAAAGCTTGATTACATTTGATAATCAAATACTATCAAATCTGAGTATAAAATAAGACCATATCTTTGAAGGCAAATTGTCAGTTTGTCAGTATTGAAGCTGCTGCCCACTATCTTAACTCAGCTCCATCTCAAGTCTCTGTTTTGAGCCTTTAGACACCAGTCTTACTGACCATAGTGTAAGCACAATGTCTTACACAAAACACATACACACACACTACTGTTTCCAGCCTCCATATGGCAGAATACAGTTACAAAGGTTAAACTCCACAAAGCATATAAAAGAGCTGTTGCTTATTATGGTCAGTTAGCCATATTCCCCATGTTCCTCAGCACTTTTCCTTTCTGCTGAGATTCTGAATCTGGAAAGCAAAAAACGAAGCTACGTTGTTGAGAGGGAGGACTTGTGAGAGAGCAGTCTGATTCCATGAGAAGCAGCTGAGATGATTTGCCCCCTTAGAATTAAAGCTTCATTAAGGAGAGTTACACACAGTGGCATGGTGAGGTCCAAGAAAGAGAATGGCTCCAAAACTCTGAAGAACAAAGCAAGATGGTCCTTTTCACAAGTTTCTGGGGGCAAAGAGCTATGTCTGGGCACAGACTGTGGGAGAGAATCATAGAGACAGTGGGGTGAACGGAAGACAGAGGCCTCTGATCCCTCAGGATACCCAAGGGGAGGGTGGGAAGGTTCACCGATGAGAGTAAACAGAGTGGCTGGGCTTGCCCACATAAACTTGATCTCCAGGGCAGCAAGGGCCTCTTAAAATGACTACAATTATGTTCTAATGGGGAATATAGAATTTCTAAACTGCAAAGTTATCATTTATCTGCTATGTTTAGTAATCCACCTATTACAGCTATCAATTTTCTGTCACTCTGATTCAAATCCACTCTCTTTGCCCTGCTTTATGATCCTGAAAGTCAACTCTGAACATTGCACCTGCTATTCCTACATTCTTTAATAGTTAGCTACTCTTTCTTAACAGTTCCTTATATTAAATTCTTCCTGGTCACATAATGCCATGTTTCCTTCTCATGTTTGGACATCTAACATATCAGTAGATCCTCAGTCTGTTTAGCTTAGCCCATATCCCAGAACTTTATCCTTCTTCTCAAGTTTCACTGACAAATCCCTCCTTCCTTATTAAGATTAGGGCCATCCTTGTGTAACATTTTTTCAAAGAAAAATCTCTACACTCCCACCATTAATAACACTCCACCTGCCTAGGGAGGACTCCTCTTCAGGAGATCTTCATCCCCGTTTCCTACAGTGTGGTGTTTTGAATGTAAAATATTCCCTTTGGCTCATGGCTTTGAATACTTAATCTCCTGTTGGTGGTGCTCTTCTGGAAGATTGTGGAGCACTTACAAAGTGTATCCTTTCTGGAATGTGTCAGTGGTGGGGGGGGGCGGTCTTGGGATATTGAATCCCATGTGTTTTTGTCTTCCCTATCCAACCCCTGCTGATGTGACAAGATGACACCAGATTCTTACTCCTGCCATGCATTCCCCACTACAATAGACACTACCTCCTGGAATGATAAGCCAAAATAAACTTATTTTCCTTAAGCTGCTTCCAGTTGGGTATTTTGTCCCAGCAATGAGAAAACATGGATTAGATCCATACTACAAAATCTTTATCATCAAGGAACTTGTCTCAGCAAGTGGCTCCAAGATGACTGAGTCCAGATTCCAATGGTGTCTACATTAATAGAAACTAAATATGGGTTCATGAATTTATATGGGAATGTGGGTTGTCTTTAAGAGTGACAGGGGTTTTCTCAACTCTTGGTTGAACTGTAGACTCGGGAAGCAAGGTGCTGGATACCCATGATCACACAAAACTTCTACTGAGTCAGCAGCCCCTGAGTTCGTGTCTTATGATCTCAATGAATGAAATTCACAGACCGTAGAAAGTGAAGTTTACAGTACAGAGCTTAAGAGAAGTAAAGAACCGTTGAACAGACAAGGATCCCCAGAGATGTGAAAAGCACCCACCTGGTGACTATGATCAGGACCTTTATGAGAAGGAGAATATCTTTCTAGTAATCTTCTTATGTGGGATAGTTTTCCAGGAAACAAAGAAAAAAAAAAATCCCCTTATAGGATCAGTGACATTTCTTATATTTAGCCATGAATAAAACTTTTCACTTTGAGGGTCCTGTTCCTTAAACTGCCTAGACAATTTCTATCTCTTATTCTTCAAAATGAATATATGAATACAATATGCTACCAAAATTTTTAAAAACACCAAATTGTAGGGGGGTAGTTTTTTTTTCATTTGATTTGAGTTTATGTTTTCTAAGCTGTGCTTACTAATACAGGAATTTGGGGTGTTGCTGAGAGTGCAGAATCTTCCTTGGCTCTTGGGGTGGCAATAACTCAACAGCTAGGCTGCTGAGTACTCACAATCACACAGAGCTCACACTCAGGTTCTTGTCTTATAAATTTTGATAAATGAAACCCACAGACCAAGGTACAAAGTTAAGAAGTTGATTAGAGGGAAAGCTTAGAAAAATAGCGAATGATTTTAGATAGAGCTTAAGAAAAGGAATGAATACAAAGCTCTTGCCCCATTGGGGTCATGAATGGAGTTCCCAGAAATGGAAGGGCCCACTGGGAACTCAGTTTGGGGTCTGTTAATGAAACCCACTGATTAATCCAGTCCTGACATCAGGTTCTTAGGAGAAAAGCAATACTTTTACATTTCTTTCTCTTCTAAGGAAGGAAAAGACCAGAGACACTTACTCACCTCCTCTAGTATGGTTTTAGGGAAAAGGAGATTAAAAAAAAAAAAAAAAAACAGATTCCCTCTTGTAAGACAAAGGACATTCCTTACCTTAACTTTCAGGGAGCCCTGTCACCCCTAAATGTACTCATTTTGAGCAAGGTTGTGGTAGAGGCTTGGGGGTAGAAAAGGTAAGATCTGAAGAACAAAGCTATAAGCAAGGTTGAAGGGAAGACAGTGAGTTCTAGATGTCTATCCACATCCACCAAGCTTCAAGAACAATAATTCCCATCATCTATGACCTTAAACCTCAAGGCATCATCCCTTTCAAAGACATGACTCTCAGAGCTTTCTACCTAGTGTACTCTATCTCCCCTCCCACCTGGACATGCTTTAAGTGAACCAGGAATTTGGAAGCTACCTCCCATTATGGTATGTGAGATTTCAGAGATTTGTCTTTCCCTGCTCCCTCTATTTTTCAGGGTAGGTCTGGGATCTTAGAATCACAAATTACTATTATGCTAATTGACTAAGCCTTTCTGCACCTGAGATGAGAGAAAAATCAACAACTTTCTCACAGCTACCTTATGTTGACTCAAAGTCTCACTTCTCCAAAAGAGTTCAATAGGGCTCCAGCCAACCTGGCTTCTGCAGGCTTTAGTCAGTCCTCCTGCTCCACACTCTAGGCATCTCAACACCTTCTTTCTTTCCTCCTCTTCCTCCGAGAGAGCTTAAAACTTCTCTCTCCTTTTATTAGGTGGTTCAGAGACCACTTTCACCTTGCTCTATCCCTTTCCTCTTTCTCCAAACCCTGCTACTCTCCTGGGATTAAATAAAACTTTAGGACCAAGAAGCTGTCTGTCTTGGAGTACCCTATTGCAAACCAGAACCTGACAATGCCCCGTTACAGCACTGTTCAACTCTGAGTCTGTGCTAGTAAGGTTCTAAACGATGTAAAGGTGAGAGCTGTGAGTAGTATTTCCGTTAAATCACATCAAACCCAGTGTGTGCAGAATCATGTCACTCAAATTGGTCCATAAAGAAAAGAAAATTAAACTGCTAACAAGGTGAACATATCAAATTATAGGAAGCAATTTAATGTGCTGAATCCTTTGAGGGATTTTAATGAGACTGTCTTCCAGCTGTTTTTGTCTCACCTAACAACCAATTCATTAGCCAGGAATAATATATTTAATGCAGGCTTGAGGGGCATGTCAGTTTTCTCTCTTTAATTCCTACTTGTAAGTCCATCTTACAAGTAGGAATAACATAACAGTATCCCCAGTTCTACCTGACATAACAGTACCAGGACTCCTAAGCTGGCCTGTGGATGAAGTTGGTTTTGGTCTAGTCTTTTTTCCCCTGCACATCCTACTGATAACAGGTAACTAGCAAGATAACTTTTGGGGGGAGGGGCAGGTGTATAGCTAAGGACCCACCCATGGAAACATGGATGCCACCTTGCCTGATCTACAGGATTACATCCCATATCTGGTACAGTCTCATCCAAGATGGCTGCAAGCAACACCTCCTCAGTAGTAGCTTCCTGCTTCTTCCTCAGCTCAGCACATCTGTGAGCTGGCCCTTCTCAGCCAGCTTCTTGCACCCCACAACCAATCAGACCTCTCCCTTATACACCTAATCTGATGATAAGGCTCCTCTTAATTAAATGTTTATCCATATAAACCTCATAAGTCACATGCATGAACTCTCTGGTTCTCTTGGCCCCTTAGGGCTCTCTTACCTTACCCTTTCCTATGTGAGGGGGAATCTTCTCAGTCTCCCCTCCCCCTCCCAGCCAGGCTGGGAAAGAGGAGTTATTCTTTTGGCTTGGGTCTTCCTGCTTGCCTTCCCTTTGGATCCTAATTGTCCCTAAAATAAACCTCATAATTTATAGTTTACCCTTCTCTGAGTCTTTGTTTTTAAATCTTTGATAATTTGGACAAGGATCCGAAGTTGGGGTTCACTGGCCTGGGGTCTCCTGAATCTTTATGAAGATCTAATCCCATCCAGGACTCCAAACTCTTGCAACACTACAAACAATCATCTCTCTCCTCCCTCCTCCACACTCCAGGTCTCCAAGAAACAATAGTGACCTGTCTCCCAAGGTAGTTTTATAGTGTTTTGAGAATAAAAGGGATGTAAAGAGACATAGGGACAAGATGTGGCCTGAGGTACAGGGCAAGGGAAGAAGGGAAAAGAGAGAGTAAGGAAGGCCAAGGTTGGAAGGTAAAGGCAAAAGGAAGCATGGGAAGAGGCTTAATGGCCAGATGATGAGGAAAAACCACTAAACACTCCTGGCCAAGCTCAGACCCTGAACCTGCTCTGTGTTAATGTTTCAGACAAGCTAAAAACCGGCCTGTGCAAAGTTGTAATACTCACTAAACCCTTGACATCCACTATTTTTCACAAGTCCTGTGAACAATTGCTGGCCTGCCAATGTCTGACTGTAATAATAGCTATACCTACAGGATCATTTGGAAGACAGATGGCAGAAGCGACCCCACTCATCTGCCAGCAGCCATTGCACAAGTCTCCCTTCCTATCAGACCATGGTGGAAAATATGAATTCATTCTTGTAAATTATCTAAGGTCATTAGACCATTGTTGTTTTAAAGACAGCATTCCTTGCACCCATGTCCTACTCCAGGTGTTTTCAGAAGTGTCTTTGGTACCTTAACAAAAACAAGTTTCTAAAATCTTTGATGTGGAGCTGTTTCATTTTCATCCTTCTTTCCTTTCTTCCTTTCTTTTTTACTTTTCTAGCAGCACCAAAAAATGAGTCATTTGCCTTCTCTGCTATTTACTGCTTTCATGATTCTGACCCATTTACATTTCCTATTCCAAAGGCTAAGTGACTTTTTCCTGTACTTATACTGGACTGAGTTGATTTCCTTTACTTAAAGTGCCAGACACTTCTATTTTCACATACATTTGGTTAAAAATGTCCTCTCAATGCAATGTTTATGGATTTAGAGATCATTTAAGAGCTCCACATAATGCCAATACATCTGAAATTCTTAGCTGTCATTCAAAAGCAATTTCTAAGAATTCATCATGTGTGTATGAATAGGAGTGAGAATAGGGAAACGAGAAAAAGTAAGCTTTACGAACATTAACCTGAGCAATGTAGGCCACATGCTCACTGTCATACTCTGCCCTCACCATCTTGAGATTCTCCATCATTTCTGAACAAGACCCCTGCACAGTCACTTTGTACTCAGCCTTACAAATTATACGGTTGGTTCTACTGTAACCACTGGACAAAAAGGAGAGACTAGTGAATTGGTGAGAACAACCAGAGAGGCTACAAACAACAGGGATTTCTATTAGTAGGAAAAGGCAAAGATCATTCAATTTGGCCAGGGAAACACAGCAAATGTTACTAAAGTCTGTTGAGCACTGCCCCAGGTAAGGGGGTTCCTTTTTAATTTAATTTTCCTTTATTTTATGCTTTTTGTGATACTAGGGAGTAAACTTGGAACCTTGCACAGCCCAGTGTTCTACTGAGCTGCAGTCTCTAGCCTTCAGGAGTCTGCTTTTGATAAACTGAGAAAATTAAGTTTCCCAGTCTGCAGACTGGAGGCAAACACCACATCACTATAAATTTTCCATAGCAGCAGCTTCACCAATGATGTGTCTTGGGAAACAATTGCTGGCATCAATCCCTTCACTAGAGTGCCAGTTTCACTATGTACCAATGATAGTGAAACATCAACAGAAAAAATATAAGATTGGTGGAAAATAAGACAGTAGTGTAAGTGAGTACCTGTAAATGGAAGATATAAATACCAGGTAGAGGAGAACATAGCAGTAGGTGAGTATTGGCTGGGAGAACAACTGTTGTAGCTCTGGTACCCCAAGAAAGGAGATATTCCTTTTAGACCAATCTGGCTATTTGTTCATAAGGTTTGTACAGTAAAAACTAATAATAATAACTCACTCTAACTATCCCTTGTGTCATGGGCCTCTCCTATCACTCTCCTTAATCACATTGCCATTACCACCCCACAAATACACACAATGGAAAAAAAATCCACCTGCTGTTCTCAGTGTAGACCCTGCCACTACCCCAACCTCCCTCAAACTCAAATCATGGATTTTGCAGCCCATCTCCTTAAACAAGACTGAACTCATCTCTCGACTTCTCCCAAACTGCTTCTATGGGTAATCCTACCCATGCACCTATCCATGATAAGCAGAATTCCAAGAAAATGAACCTTTGCCTTGCACAGTCTCACCATGAGCATGGGAGAAATTTATGAGTACAAGATGTGATGATCTTATATTACAGGAACCAAAGATTTTTAAAAGTGTAAGACTATGAGCCAGTCAGGGAACCTCATCTTGAAGGGCACCGAATCCTGCCAAAATTACGAATGACCTATAAAACCTAGAAAATTCTTCAAACCCTCCAGGTAAGAGCCTAGGATGCTAGAGACCTCAATTTCAACCTTTATGCTGACACCCTCAGCAAAGAAACCAGAGAAATATACTGACTATATTAGATAGATAGATAGATAGATAGATAGATAGATAGATAGATAGATAGACAGACAGACAGGTTTTACAATAGATAGCTTTTTAAATTTGTTTGTGTTTGTGATACTAGAGATTGAACCTAGGGCCTTATACATGCTAGGCAAGCACTATTCCCATTCTGGTATTGTTTTAAGGATTCAAATTTGTGGTAATTTTGAGCTATCTTTGAGAGTAACAGCACTTTCTATAGCTCTTATTTAGGCTACAAGTCAGGATTTAGGGTGCTGGATGTTTACAGACAAATAAAACTTTCACTGAGCTAGTAGCCTCCCAGTTCTTGTCCTATGAATTTCAAAGAATGAAATCCACAGGCCATATTGGGAGAACTTTAGAGAAATTATATTATAGAGCTTAAGAGAAGGGAAGAAGGGAGAGCTCCTGTCATAAGCAGAAGGAAGTTCATGGAAAATGGGAAAGCCCACTGGAATCTCTGATTGGTGTCTTTTTAATTTTTAATTTATTTATTTGAAATACAGAGAGAGAGAGAGAGGTACAGAAAGATCATAGGCACACTGGGGCCTCTTACCACTGTAAACGAACTCCAGACATAGGCACCACATTGTGTATCTGGCTTTATGTGGGTACTGGGGAATCAAACCTGGGTCCTTCGGTTTTGCTGCCAAGCACCTTAAGTGCTGCACCATCTCTCCAGACCCTGATTGGGTTTTTTATGGGATTTACTGGATGGGGCTGAGCTGGTCAGTCCAGCTTTCATATCAGGTATCCAGGTATTGCCAGGTTTCCAAAAAAAGGAGTCAACTCATTTATATTCATAGGGAAGGGAATAGTCCTTCTTAATTTTCCCTTCTAGCAAAGAAAGAGATAAAGAAAAGCCAGATCCAGCCTTCACCTTATATTTCTGGCCTCCAAGAGGCTGCATAAACTCCTTCAGGGAAAAGAAGAGACAAGGATGAAGCAGATTCTCCCTTAAAGCCTCAAAGAAATTCCTCACTTTTACTTTCGGAAGGCTTGCTAGCCCTAATCTGCCTCTATTAATTATTCAGCAGTGGAAAAATAATACGCATTATCCCCTGCACAGCACTCTTCCATTCTGTGGTTCAGAACCTGACATTTAGGTACTTAGGCAAGTTGTTATCATGGGATGCTTGTAGAACTAGGTAGATATAAAGAGATAATGGATCCAAAATGAGAGGTGAGTCAAGCCAACCATTTAGGAGGTTATTACAAATGAGCAACATGAACAAAATCCTAAATTTCATGGAAGTAGAAGAGGATAAAAGCAATAGATTTGAGAGTCATTATGAAAAAGATAAGCTGTCAAGATTTAGCAAGTGACTGGATGAGAGGGAAAGGTGACTCCATTGTGTTGGCTTCTAAAGAATTTAAAACATTTGTGTCCATGTGTCCATTAGATTAACTGGAAACAAAACCCACAGGGTAAGAGGGAACATATTAGTCAAATTGATGGTTGCTAAGAAGCAGTACCAGCACAGACATCTCCAAGGTTGGTCACTCTAAAAGCAAAAGTAATGTCTGGATTTTTAACTTCCATGTACCCTGTCAACACAAAGAAGTATAGTGTCAGATAAAAAGGAACTACATTCTAGTCCATGGACTGCTTTTAACTAATGGTGTCAGTGACCCTTAGTACTTATAGATAGAAATTATGGAATTTGGTTGAGGTGACATTGCAGCATTCTAGATTTAATATCTCATAATTCTTGGTATTTCTGAGAAGTGATGACTCAGTTCTCTTATTTCACTTTCCTCTGCCCTCCCAGTGATCAGAAACAAAGTCTCTTGTCATTTCTCTCGTTGGCTTACAAGAAAGGCAGCCAAGCAAAATACATGGTTTGCATTCTAAGAGAGTTAGAGTACCTATCTACTTAGTGCTCAAACAAAGCAAACACAGCATGCAATCACAAGGTCAGTAATTATTTCTGTTCCATTCGCTGCTAAAACTGTGTCTCTGCCCCATTGGGCAGCACAGCTCCTACCATCTGGCTCCCTCCTGCAGGTGTCCTCAAAATTGTAGAATGTCAGGGTTTCAGTGGCATTAGTTCAAATCCTTAATTTTCTATATGAAAAAGCAGAGGTTGAGCGGAGAGACAGTATTACCCAGCACCATATGGACAACTGGAGTCAGAAGTGGGACTAGAGCCAAGTAACTTGATTCATGTTTAGCTGCCTCTTGTGTGAATCATGGGGTATGTGATCCGAGGCTGGACACACAGGGTGAATCTGCAACCTTCATGCATGGCTTCAATCCTTTTCCTCTCTCAAAATAAAGTAAAGTAGGGATGAAGAGATGGTTCAGTAGAGAAAGCTCCTGCCATATAAGCTAGACAACCTGAGTTTGGTCCCCAGTCTCCAAGTAAAGAGCTGGAAGTCATGCTGGCTTTTGAAAAAGCTGGAAGCTTTGGTAGGCTTCTGTAATCCCAGTATGTTGATTCTGACAGTGAAATGGGAGGCAGAGGCAGGAAAAGTTCCCAGAAGTGATCCTACCAAAAGAAATCAGGTCAAGACACCATAGCAAGAAACTCTGCCTCCAAAAATGAGGTGGACAGGCAAGGAACAATCTGAGAGTTACCCTCTGACCTGCAATGTGCACGCCATGGTGCTCATACACCTTCCCTCATCCATGAGCACTTGCATGTACACACACACACACACACACACACACACACACACACATTTTAAAAAGAAGAAAAAATAAATAAATAAATAAAACTTATGCTACAGTCTTAACCCCTACTACCACAGAATGTGACCTTGTTTAGAGTTAGGGCCTTTGTAGAGGACACTAAACTTAATAGATTATTTGTGTGGCCTGTAACCCATTATGACTCCTGCCCCCACAGGAAGAGATACAGGGAACACAGAAATGGATGAGAAGACAATGTGAGGCACAGGGTGAAGACAGTAGTCCACAAGCCTAGGAGAGAGACATATACCAGATTATTTCCCATTCTTCTGAGGATCAACTCTGCTGTTACGTTGATTTCAGAATTGCAACCTCTATAACTATTATTTCAGATACTCAGTCTATGGTCTTTTTGATACATGGGCCTTAGCAAATAAATACAGCACAAAAAATGTCTACTACCTATTTTATTTCAAAACAATTTCTTTTAATGAGATTGAAGGTAGTATTGGAAAAAGTGGCTTCTATCATTGTCTCCTTTTTCCTCTTCTTACTTCCTTCTCTCTCATTACTAACCCCATAAAAATGAAGACATTCTAACCTTCCCTAATCAGCCTAGTAGTTTCATAGCTACCCCCAGCACCATGCTGGTAACAGCCACCTGCATCATTCCACCTTCTAAAATAGAGCCTACACCACAAATAACTTTAAAAAGAGAAAAATAATGCCAACTTTATCTTTGTAAGATCACGCTTTTGGCTATCTTCTGTCATAGATGTTTTTGACAATTGCTTGTGAGAGAGTGTTATACCCATTCCATAAGCAGATCCATCTGGAACATCTCTCCTTCACTAGTCATCATGGTGAGCCTATGAACTCCAAATAAAACAATGTCTGGAGACCTTGAGATAATGTTAAGGTTCAATGAACCTCTCCCTATTCTTTGGGGTCCTTCAACATAGCATGTTGCGGTCATCTACATCCACTGCTGCTTCTAAATAGACCTGGTAACAGTCTTATCGGCTACGGATTCCACTGCTACGAACCTGAAAGTTTTAGATTTTCAATATCTATAAACAATCCCCCCAACATTCCCATGCATGCCAAGGAACTTCAGGGTGTCATAATAAAGCTTAAACAATAGTCTTCTGACATCCATTTCCAAATTGATCTCAAGGTCATGGATGGAAATAATTAATATTGTTAAAAATTATATGCTGTGAAAATATACTACCAAAAACTCTCTCAAGGTTCAATTTAATCTCCATAAAAATTCCACTACCAGCTGGGCATGGTGGTGCACACCTTTAATCCCAGCACTCAGGAGGCAGAGGTAGGAGGATTGCCATGAGTTCAAGGCCACCCTGAGATGACAGAGTTAATTCCAGGTCAGCCTGGACCAGAGTGAGACCCTACCTCAAAAAAAAAAAAAAAAAGGAAAAAAAATTCCACTACCAATCTTCACATAAATAGGAAAAACAATCTTTAAACTCATATGGATGGATTGGAGAAATATCTTAACAATTAGGCTTGCCTGCAAAGCCAAAGGACCCAGGTTCAATTCCCCAGTACCCATGTAGAGCCAGCTGCACAAGGTGGCTCATGCATCTGCAGTGGCTAGCATGCACTAGCATTCTCATTCTCTCTATCTGTTTATCTCTCCCTTTTCCTCTCTCTCTCAAATAAAGAAAATTTTAAAAACTCATATGGAAACACAAAAGATCCTGAGTAGTCAAAACTATCCTAAGCAAAAATAATAATGCTGAAGACAACATCATACCTGATTTCAAGTTTCACTACAAAGTCATAATAGCAAAAAGAATATGATACTGGCACAAAACCAGACATGTAGGTCAATGGAGTAGAATATAGGTCTCAGATAATAAGCTCTCATAGCTACAGACAGCTGTGTTTTGACAAATATGACAAAAATATACATTGGTGAAAGACAACCTTTTCAACAAATGGTGCTAGGAAAACTGGACATCCACATGTAAAAGAATAACACTAGATAACTATTTGCATCCTGCAAAAAAAAAAATCAAGTCCAAATGGATCAAAAACATTAATGTAAGACCTGACATTCTGAAACTGTGAAGAGAATAAGTACAGAAAATACTTCAAGATGTAGGCATAGATAAAGGCTTTCTGAACAGGCCTCCAGTTGCTCAGGAAATAAGGCCAACACTTGATAAATGGGACCTTGTGAAATTAAAAGTTTCCACATGGAAAAAGAAACAGTTAACTAAGTGAATAGACAGCCTACAGAATGGGAGAAAAATCTTTACCAGCTATTATCTAAAATATGAAAAGGACTCAAAAAGATAAACAAGAAAGCAAATAACCCAAACAAGTATATTGTTGGAATAAATAGACAGTTTTCGACAGATGAAACACAAATGGCCAATAAACATATGGAAATATGTTCAATGTCACTAGCCATCAGAGAAATGAAACTGAAAGTACTTTGAGGCCTGAAGACATGGTTCCGCAGTTGAAGAAGCTGGCTTGCACAGCCGGACAGCACAGGTTTAACTCCACAGAACCCACAAACCCAGATGCATCAAACAGCACATGCATCTGGAGTTCGTTTGCAGTGGCAGGAGACCCTGCCATCCCCAATTCTCTCATTCTGTGTCTCTCCTTGTTAATAAAACATATTTAATTAACTAATTAGATAAAAACCATTCTATCATTCAATCTTACCCTAATCAGAATGGCATTCATGAGGGAAGCAAGTAGAGGTTCAGGAGGGAATGGAGGGAATATTCTCATTGTATAATATATACTTGAATAAAGTTGTCCTTCTGTAATGCAATACCATGAACAATGAAGATACACAAGAAAATTTTTATAAAATAACAATAAATGAATTTTAAAACTAGGTAGGTCAAAGTTAGAAACAGATAATTACAAGTCTCTGCAATACCAGTTTTCATACACTAACACTTAAAATCACTCCCCTGTTCTGGATATCATACAGCTATTGTGATCTTTTCACTTCCCTTTCCAACGTCTACACAAGGTAGTGGACTGCTTTTACTCCGACTTTTTGAACTCAAATCAGAGCCTCCTTTCTGTCTTTTTTTTCTTTCTTTCTTTCTCCCTTTATCACACCTTTTTTATTCCTTTGTGTATATATGTGCATATAATGCAGTGTGTGTGTGTGTGTGTGTGTGTGTGTGTGTGTGTGTGTGTGTTTGTGTGCGCGCATGGGCGCACGTGTGGTGGCACTGTCATATACATATGCAATGCCCTATACACTTGCCTGCACCAGGGGGCGCTCACCTGAAGTGACAGTAGCAGAATGTCAGGTATTCTGCTTCATTGGTCTGTGAGGTGTAATGTGTGATGTAAGAGTTAATATTAATTAAGAGTGTGGTATTTTGAATGTGTGTCCCCCATAGGCATAGGTGTTTTTTGCAAACATAACCTGCATCTCCAGCTGCCTGGCTAGAAGAGGTGTCACTAGGGACCTATTTTTGAGGTCAGCCCTAAGGTGTAAGAGGGGATGGATCTGAATTCTAACCCAAAGGAATGCAGATAAGTCTGAGCTCTGTCAGACTTCCTGCTTGCTACCAGTCTGTACTTGCTGCTGCTGCCGGTGGTGGTGGTGATGGTGGTGGTGGTGGGTGTGTGTGTTTCATGAGGGGTGGGGAATTGATGCACCAGGGCCTCTAGCCACTGCAATCAAACTCCAGATGGGTGTGCCACCTTGTCCACATGTATCACTTTGTGCATGTGGCTTACGGGTTCTGGGGAGTTGAACCTGGGTCCCTAGGCTCTACAGGCAAGTGTCTTAACTGCTAAACTATCTCTTTAGCCCTCCTTTTGGAGTTTGCTGGATGTTTTTCTGTTTTGTTTTGTTTCTTTTTTCTGTGTTTGGATATGTGAAAGCAGCTTCTTATGCCACTGGCAGAACTTCCCCCTGGATCTGTAAGCTTGAAATAAACCTCTTCCTTCCATAAAACTGTCTGCTTGGTGGTTCATCCCAGCAAAGAGAAACTGTCTACAACAAAAAGTTAATAAGATTAATTTTTAGCCCTTACAGACTCAAGGACATTTCCCACTTTTAACCAAAAGAGAAAAAAGAAAAAGATGTTCACTTTTGGGACCTTATTGCCCTCAACTATCCAACCAATTTCTTCATCTATATGATTTAAATATGTTCATGCAGTCCTATAGTTTTATAGGGTGCCTCCTATCTATTCCAAAGCATAAATCATTCATCAATCTATGCTACATGGTACCATCTACATGTTCACCTAGGGGGCAGAGATATACTCCATTCTGAAAATGGAGTGAAAATCTGCATGTAAAATGGAGTATCTCAGGAAAAGATATGGTCTACAAAAAACAACACTGTTTTATACAATATGGGGTGACCTAGGGCAGCGCACAACCTGATCTCAACAGAGTCCAAGGTCATCAAAAGCTACTTTATATATTAAAGTTGTTTTCTCAAAATCTGACGCAAGCCCATGCCAGACATAGCACAGTTCTTGTTTTGCTCACATCTCAGTAACATGACGCATTGCTGAGGGTGTGCTGAGTTTATGTTGTGTACACTTTTAATTGTGTTAACTGATTGAAAATGGGAAGCAGATGGACACTGAGCCCGGAGATTAAACTCCATCTTTTATAATTAGATGGTGTCAATTAATGTTTCCATGGGGTCCTTCTCCTCACTGCCAAGTGAAAGAGCTCTCCAGTGAAGCTTCTCAGAGCATCTGGAAGCTGATGGTTTGTCAGTCCTCCTTTGGGCTCATTCATGGACATTGAGCAAACAGGAGCAAACTGTCTTTGTCTCTTTGGTTTTCCTTCAACAGGTTCACCACTTGACTTTTCTTTTTGAAAAGAGTTGAAGCTCTATAAAAGGAATGATGGATCACCAGTAGCTAAATGTCACTTCCTTTTTCAGTTAGCAGAATTTAATTGGGTAGAGGTAAGTTTTAAGACCTTAGGAAGGTGCTGGGCTATTGACACAAGCTGCTTGTTTCTCCCAAAATGGGGCATAGGCAAAAGCATGGAAATTAACAAACCTGAATTTGAATCTTGACCCAGCTGGGAATTTTAGCAAGATGTGCTATTCTATTATATGTTTAACAACAAAAAAACTCAAAATATGCAATTAAAATCTTGATTTATTGCATGTGCCCATTGTATGTTGAAAATTCTCTTACCAACGCTGATCCCAAGGCATTGAATACATAATTGGGAAGAGATTCATACTTATTGTGGTGGTTTGAATCAAATGTCCTCCATAAACCAATGTGTTCTGAATGCTTGGTCCCCAAGTGGTAGCAATTTGAGAGGTGGAGCCTTGCTGAAGGAGGTATGTTTTTTAGGGTAAACTTAGGTGTGTTAAAGACACCACCTCCTTGCCAGAGATCAAATCATTCTCCTGCTGCTGTTTTCCACCTGCTATGGCAGAGGTGATGTCCAGCCTCTGCTTATACCATGCTTTTCCTTACCATCATGAAGCTTGCCCTAGAGACTGTAAACCAAAACTTAAAAAAAAAAAAAAAAAAGCAACTTTCCTTCCATCAGCTGCTTTTGGCCTGGTGCTTTGTTCCAGCAATGTGAAGGTGACTACAGCACCAATGTTTTAGGTAGGTGGACATTAGCCAGCCTGGAGGTCATGAAGGACAGGACTGACCCCACCTCCTGCTTCCCTGGTAACATCAGAAAGGGAAACAACATAACCATTTCTCCATAGGATTTAAAATACCATATGAAAAGGAAAAGCAACCTACCCCACACCAGAGGAACAAAGTCCTTTGATTCTGGGTGGAGATTGAATCATCTCTCTTAAGAATTAGTCCAACAGAGCCTGTTAATCACTCATCTAGTCAAAATACCACCTAAAGACATGCTGAAGAAGTAGGAGGAATAGTTATACCCTTAATGAAATAATGTGCTATGCCCCCCCAAACCCTTCCTCAGTACAGTTTTCAGATCATCTCTATGGAGCCTGTCTGCTTTTCTGAGTTCTGTCTCAAGAGATCTAACTTTTCCTTTTCATCTTTCTCTCTTTTTATTGGATGCTGGCTGAGATCTTCAGCATACTTGTGCTCACACTTTTGTATTTTTCACCTTTTTCTCAACAAATTGCCTTTGCTTTATTCATTTATCATCCATGTGCCTAATTTTCCATAGTTGCAACACAAAGAATTCAACAGTATGAAAATCTGCAACTCTACAAGTTCTTAACAGCACATATAAGCTGTATCCAGAACACCACTCAACATAAGCCTTTATTTCTTCACCTGGACAATAAAGGTAACTTATAGAATTATTACCAAGATTTATAACTACAAAATGGTTAACACAGAGTCTAGCCCATACTAGAAGGTATAAAAGTAAACCACACAACTCTCACCTCAAAGGGAGTAAGAGCTAGATTATCCTAGAGAAAAGTATGAGTGACCATGTCCTAAGCACACAGGCTCAGGTTAACTCAAATTCCATGTACCAATGTGGTAAAAATTTCATGATATTTTTCTAGTTATAGAACAAAAGAAAGTCATAAAGCAAAGCACTTTTTAAATACATTGGTGAAAACATCAGATAGGCAGGTTACATATAGAAAAGCAGGGAAACCCCTGCTATTGGTCTCAAATGCTCTCTGATGAAATTCTTAACTTCTAGACTGGTAGAAGCTAGGGTAACTGTTTATACATTTAAATAGCATTTATTTGCTCACAGGATGTTAGATCAGATACAGAGGTGGATATTAACTGGCCTTCAAAGGAGCCAAGATAGCCCAAGAAAATTTGGATATGGTTATACAATATTCTAAATTCTACATTGAAATTCCAACCAATTGCATAATCTTGCAGTATAAGTCAGCTCTTTTGTATGCAGGAACTTCAGGTCACAAAGGTCAATAAATTGTCCCTATGTATCATCCCACAGGTATGACCAGGAATCTAGAGAATTGATTTACACTAATAAAATTCATAAGAGGCAGTTATATGTATCATAATGCCAATTTATCACTTTTATTTAGTGTGTACACAGAATAATAATTGCTAAAACTTGAATTGAGTTACACAGCCAAATAAAATGAATTTTTTTTTGGTTGTGAACTAAAGTCCTAGAATATAGCTGCACATACTCTGAATACCCTATAAGACTATCAACTGATTGGAATTTTAATATTTAACAGCCCTGAGGGAGTCCTTCTGGACTTTCTCAGTCACCATGAGGATGAAATTTTAAAGTCACAGAGAAAGGAGGAATGACAGAGACTACTACTCCTACTTTGTCATTAAATACATTGACATATGGACAGGTAAGGCACATAGAAAATTCTTAGAAGAGCTAGAAAGAGTCAATTCACTGAAGTATTTGTTTTCTGCCCCTGTGATAAGTATGGCAATAAAAAATTCAAGATCCAGGCATGTATGTCCAACTGAACTTCCTGTGACTGGATGGCTGCTTTATGCTTGTGTTTTTGTTTCCTATAATGCACATGTTAAGAAAAAGAATAAAGTTTCTTTTAAATGCTAAAGTACAAAAAATGCACAGGAGAAAACCGCATATACAGATAAATACTAAAAGAGAAAAAGAGAATTGCTATGGCAGAGCTGACTGCTTCCAACAAATACAGTATATTACAAAAACACTAATAAAGAAATATTAACTCAATTTGGAAAGGGAGGTTGAGTGTGGGACATAGTTTGGGAAGATCCCAGCGGTGAGGAACTCTGAGCCCAGTCTTTAATACTGCTTATAAAGTATCTTGAAACCTGTTATACTGATGCATGTTTGTCATTCCAGCACTCAGGAGGTCGAGGTGAAGGAGACACAGAAGACTCAGCTAGGGAAAAGGCCCAAGGAGAACCAGGAGAGGCCTCCTTGCCTGCTGTGATCCATTGTGATCCAGCCTCATTCAAGATGATGGCAAGCAATTCCCCTAACAACAGCTTCTTGCTTTTTCTCAGCCTAGCACACCTTGGTAGGCTGGCCCAAACTGGGATGGCCACTTGAGTCCCAACCATTAGGACTCTCTTTTGGTTTTTTTTTTTTCTTTTTTCTGTGTTTGGATGTGTGGAAGCAGCTGCTTATGCCACTGGCAGAACTTCCCCCTGGATCTGTAAGCTTGAAATAAACCTCTTCCTTCCATAAAACTGTCTGCTTGGTGGTTCATCTCAGCAAAGAGAAGCTGTCTACAACAAAAAGTTAATAAGATTAATTTTTAGCTCTTACAGACTCAAGGACATTTCCCATTTTTAACCAAAAGAGAAAAAAAAAAAAAAAACTGAGTCTGCTGATAAAGCTCATTCTAAGTAGATGTCTGAGGCATGTATGTAGACCTGGTACATGTGTATAACTCTCACTTCAGTATTACTTCTCTTGACATTGTGTTGGGCCTTGAGAGGCCTGGGCGTGAAACCTAATGGCACTTCCTGAGCCTAGCTAAAGTTTAGTGACCTGTCTCTGGCCAGCTAGGACTCAGCAAGACGCCTAATGGCTTCTGGCCTGCTACTTCTGTGCAGGAGTGGGAATTATCATTTCAATAGTCACAGTTTACTATTGGCCCTTACCTCTTCCTCCATCCTAAAATCACCGCCTTCATCCCCAACATTATATAGGCATCTGCTTGTAACAATAAAACGAGTTCCTGTGAGTTCCTGCTTACACAAGACTCCCAACTCAGTGTGGTTTTTCTCTGGTGACTATGAGAGGTTTTGAGCGGTCCGACGCTCATTCTTTCTCCTCAGCCCCTTAGGAGAAACCAGCTGGCCTGGTCCCTCCTCAGCACTACCTACCCACCAGTGAGGAGCCCTGCAACATTGGACTCTCCTTGTCCCTGATTTGGTAAGCCTTCCTCTTCCCAGTCTGGCTGGGAAATGAGTACAATTCTTATTTGCTAATTTCATCTATTTTCCTGGACATTTCACTATCTCTCCTTTCTCCCTTTCCTTTTCCAGCTAGGCAAGGAGGAGAATTGCCTTTTTGGCTTGAGCCTTCCAACTAGTGTTCCCCCTGAATACTAATCCTCTCTAAAATAAACCTAATTTACCTTTATCATAGTTTTTTTTTACTTTTCAATTCCTTGCTAATCAGACAAGGACTCAAAAGTGGGTGTTCACAGGCCCAGAAGCTCTTGCATAATCTCTCCCATGACACAAAAATTGTGCATCAGAGGTAGGGGTATTGTGTGTTCCAGGCCAGCCTGGGCTAGAGAATAAATAAATGAATATCTTGAAAATGAGAGAGTGCTGCTTGAGCTTCCTTAGGTCACAGATTGTGATGATGAAATTAGCATAAATGAGGTACTTACTAGGCACTACTTTTGGGAGGAACAGAACACAAGGTAAAAAGAAAAAGGAAATGTGCAGTAACAGAGTTCAACAAAAAACTATAGCACTAGAGTGACCCCTTCAGACTTTTTCCAAGTAGGAAGGAGAGAGCCCAGACATACCATTATGCTGATCAGTCATTGGATGAAGGCTTCTCCTAGAAGGGCTTATGACTCAGTGTCGCGACCACCTCGACCAGCAAGAATGACACGACCCGAGAGCTCTTCTTTAAGCAGTTTATTCAGGAACCTTGAACAATCTTCTGACCCCGGGGAGAGCCAACCCACAAGCTAAGTAGGCCTGTGCTAGCCAACCCTAGTGAGCCACGTGGCCCATGCAGATAGGTCCACGATTAAGGAAGCAGAATTAGTTAAGCAGCCTCAGCCAAATAAGGACTTGTTTATCCCAGAGAGCGCTCGCTATCGGGCTAGCGGAAGGCAGAAGCCAACGCCATCTTTAGGGCGCGGCACATAGCAGCTCTCCACAGTTCCCCCTATTTGTTTTAAACGAAACAGGTGAGAGTAGAGGTCTGAGCTCTGTAGTGAAATCCAGTACCGATTTTTCCAGAGGCGGGAGTAAGGATGGATATTATGGGGAAAGGACAGTACTAACCCGATTTCTCTCAGACATGCTCTCCTCTAGGCTGCTAACTGCAGGCGGCATTCCTAGAGTGCCGTGCTTTGCCTCGCAACCTGAACGTGCTGAGTATTCTAGCTCTTCATGACAGCAAGCCATGCATAAGGGGACTGTCCTGCCTCAATGGCTGTAAAGGCCTGAATAATCAAAGCTGCATTCCTTTGCTGTGTGACCCTCATCTTGCATAGACACCATAGGCCCACCAAGAAGGCCAGCACCAGGAGACCAGCCATCGCTCCCAATAGCACCATGACAAAAGGGAGCCCACCTAGGCTGAGGGGGAATATCCATGTCATCTCCATAACTCTGAGGCCATCGACCACTAATCCAGGAGGCATTAACTGAAAATTGGCCTGGGCTCCAAGGGGCTTCCATCCAGGCAGCAGACTGATTATAAAGCATCACACATGGGCTTATTTGACTAATATTACTTACCAGCAAAAAGCACAAACTTCCCACTAGTGGTACACTAACATTGCCTTTAACGGGACTAATTTCCCCATCCAAGGGCAAATAGAAGAGACCTAAACTTTTATTGCTAGCAAAAACGCGAGGGAAAACTTGGGCATTATATTGAACCGGAAGAGGCTTTGGAAACACTGACAAGATCCCCCATCAAGGTTCCGCCTGAGTCAGACTCCACCTCAGGCCTATCAGCATCCATAGTGGAAGGATCTTCATGTTGGACTTTTCTTGTCAGTCTCTCGGGCACCCACACTGGATCCTGACGATCCTGCGGAAAAACACAAACAGACCCTCTCGTCCACATCAATACAGGATCAGGGCCATGCCACGTTCCAGTGAGCACATCTTTCCATTTAACATATCCTTTCAGGGATCCACCTTGACGTTGATGACGATCTGCCGTGGAAAGGCCATCCACATCCAAATTTTAAAAATTAAGAGTAAAAAGAGCTAGAGATATACTTTCCTTGGGGATGCAGCCTTGGCCAATTCCTCCTTTCTGTTTTTGTAAGCATTCTTTTAAGGTGTGATGAGCACGTTCCACAATTCCTTGTCCTTGAGGATTATAGGGTAATCCATGATTAAGCTGTACCTCCATCTGTTTGCAGAAGGAGGTAAAAGTCTGAGCCATGTAGGCTGGTCCATTATCTGTTTTTAGTTGTTGTGGCTTCCCCCATGCCGCCCAGGCTCCCAAGCAATGTTCTATGACATTGCAAGCTTTTTCTCCACTCAAGGGCGTAGCATAAATGACACCTGAACAGATGTCCACAGAAACATGAACATATCTTAAAGTTCCAAATTCTGAAATATGTGTTACATCCATCTGTCAGATCTTAAGCGGCATCAACCCTCTAGTATTTACCCCTACACTGGGAGGATGATGGTGAATCACACATTGAGGGCAATCTAGAACTACCTGTTTGGCATCTGCTCGAGACAGATGAAATTTCATTTGTAAGGTCTTAGCGTTGACATGGAAAGTTTGATGAAATTGTTTGGCTTGATCTAAAGACAAACTCAAAAAAATACATTCCATCCTGGTCCATTGGTCAACAACATCATTTCCTTTACTTAATGGTTCAGGCAATCCTGTATGCGCTCTAATATGTTGAATATAAAAGCAATGTTTTCTATGCCAAATCAAATTTTTTAACTCTTGTAATAAGGCATATACAGTACTGTTATTCTTTATAGGGCCTGTTATTTCTAAAAATTTTACTGCATTAACTACATATGCTGAATCTGAAATCAAATTAAATGCAAATTGACAATTTTTAAACACTTCTAACACTATTTTCAATTCCACAATTTGAGGAGAGCCTGGTTAAAACTGGCATAACACAGGTTCCTGCTTCTCTACCATTTAAGCCCCACAACCTGTCTTTGAACCATCAGTAAATACATTTGGTGCTCCCTTAAGGGGAGATATGGAGGTGATTTTAGGAAAGATTACAGGATGTTCCTTGAAAAATGATAATAATGGATGTTTTGGATAATGATTATCTATCATTCCATCAAAACTACACTGTAAAATTGTCCAATCATCTACAGTGCCACATAAGATCTTAATTTGATGACTAGAATAGGGCACTATAATCATGGCAGGAGCAACTCCAAAAAACTGTAAACATTGTTGTATACCATTTAAAGCTAGAGCAGCAACCACAGTGGGATAATGTTCTATGGATTTAACTGGGGAAACTTTTGGATATATCCATAATAATGGTCCATCCTGCCATAATAAACCTGTAGGTTGACTATAGGTGGAAAATATACATAATGTAATGGGCTTACCTTCTTGCCATCTTTGTAAAAAGGCATTTTGTAACCTTTCTTTAACCTTTTGTAAGGCTTGTTTAGCTTCTTCTGTTAATTGTCTAGGGGAATCCAGTGCCGAATCGCCCACCAATATATTATAAAGCGGCCTTAATTCATAATTTGGCAACTTTAAATAACTTCAGACCCAATTAATGTTTCCCAATAATTTTTGAAAATCATTTAAGGTTTTTAAATTATCTTTTCTCAAATCAACCTTTTGTGGGACTATTTGATTTTTATTAATTTTGGCTCCTAAGTAATTCATGACCTTATCCTTTTGTACCTTCTCAGGAGCAATATATAGGCCTTTCTTCTTTAGCAATTTGATTAATTTTATAAATGCATTATCTAAAACCTTTTTATCTTTTGCAGCAAGCAAAATGTCATCCATATAATGGACACATTTAATTGCAGGAAATTCCTGCCTTAAAGGTTGGATGGCGGAACCTACATACAATTGACACATGGTAGGACTATTAGCCATGTCCTGTGGTAAAACAACCCATTTATATCTTTGATCTGGTTCTTCATGATTGCAGGATGGCACAGTAAATACAAACCTTTCATTATCTTGTTGACACAGAGGAATGGAGAAAAAACAATCTTTAATATCAATAACGATTATAGGCCAGGAAGCCGGCAATGATGAACAATGGCAACCCTCGTTGTATTAGGCCCATAATCTGCATTTGCTGATTAATAGCTTTCAAATCATGTAGCAAACGTCATTTACAAGATTTCTTTTTAATCACAAATATGGGTGTATTCCATGGTGACATTGAAGGTTTTATATGTTTTAAAATTAACTGCTCTGCCACTAATTCCTTAGCAGCACTTAATTTTTCAGAGGAGAGTGGCCATTGAGGAACCCACATTGGCCCCTCTGTCTTCCAAGTGACGGGAATCCCTTCCTCAGCGGCCCCTATGAAAAACACACACCTTGCTTGGGGCTTCTCTGTTGAGTGGTAATTGGACTTTTACATCTTTGCAGGTACTTCTTTATCCCATACCCTGGATGGTACCCCATATCCTGTATAATCTTTTGGGAAATTTTTGAGTATTTATTACTTAATTTAAAATCCATGTCTTTTAATAGGTCTCTTCCCCAAAGGGAAATAGGAAGTTCTAGCACATATGGTTGCATGACCCCAGAATGTCCCTCCTGATCTTGCCATTTTAACTGTCTTGCACTCATATCTGGAGTTTTTGCATAACCTAGGCCTTGAAGAGTTTGAGAAGAAGCCTGTATTGGCCAATTGGATGGCCAGTCTCTTTTTGAAATAATACTTTTATCTGCCCCGGTATCCAGAAGCCCAAGAATTTCTTTGCCTTTAACCCTTAATATTAATGTAGGTCTCTGCTCAAGATCCAGGGATAAAAATGTTAAATCATCCCCTGTGGACTCAAATCCTTTATCTCCTCTCTCTCGTAAATCAGCAGTAAATCTTTCATGAAGGCTGGGTAAAATGAGTAACTGGGCTATACAATCTCCGGGGGAAATGGCCACAATACCTCGAGGGGAAGACACCATGATCTTAACTACACCGGTAAAATCTGGATCAATCATGCCTGGATGAACTATCAGGCCTCGTAGGGCTGATGATAATCTTCCTAGCAACAAACCAACTGTACCCAGTGCTAGGGGTCCTTTAAAATCAGTATCCACCACCTGGACCCCCATGCGAGGAGTTAATATGAGTCTGATGGTGGCACGGAGGTCCAATCCTGTTGAGCCCGCAGTGGCTCTCTGTGGTCCCTCGGATGACAGAGGGTGGGCCATCTCTCCATTTCCTGGTTGTTGTTCTGACTCTCTATTGCCCCATATATTTGTGGGCCCTGGTGGCGTGGGTCCCACTGTCCATTTTTTGGATGGGCTCCACCATAACCTGGACTAAGAAGTTGCCCATTAATATCCTTCACAGATCAGCATTCATTAGCCTAGTGGTTCCCCTTTTTACATTTTGGACATAGCCCAAGCTGCCTGGGGCGTAGGCTGTTTCCTGTATTTGGTGTATTTTCCCTCTCAGGGCATTGCCTTTTAAGGTGTCCCATCTTGCCACATCTAAAGCAAGCCTTTGAATTTCCTCTCTTGTTTTGAGACAGCTGTACCACAGCCACTGCAAGACCAGCATTTGTCAGGGGTCCTCCTAGTTCTCTACAAACTTTCATCCAAGCCTCCAGTCCCTTGCTCTTATATGGGGTAATAGCAGCTCTACATTCATTTGTACATTGCTCATAAACTAACTGTTTTATAAGGAGCATAGCAGCATCAGGATCCCCAAAAATCCTTCCTGCCGCTTCTACCATTCTCGCCACAAAGTCAGAGAATGGCTCCATGGGTTCTTGTAAAATCTTAGTAAGATTACCATTGACTTCTCCTTTGTTCAGCAAGGATTTCCATGCCTTAATGGCAATCGGATTGACCTGTCCATAAACCTGTACAGGATATCCTGTGTGCAGGTTGGCAAACCTTCCCTGTCTTAGCAACATATCTCTGTCCCAGATGGGATTTCCATCCCTAGCATTGACAGCAGCCTGCTCTGTAGCAAATTCAATTGTAAAGGCTCTCCAATCTAAATATTGTCCTGGACTCAAGCAGGCTCGGGCTAGTCCACCCCAATCATTTGGAGTCATGCAGTGCCTGTTTAATGACTCTACTTGGGCTATGGTGAATGTAGCAGTTATGCCATATGTTCTGACTGACTCAGCTAGGGACTTGATGACCTTAAAATCAAGAGGCTCCTCATAGCGGTTACCCTGAGCATCTTGAAAAACTGAACAAGCAAGTTGTAGCTCTGATCTTACAGCTCGCCACACTTCCGGGCAAAAGGAACGTCCTGAACCTCCCGAGGGAGCTGGGTTGCCCGACTCATCGTACAATGGCGGAGCAGAAGGGATCTTGTTCAGTTGTCCCACCGTATTATTGGGCCCTGACTTTTTTTTTTCCTTCTTTTTATCCTTCAAAGAATATTGTTCTATCCTCTCTACCAAAGCTTGCAGCTCCTCATCTGTATCAGAGCAGTCCATGGTTTCCCTTTCTCCTGACTTCTCTGATCTTTCTTCCTTTAACATTTAAACCATTGTTTCAAAAAATCAAGAGTATGAAAACTAAAGGAATTAAGAGAACAAAGAAAGAGACAGATAAATCCAGGAGTGCATTAAATGCAATTTATTTGAAATTTACAAATAGAAGATTAGTTTAGGTTGTGGCAAAACAGGAAGATCTCCACACCCTGATGCAGGAGGATAGAGCTCCCATGCACCACTAAATAAAGGTGAGTGATGGCTTTGGGTATGAGTGCCTGATCTTTCTCAAAAGTTGTCAACTTGGGGCTGGGGAGATGGCTCAGAGGTTAAGACACTTGCCTGCAAAGCCTAACAATCTGAATTTGATTCCCTATTTCCCACATAAAGCCAGATGCGCAAAGTGGCATATGCATGAGGAGTCTTTTCACAGGCTGGACACCCCTATGCACCCATTCTCACTGTCTCTTCTATCTCTCTGCTTGCAAATAAATATTGTTTTTTTTAAAAGTCAATATGTCAGGCTCTAGATAATAGTCTGGTATCTGAGAACAAAAATATCAGCTGCCCAATCAAATGGCTTTGTTTATCCTAAGAATTTTCAGGGTGTACTGGGGTCACCTGGTGGGCAAAATATCTGTTATAAATGAGATGTCTATATCCAGGAAAAGAAAAACATCATGGAAGATCACAAAATTTGCCTCAGCTGTGAAATGGCTGTTTAAATAGAAATGAGTAGATTTCTCTTTATCGTAACATTAATGTTTGACTTTTAGCTTTACTATGTCAATAACATTATAAGATGAAAAAATATTGAAGTTCTCCAAACTCTCTCTTAATGGATTCAATGAGAAATTGCTTTTGATTGCTTCTGAACAAGAAAGCATCACTTTTCATAATGGAGGCATTTAGATGTCCCACTAATCAACTGCTGAGATTAGTTGGACATCTGTAGGCTCTTTATCTTCATTGATGGGGATGTCTCAAAGAGCCCAGCTTAAGGGAATTTCATGACTGGGCAAGTTTTATTCAGTGCAGAGTTTCCTCATTCTTGTTAGAACACATCCTTAACACCCCCTACTGCCCAAACTGAGGCAACTGTGAATTTTTACTTACTCTCATCTCTGTGTCTTTCTACCTCACCCTGATGCAAGGTTTTGGGGCTCAGGAGGGGTCTCCCAAGTTTATGAACCCCTATATTGAATTCTTATCCTATTTTAACAAATAATTGTTAAAAATGGACTCAATACAGACAAATTATGTGAATTATTGAGTTTAGGGAGTAACCACAAATTGTGGGATTTATTTAAGGGAAATTGGGGTCTAGGAAAAGTCTAGAATAGTCACAAGCACATGGAAGATATAAAGCATGCAGTCTTGTGGAAAGCATAGTATGGTCCATTTAAGAGAAATGGAGATCTGGACAGAGGCTAGAACAGAGCCATAAGCACATGGAAGACAGGACCTAGGAGCTTATATAGGGAGATTTAGAAGAAACATGCACTCATGTGAAGGCGTACCATCTGCCATGAGCCTTCCAATGGAAAAAAAATTTAGAGAACAAGCAGTAGTGGCTTAAGAATAGGAGAAAGAGCAGAGGCCAGTAAGTTAAAAAGGAGATATAAAGGGAAGAGAAAGGAAGGGAGGAGTGTACTTAATAGATTGATATTGTATATATATATATATATATGTAAGTACAATGATTGAGATGGGGAGGTAATATGATGGAGAATGGAATTTCAAAGGGGAAAGTGTGTGGAGGGGGAAGGGAGGGAACTACCATGGGATTTTTTTTATAATCATGGAAAATGTTAACAAAAATTTAAAAAATAAAATAAGATCATCATAACAAAAAAAAAAAAAAAAAAGAATAGAAAGAATGACAAGGCAATGAGAAATACCTGTGGCTTCCCCCTGAGTTTAGAGGAATTACACAGGTACCTGGCCTAGAGTTTAAAGGAGATACTCACATGGTAGATCTAGAGTGTAAAGGAAACACACTTGTGGTAGACTCATATCAGAGCAAAATCATGTATGCAATTAAACTGAGAAGTTACCTCAAAGCATAAAGCAGAGGCAAGCAAAAAATTATCTAGGCCAAGAAACAATGCTCTGTTCTCCCACCTCCTGCCTGTCTGGGGTGGAGGAAGTCAGAGATTACAGGGCCGAAAAAGCTGAAAACAGCACAGAGAAGCTTCCGTGTGTAACTGATTGGTTTGTCAAAGGGCAGATCCCAAAGGCCAGCCCACCTAGGTAGTGAAAGCAAGCACTAGGTAGTGTGCTAGACTGTGGGCAGCAGGGGGCGCTGTATCTGTTGTGCATGAATCTGGATCAGAAGGGAGCTGCATTTCTGCAGGATGGTATCTACTGGTTCTCGCTGAGCTCCTGCCCCTAACTGAAACTGCCTAAAAGAAGCTAGCTTTCTCCTTAGTCTTCTTTAAACCCACCCAGGCCTTGGGTTCTATCTAGTGCATCTGTGGCTCAGCGCAGAGATTGAGTCAATGAAGCAAAACTTTTCCTCATCTCAGCCAAGTCATGAAAGCAAGAAGTTCCCTCTGTCTGCTGGAAGCTGAAGCTGGGCTCTGGCCACGGTGTTCTTCCAAGGCGTGCTAACTTTCCTCCAGCAACCCTCCACCACAAACGAAGGGATCTATCTAAGCACTTCTCTACACAGAATCTGTCCTTGGTTTCTAGCCAGTTTTTATTTTCTTGCCTTTAAGCTACTCTGAGGCCTTTCTTCACCCTTCCTTTTCAAATCACCTCTTCCTCCCACTTCCACAGCTGGAAAATGCTTCAGCTTGTGATACAAAACTACAAATATCTATGTTCTCTTTATGTTTGTACATTTATACTATTTTTCATTTATACAAATCATATTTATCTGTTATAAATTTCATCCAGAATCAACTTGCAATTTAATTGTGATTTGGAAAAGAAAAGTCTGTAAGTATCTCTCAAAGGAGAAGGGAGAAGAAGAAAAAGTTGTTTCTTGTCCACATCAAGTAGAGTCACAGGTTCACTGAACTTGGAAAAGCAGAGACTCTGGCATCTTTGCCTCTGCATAGTTAGCAGGGCAGGCCAGATGTTAATTTTCCAGACACTCTGCTTGGTACTGATGCTGATCACATTGCAGAAGGAAGGTGTTTTGATACCTGTCCATTAAAATCTCTTTCCTGCTTTGACTCAATAATGTTCATGGTGTTTAGGCCCTGAGATGTGAATTATCTCTTGCCTCGTTCCCCAGTCCTGTTTTTTGGCAAACAACCCGGACCCCTCCTGGGAGGGAGGTCTTCCATAGGATTTAAACATTGTGGTTGGTCAAATTCAGCCCTCAGAACTTGATGGCAAGGCTAACTTCTTCCCCAGACAGCCCCTAGCCCTAACCAACCAGCTGGCGCTCTGGTTCACCTGAGCCAGAAGACATCCCACCCCCATAAGGACATAAATAACTTTGCAAGGGAAAGGCAGGCTCTCTGATCACCTGGGAACTTCCAGCTGTGGATGAGGGACTTGGTCTAGGCCTTAGCCCAGGCCCAGCCAGGAGGGCCCCTAGCCCTTACTCTCCACATGACTCTTTAATCCCCTTCAGCTCCCCACATGGCAAGAACTCCTTAAATTTTCTTTTTCCTTTCCACACCTTTTTTCCCAGGCCCTCCATGTGAGATCTCTAGCCCTGTGGGTGCCTTTCTTTGGCTCTGTACTTCCCTCAATAAATATATTTTAAAAATTATCCTTCTCAGTCTTCTTTTTTATTCAATTCTGTCCCGTCCCGTGGGACCTAGTTATTCATGGGGGCGAGGAGGACCCTAACCTGAAATAAGTTGGGCGAGAGAGAGGAAGAGACTCAAGCAAATGTACACTTGTCAAGAGTCCAATTTTATTGAGCCACAGCAGCCTTTTAAAGGGTTAGGGTTAGGGTTTTGGGTGAGGGGGGGGCTGGAGGGGGCAGGTGGTGGAAAGTTACAGAATCTTCTTGGCCTTTGGCCTAGGACAGTTTGCGGTTATGGTTATTCCAAGAATTCATGGTACAGTTCTCACTTCTCTGCAGTTGCTAGGCAGGGTGTTAATTAGGTGTGGCAGGGTGGGGGGATGGAATCAGTTAGGTATGGCGGGGTGGGGGGATGAGGAAAGGTCAGAAGTTGCTCAGGGCAGAAGTTGCTCAGGACAGAGGTTATCTCAGGGCAAAGGTCTGTTCAGGGCTCATCTCCTCATCTCCAACACAATTCTTTGATTAAAATTAGAAACAAATCTAGGGTTTGGGGTTTGCAGACCTTCCTGGACCACTAACACCCCATTACAAGATGAAGTTTAACTATTTATAGGTGTCAGAGACTTGGAAGTGTTTTGTTGGTCTTTAGATTTATATCCTTATATAGATTTGTATCCTTCTAAACATTCTAAGAAATAACCCCATGAGGGGAGATACTTCTCCTGACACAGACTCCCACAAAGTTTCTTGCAATCAACTTTTCTTGTACCTTCCTTCCTTTCCTCATTCACTCTCTCAATCACTCATCTCTATATTAAGTTAGCAAATACTTGTTAAGCAGCTACTACTTTTCAGGCACTGAAAAATATTGTCCTGGAGATATAGCACTGGACAAGAAAAATCTATCCTGCTCTCATGAAGACAATATACTTTATCCACTGCCTCAACCATCATCGTTTCTACTTGCAGTGTGTAGATTTTCATGCTGCCAATTTCTTTGTCTCATGACCAGGAAAAAGTAGGAACGAGGAAAATGAGGTAAGGAAAAGTTTTATTGAGGTAGAAAAAGTATAAAATCCCCAAAGTGTCAGGGCAAGCATGCTTAGGATTCCAGCCTACCTTCCAAGAAGAGAGAAACAAAGATAGTTGAAGTCAGGAGGAAAAGTTGGGGATTTTGAGTCAGAATTTAGAAAAGCAGGCTGGCCTGGCCAGGTTCTGTGAGCCAGAGCAATGAGGGAGGGGCTTCTGCAGATTTAAGTACATTAGCTCTTTAAGGAGATAAATATTCTTCCCAATCATTAGCATGTCTGTAGGGGAAAGATTAACTGGCTCCACTTCCTCTGGTCAGAAGTGGTTCTTCTCTTTCTAATGTTACAAGGGCAACAGGATGAGGGATCTGTCCTTCAATGACCTCCAAGCCTGCTGTCTGCCTGCCTACAATGCAAGTACCTTAGGAAACATAACATACTGATCCATAACATAATCCACATTAACATAAGAAAGATCTGTGCTCAGAGAATTTTGTAGTGTCTGTCAGTGACTGCTTACCAACAGAAGCAAAGATGATGACCTCACAGTGCCTGACTCTACCTATTCAAGATTATCATAATAGGAGGCAAAGATCATGACATAAAAAATAAAAGAGAGACTGATTGTGTGGGGAGGGGATATGATGGAGAGTGGAGTTTCAAAGGGGAAAGTGGAGGGAGGGAGGGAGGAAATTACCATGGGATATTGTTTACAATCATGGAAGTTGTCAATAAAAAATAATAAAAAAAGAAAGCCAAAGAAAAAAGAAAGAAAACGATGGGGTGCTAAAATGATAGGGAAATATCAACTACTGTCAGAACATAAAGGAAACCTAAAAATTTATCATAACCCATCAATCAAGCATCCAGAATAGAAAGATGTGAGTATAACTATGAAAAAGAATTGCATATAAAACTTTAAAGTGAAGGAACCCCAGGAGGGGGACCCCACGCTCTGCCCGGATATGGTGACACCCCAAATCACTCAAGAGAAGTGGTCTTGATGCAAACTGCAAGAGGATTTTATTCCAAGAGCGCTGGGGCCCACAGTCGTACACCACACAGGGGTAGAGGACTGCAGAGCCCCGAATGCAGGAACGGGACAGTTTTTATAGGGTTTCTAACAAAGTCTGTGCATTAGACCAATCATTTTTTTAATATCAGGAGCCCGCGGGGTGCGAGCCAGTCAGTTTGTGCCACTCCATAGTTTCTAAGCCAATTAGTTTAATTTGTTCAAGCCCCTCGTGGACCAATCAGTCTCTTATGACCTTGGTGGTCAGCATTTGCGCAGGTCCTTGGGTGGGGGTAGCAGAGTGTAGTATCAGTCTCCTATGACCTTGGAGGTCTGAGGCAGGCTGCTACAGCTTATGGTGCAGGCTATTTACAGAAACCAAATAAGTGGTTTACTTTATGACTCATTTCCCATCCTTGAGGGCTATCTCACGCCCTTTTTACCTAGTTTTATATTAGGAGCGGGCTCTGATATAATGAGAAGAGGGATTCTTTACTTGCTTTCAACAGAGAGTAAAGCCTGGAGTTTGAGGTATGCAGGGGCCCACTTAAGCTCCCTTTGGAGCATGATAGTATTTCTGGGCTTCTGAATTTTTGGGCCTTTCAAAAGGACATTCCATTTACTTCATATTTTCTATATCTTCATGAAAACTTGATTCCTTTACACTGAAGGACTCAGGAACCAGATGGACGCCATGACAGACTTCAGAGTCCTCAGTAGGCCTACGTTTCTGCTTTCCAGCAAGGTCTAAGTTTTTATTTTCTGGTAAGGGTGAGTTTAACAGTTACTGGAAACTGATTATGCCATACATTCCTGTAGTCATAGATAAGTTCAATTCCCCTAGCCCCACCCTGCCAACTTTTAGCCCACCAAATTTGCCCACCAAAATCCTAAGCCAATCAGAAGGGTACAAGTGCAGTTGCTGTTTAAATCAACCAATCATGTACCCATCCCCTTCTTCTATGTTCAAATCCCTATAAAAGCCCTACCCTCCCGCCACTCAGGGCTCTTGTACAGATCCACTGCAGTGGTGAATCTAGAGACCAAGCTTAAGCCCTAAATAAAGCTCCTTGCCCTGCATACGTGTTTGGTTCTCCTTGGTGGTCACTGGGAGTGCCGAGAACTGGGCATAACAATGCTATCACAGAACGCACAGGATTGTGACTTTATTTTCACATTATTGTTGCCTGAGGTTTCCAACAGGAACAGTCCTCTGTGAGTCTAGGATAGCATGTTCTGGGAGGTGATCAACCTAGGAGCTAGAAAAGAGGGAAAAGCTCACCAAAAACCTGATGAGCAGCCAGGCTTTTTATCCTGGGTTCAGGCCAGAATCCAGAAGTCAGCACACCGGGATGCAGCATTGGGAAGGGACGGGCTGGAGCTCCACATGACCTGAGAGATTCCAGCTCTGCAGCAGCTGCTGAAGACAGGCAATGCCAGGAATTAAAATCTGTATTTCTCCTATGGGCCTTTCTGTCTAACTGCCTCTCCCTGATGCTACCTATTTCCCTTTCATAAGGCTACACATTGCCTCCGTTAATGCATTTCATTTTCAATTAGTAAAAGTCACAGAAAACCTTTCTTAATAAGAAACACTTCAACATATGTTAGCATGATTTGTTTATCACATTGTTGTTTTACATTTCATAAGGTATCATTGAAAAAAACAAAAGCAAGTAGGTAAACAAAGAAATCCCAAGATAAAAATTCAATCTCCTGAAGTTGACTGATACTTGATTCTCTGTTTAAAACAATATTATTTTCTTAAATGTTAATATGTTCTTAATAAGTTTTATAGAAAATGCTGGTTCAAACAACAAGGATTTTATATTTTATCCTTTTACTGAATGAACCATCTAACACTTGGTGATTGGATATTATCCAAATGCTGCTTGTTTTTCCATTGAGAAAGCATTCAATAGCCAAGTAGCCACTACCATAACAATAGGAGGAATTCCACTAAAATATTCAGGGCTGGAAAAATGGCTTAGTAGTTAAGGTGCTTGCTTGAAAAGCCTAAGGACCCATGTTCAACTCTCCAGATCCCACATAAGCCAGACACACAAAGGTGAGGCAAACGAAGGTCGCACATGCCCACTAGGTGGAGCGAGCATCTGGAGTTCAATTGCAGTGGCTGAGGTGCTGCACCAATTCTCTCTTTCTCTCCATAAACTTTTTTTTTAATTTATAAATCTTATTTTAAAAATTACTTTAAAAATTACTACTTAGAGCATTACAGCTAAACTAAAATTACTTGAATTGAAAGGCCCAAGAATCCAGAAGCCCAGAAATACTATCACGCTCCAAAGGGAGCTTAAGCAGGCCCCTGCATACCTCAAATTCCAGGCTTTACTCTCTGTTGGAAGTAAGCAGAGAATCCCTCTTCTCATTATATCAGAGCCTGCTCCTAATATAAAACTAGGTAAAAAGGGCGTGAGATAGCCCTCAAGGATGGGAAATGAGTAATGAAGTAAACCGCTTATTTGGTTTCTGTAAATAGCCTGCACCATAAGCCTTAATAGCCCACACTGTAAGCCGTAGCAGCCTGCCTTAGACCACACTTTGCTACCCCCACCCAAGGACCCGCGCAAACGCTGACCACCGATGTCATAGGAAACTGATTGGTCCACGGGGTGCTTGAGCAATTTAAACTAATTGGCTTAGAAACTAGAGTGGCACAAACTGACTGGCTTGCACCCCGCGGGCCCCTGATGTTAAAAAATGATTGGTCTAATGCACAGGCTTTGTTAGAAATCCTATAAAAACTGTCCCGTTCCTGCATTCGGGGCTCTGCAGTCCTCTACCCCTGCGTGGTGTATGACTGTGGGCCCCAGCGCTCTTGGAATAAAATCCTCTTGCAGTTTGCGTCAAGACCGCTTCTCGTGAGTGATTTGGGGTGTTGCCATATCTGGGCAGAGTGTGGGGTCCCCGTTTTGGGGATCCTGCAGAATCAGTTTGTATAATTTGGCATATCCCACAAAACTTCCATTGTGCCTATGGTTTAGATCTTCCAGATTGATGATTAAATAAATGACACTAGTTGCCAAGACTGACTTTCCACTTTCTGAGCAAAGATATTCTTAGTTCTTCTAAATGTAAGGTCTATTCCTTTTGGAAAACATGCAACATCCTTTTGTAAAACAAGTACTCTATGTTCTGTGGAAATAGTTTGAGCCATTATTATTAAAGAAAGACATATACTTTTATAAGGACTTTGAAACACGATTACTAAATATTCAGAATTTGTCACAGAGAACTTCCACAGTAAGCCTGTGAGAAAAGAAAACCTAGAGAAATAAAAGCTAAAACCAGAGGATTTTATCAACTGGAAAAAGTTATTAAGATTCCCTTTAACTTGAAGGGAAAGGACTCTACCAGGTACTTCTAATTACCTCCTGTGCTGTAACACTTCAGGAGAGAAACTCTTAGATTCATATTTCTCATCTCAAACTTATACCAGCTTCTAGGAACAGATCTGCATGGACTTCAGAAAAGCCGGTTGACACTCATCTTCCACTACAATGACAATCACGTAGCTGAGGTAAATAAACTCAAATTCCTCTCATAGCCTTTCTAATTGTCATTTTTATAGTTCTTAATTATTTTTATATTTAAATGTTTTAAGAATTGTCTAAAACATTTGGGATCTTTGATATACTCCTAAGTGACAAAAATGTTAATCTTGTTTTTTAGATGAGCTGAAGATAAGGATGATATCATGTCCTTACATTAATGATTGTTTGGTTCTGGCTGAGAGTTGCAGAAAGAGGAATTTGCATGGGATTTGGAGGACAGAATTAAAGCATCAACAGTTACAGGTTGAAGGTCATAAAGGACAAATGCAGTAACTAGAAGATGCCAAGATGCTAGCAGGTTTCAGTTTATTCTGTTCTATGTCCGGCACTTCTTCCTAATGTGGAGGGTATTGATCAAGGATAGTGCTAGGCCCACCCCAGACACTTACCAGCCAGCTCTCACAGTGCAGACTTGGCAGACTTGCAGAGGTCATGGGCAGGCTCGGACCTTCAGGCCGACTGGATGTTGACTTTCTTGTCCTCCAACTCTATTAGACTCCCCATCTGCAGATAAATATTGGTCCAGTTTCCCTAACTCTCCATGATCCTGGGATCTTGTATCCAAGAAAGGTCTGTAACAGATATTTAATATGTTAGGAATAAGTCAAGGTGTATTTTTTCCAGGATTGTGTACTAATATGAAATGAGACAGAAAAGATGGAGTGGCCCTTCTCTAAAAACAGGTCAATATTGACTGTTACAGGCTATAAAGCTCCTTATCGGTTCAGTTTCCTGTGTAGAACATTATTTTCCTGCTGTGCTGCTTTTGCCCTACCCTCATATTATGGAGTGAACAGAGTCACAGGGTGAAGCCCTGGAAGCATTCTTGCTCTCCCTGCTTCCCTCTCACTCTCTCACCCCAGCTGTGGGCTTCGCTTGCCTGTTCCCCCTTTCCCTGGGGCAGCACAAGTTATACCATACCATCCCCCTATGACAGAATGGAGCTCTGAAAAGAACTGTTCCTGAGGTTGCTGAGTTGTTACTCTTTAAGATGCCTTACTGGTATTGCTGAGCAGTACATCAGCTGGAAAAAAAAAAAAAAAAACCTAGAAGAAAATGGGTATCCTGCCATTCTACATTTCTCACTCTGCGAGTAGACCTAGAAATTTCCATTTGGACTTTTTTTACTGAACAATTTGGTAGCATTTCTATTTATTACCCATTAAATTGCCTTTTAATTGGTGCAGCTGTTTTCAGCATGTTTGAAGCATATCGGAACTATCTTCCCTAGAACCATTTTAGGCTCACTTCCTGCCCTGGATTACAGTGCTGCTACTTGAAACTCTGTGCTTGGGTCTCCCAACTTGAACAAAAACTGTTTAGACTAACAGTTTCTGATACCCATAATTCCTGTGAGTAGTGGGGAAAAGAAGGGTATTAAAGATTAGAAGTAGCCAGGGATTGGGATTTGGAAGCTAGTCCAGTGGGTAAGGGTGATGCGTGAGAGCTCTGTGAGATTAAAACTCCCGTATGCAAGCAGCTCTCAAGATTGGGGTTCTTATGTACATTAGCAAAGAATTAGAACACAGACTCAGAGGAGGGTAAATGATGAACGATCAGATTTATTTTAGGGAGGATTAAGAGGGAAAGCAAAACAGGAAAGTGCCCAAGGTAAAGAAATTCTCCCTCTTGCAAGGATAGGCAAGGGGAGGGAAGATGAGACATCCCCCCTCACACACAGAAAGAGAGAAGAGACTTGAAAGGACAAGAGATATTATCCATGTGGTTCAGGTCCAATTATATGAATCAGGCCTCCAATTAAAATGAACATCATCATCAGACTCAGATGGGTAAGGAGGGACCTGATTGGTTGGTGGGCTCAAGAGACTGATTCAAGGAAGGACCTGTCCACAGGTGCAAAACCTAAAAAAGTTGAAAAAGAAGCAGGAAGGTGATGTTAGCGTTGTCACTTGCAGCCATCTTGGATAAAACTGAATTAGATTCAAGGTCTAGTCTTGCCAAGGCAGATAAAATGGCATCCATGTTTCTGTGGGCCAATCCTTAGCTAACTACTTACCAGGAGAAACCGCCTTGCTCCTAATCTGTATCAAAAGCACTTACCACTGAAGCATGAGAGCCTGAGAGGACTTGAGACCATCTGAGTTAACTTCCCCAGCAGCCACATAAATAGCTGGGCATGGCTATTTATGTAACCCCAGTTCCATGGGCAGCAGAAATGGAAGAATTACTGGGGCTTCTGCAAACATCAGTTCCAGGTTCAGAGAACAGATTCCATCTCAAAGAAACAAGTACATGAGCTTGGAGTGGACATAAATGTTTTCCTTGGGTCTCTGCCCATATACCCACACATTCACACAACATGCCACACATACTATATCCACAGAAAGAAGCAAAGAATAGCCAAGGAAATTAGCACTTGGACTGCTTGCAGTCCCAGGAGCCTGGAAGGCTGAGGCAGGAGAATTGCAAGTTCAAGCCTAGCCTAAGCAAAACTCAGTGGGTCCTGGTCTCAAAATTATAACAATGACAACAGATGTAGTTCACTAGACCTGGTTTTAGCGCCCAGCCACTCTCCCCTGTCTCAAAATTAAAAATCTCAGGAGTTAAAATCACCAGTGGTTCTTGAAGTCCACCAACTAGAATTTGGGTTCTAAATCCATAATCATAAGGCTTACCTTTCTGGATCTAGAAGGTTGTCTGAATTGAATATACTGAACAGTCTGTTTATAACTTACAAAATACCCTTATACCTTATACTGTATATTGAAAATATTTTAAATATATTCAATACATATTTATTTATATTTACATATAAATATATATTATATATAGATATATATTATATATAAATATATAATTAAATATATTTTATATAAATAGCATTTATTGTTTATGTTTGTATTATTTTGGCACAAATTGGCTTTCTAGGTGCTTTCTTACTTTTTTATATATCCATCACACTAAAGAAGACAGTAGCAGGGAGGACTTGGCTAAAAGAGTCTCTGAGACTCAGGAGTTTCTCTCTTCCTCATAGGGTTGTTATGAAGGTAATGAGCATGGAAGTCCTTTACTGAGAGGCTGCTAAACACAGGCAATCACCGTTTTATTTTATTTTATTTGTATATGAGTGCACATGTTCATGTGTGTGTGTGTTCATGTGGGTGTGCAAGTATATGCATGCCATGGCACACATGTGGAGAGGACAACTTTTTGGTGTACCTCACTTTAAGGCAGAGTTTGTTTTGGTGGGAGGGGGTTCTCTCTCTCTCTCTCTCTCTCTCTCTCTCTCTCTCATTATCACTGTTGTTTTCTTCTGCTCTCATCACAGGTTTTTGAGCTTCCAGAAAATTCTCCAGTCTCCATCTCCAACTTCCATGCCACCTTTCATCTCATCATCAGCATGCTGAGATTACAGGTGCCTTCCACAGCTTCTGCATTTTATAGCAAGTCTGGGCTTGAACTCAGGTACTTATGGTCAGTACTTTATCTACTGGTCCATCTCCCCAAGCCCACAATCAGTTTTTAAATATGAAATAAGCCCCCAGATAATATGAAGATTCTTCCTGTAAATAAAACATCTAGGCAGATTGCAGCAAAACCGTGGGTATTCCCTGACTATCCACTCCATTACTCAGGTACTCCTTATATATATATATCTCTAACTCAAGAATGAGATTAAAAAAAATCCAGCCAGTTAAGCTTCCTACTGATGAGAGCAGTAAGAGGAGGGCCTAGAGACTGGAAGCTGAGCTCCTCCCTACGTGGTTCCAGACTGAGTCTACCGCTAAGGGGCACTTACCTGAGACTTTCAGGTGGGAGAAGAATCCAACCTTAGTCTTACAGGAAGTGAGGGGAAAGGTGGCAAATCCAGAGGAGCAACCCTTGGATTCAGACCATCCTCCTGGCAAGGTTTTGATGTATTCTACCTGCTTTATCACTCAGACTGAAGTCGTTGATTGGTGCCCCAGAAACTAAGAATTGTAGTGATTTCTGATATGTTCATGACATACCCACTTTGATACTTTAAAGTTAGCTATTGGGGTAGTTTACCCAACATTTGACAGTTCCAAATCTTTGACTGGTTGTAAAAGCCCCTAATGATTCATATGCAGATCTATAATTTCTGGTATGGAGGGTATGGCTTCTATTGTTCAACTGGACTGTCTGATATAAGCTTCTCCAAAGCCATGTATGGCAAAACTTTGTTAACACAAGCTGCTGTGAGGCAGTCACATTTCTAAGTATCTTACATGTATTCTCTCATCATAATAGCTTTTCAAGATCAATCCTATTATTTCCTCCACTTTAAAGATAAGGAAAGAGAAGCATAAGTTAATTTGTCCAAGGCCATGCAATAAGATTTGTAGAGTCAAAGAACTGTAGAATTTAAATATCATTATGAAATTGATCAGATAGGTGATGTTTTTCCGTAATACATTCGGAAAATCCAATGGGAGATTAGAGTCTATTATCATCTCCTAAAAACATGGCCTTTCTAGTAAGCTAGATTCCAAAAGTAACAGCATGAGAGTTGGAGTGATCAAGGGTCCAAAGTCACTGCTGAGACTCAGAACTCAGGAGGGATGTTGATGTCCATTGCTTCAAAATGAGAAATTGTTTTGAGTCAAAGGTGGGTCCAGAAGAATAGCAGTGATGGTATGACAGCCACCTCTTTAGAAAACCAGTCAACAAACAGGGTGCTATAGTTACCCTTTTGTTGCTGGAACAATGCACCTGACCAAAAGCAGCTGATGTTTTATTTTTATTGCAGTCTCAAGGGGAAGCTTCATGATGTCAGGAAAAAGATGGTAGAGCAGAGGCTGGACATCGCCTCTGCCATAGCGGTCGAAAGCAGCAGCAAGACAGTAGTAGAACTTTAGCAAGGAGAGGATGGCTGTAACACCCGTAAGCCTGCCCCCAAAACATCCTTTTTTCAGCAATGCTCCACCTCCAAAATTGCCACAGCTGGAGACAAAACATTCAGAACATATGTGTTTATGGGGAACATCTGATTCAAACCACCATAGGAGACCTTGAATTCTGATCACTGTTACCATTTCTACTGAGCTCAGTCTTAGAAATATCCTCTTACTCCACTTCTCAGATATGACTCAGAAAATAGAATGAAATTCTTTTCACTCTCAAGACACATTGGTTTGTGAGTCATGATGTTAACATGAACAGGGATCCATGTAGATATTAGTATAATTGAAAGGAGTGGCTATAGTTACAGGGGTAGTAATTGAAATAATTCCTTGAATTCAATCAAACTTGTGTATATTTCATCCAGAGGAATTTCAAATATGTCTCTTATAAGGTTGGGCTTAATGAAAAGGAGGCAACCTAGAATAAACAAGTAAGTTAAAGAACCACTTTTATAATAAATACTCACTATATATTCTAAAATTTGAAAAAATTATTTCTAAATGAAGCTGATGTTGCAATACCCATTCCTAAAAACTGCTAAGAAATTTAATGTCAGTCATTGTTACAGTTCATTATCCTCTCTGCTCTCTTCCCTTCTCCAAAGAGTATATGAAAGTTAAAGTTCCTTTGCAGAGCATGGCAGGAAGGACCCTCTGGCAACTGCTACCTGAGTTACCTGTTCAGCTGACTGTCATCTTTCAGTCTCACATAACTCCTTGAAAATTAACTTCAGGCATACCATGCATGCGCTCAGTAATCTTTGAACCTATGAGTCCTTCACACACTAGAAAACAGAAGCCATTCCTCACTATGGTCTTACATATTCCCTCCCAGGCATGCCATGAAAGAGAGGTCTGTGTCCCTGGTGATCTGTATCTGTGATGGTGTTGGTATCATTTAATCCACACCTCAAAAGTCTCTTCTTTGGAGAGACTCCCTGAACACTTATACAGAGTTCTTGTCCCTGCCTCCATTTGTTATCTTTAGATTACTCACTTTTACCTAAAAGAATGTGACTTGTTTACCAATCTCTGGCCTCTATCTGGCCCTTCCTCATAAAAATAATAACATTGAACATTTATTGCCCACCTTTGTGTTTTACCTAACATCCTTGTCACCGTCAGTTGAAACTTTTTGGAATGCACTGATAAACCAATAGCTTCTGTCAGCTCAAAAGCTAGGATGTCATCAGGAAGTATCTGAGGCCGATAACAGAGATTTCCCTGTTTTGTTGTAACTCACTTACCTGATGTTTCCACCAATGTATTTGAAGAGTGCCTTGATTTATGGCCTATTTTGTCCTGTAACTATAAAAGCTTTGTGAAACTGTTACTGCCTTGGAACATGGTTACCTGGGTAACCTAAAACTGTATTCTTGGGCCATAGTCACTCATATTTGTTTCCAGAATAAACTCTCATTCTCTTTGAGATGAGAACTGTGGTTTCTTGCATTGGCAGTTATGGTGTGGTAGAAGAAATTTAACAAAGAAACCAGACCAAGATGATACAATAAAGCAGTTTCTATTGTTCAAGCCTCTACCAGGGAGACAACATGACCCTAACTCTCCTCCCTATCAGTGCAGCTCTACCCTGCTTGTATGTTATCAGGCTATTGCAGCCATAGACACAAAGACCCCTGAATAAACAGCTTTGTGTTCTACATTTGTACTTTCTTATCACTGACTTGTTGCTAAGGACTTTTCTGTTTGTACCCCAAATCATGTAACCTTAGAAACTTGTAACCTGCCAATATTATAAAGAATCAAGTTGCTGTCAGACTGACAGCCATACTGAAAAATCTCTCATACATATAAAATCTCTGAGCCATCAGAGCTTATGACTTAGGCTTTAGAAGTTATTCCCCTGAATCCATGTCAACATGAATAAGTTATCTGACTCTCCACTCTATTTCTGGTGCTATCTCTGTGTGACTCAGTTTCCCATTACAATGGCACTCTATATGGGGCCCCAAGGAAACCCACTATCATCAGAGGAATAAATCAGATTGGCACCAAGTACTAGTGTGGACCTCCCTGTGTCCAGCAGTGCAGTGTTTCCTCCTCAGATGGTTGTTGGTAAGTTCTTTCTGGCTCTCAGACCTCCCTTGGTTTGGCCAATGGCTTATTGGTTTGGTGGTTAGGATCTTACATACTTGGATATCTTTTTTGATTTAAGATATCAAATTTTTGAAAGCATGTTGGAGCTGAGTTAGCAGTTAAGGCACTTGCCTGCAAACCTTAATGACCCAGGTTCAATTCCCCAGTACCCATGTAGAGCCATATGGCACAAGGTGGTACATGCATCTGAAGTTCCCTGGCATGCACGTTCTCTCCTTGAAAACTAAAACTAAAAAAAAAAAAAACAAACAAACAACAAAAAAAAAACTAACTAAGAAAGTTTTGGTACTTTATATGTTTGCTTTCAGACTTTTAAAGTCATTTTTGTTTCTGAGCATTTGTTTTGTTAATTTGTTAGCAATCAGACTTTTTCTCCTACCACTTCTCCAGTATCTAATTCAAAGAAGGGAAATTTTGTAAGGAAAACTGGCATTTGGCACTCCAGCTGGACTTATGCTTGATAGCTGTGTTAATTCAACTGCAAGTATTTGGAAAATATGAAAATCTAACTGAACATAACTGAACTTTATGTCTTTATGCCTCCCTGAATGAGAAATATTTGATCCTAATTTATTTTGGGGCTAAACTAGAAGGTCCTAGGCAATAAAGTATTCTTTTTTTTCTTAAATGAGGGCTGGAGAAATAGATTAGCAATAAAGGTGCTTGCCAGCAAAGCCAAAGGAACCAGGTTCAATTCCCAAGTACTCACATAAAGCCAAATGCACAAGATGATGCATGCATCTGGAGTTCACTTGCAGTAGCTAGGGCCCCTGGTATGCCTTCTCATTTCCTCCCTACCCCCTGGCTTCTCTCAAATAAATGAGTAATTTTTAAAAAATTTCTAAATTTCTAAAAGAGAATCATATTTTAATTGAAACTAAGACATGTAAAAGTATGAAATTGATAATTTTAAAATTAATAAGGATTTTAGAAACTCCCTCCTGTTCCCAGCCCTCCAAGTCCTTCTGTGCCTCTTGTCTGTCTCTCAAGTTGTCTATCAGGATGTCTGCAATTCAAGCTGTTCCAGTTTAGAAGACACAGATGAGAGAGTACATGCAGCATTTCTTTATGTGCTTAGGTGAGTTCACTTAGTATGATTTGTTCCAAGTCTATCTGTTTTGCTACAAATTTCATTGTGTCATTTTTCCTTACTGCTAAGTAGAATTTCATTGTGTATATGTAACACATCTTCATCACCCATTTGTCATATGATGGACAACTGTGTTGATTGCAATTTTTAGCTATTGTAAATTGAGCAGCTCTAAGCATGCTTGAGCAGATATCTATGCAGTGAACAGTGGAGACTTTAGGGTAGATGCCCAGTAGAGGAATGGCTGGATAGGCTGGTAGCTCTATTTCCATCTTTTTCAGGAGTATCTATATGATTAATATGGTGGTTATACAAGTGTATACTCCTCTCAGCAATGAATGAGGGTTCCTCTTTCCCCACAAACTCACCAATATTTATTGTCAGTTGATTATTTTTTTCCTTTTATTTCCATTTATTTCCATGCTGAATTTATTCCCGTGCCATAAGTTTTTGTTTCTTCAGTTTTTTCTGGGATATCTTTTTCTTCTGTGCAACCTCCTCTTCTATTTTTGGAACAATCTGTTTTTATTCCGTGAGGATCATCTCAATGTGGCAAGGAGAGCTCATGTAAGGGTTAATCCGACCATGAGCTCTGTAAGTACGACAGCGCATCTTGGGTGCTTTGTTCACCTGGATATGTTCAATGACCAGAGAATCCACATTTAAACCCTTAAGTTCAGCATTACTCTCTGCATTTTTAAGCATGTGCAGCAGAAATTCAGCACTCTTTTTGGGCCACCGACCCTGTGTCCAGCCCCACGGTTTAGCCTGGGCACACCTACCAACTCCATTGTATCCCTGGAATGGTACACACTGCTTCTTTAAAGTGACGTCTTTCAAATACTTAGTGGTTTTTCAGATATGCATACCCTTGATGGCTTGAGCAGCTTCACAGGTGTTCTTAAAGTGAACACGAAGATTTGAACCCCTTGACTTGCATGATTTTGTAGGGTTTTCTGGGTCTAGAGAGTAACCAACCATTTTCACAGGTCACCTCAAGCCACTAACAGGAAGAGGTCAGTTGACTTTTTTTAATGATTGCCATCATCACTGGAGTAATGTAGAATCTTATAGTGGTTTTAATTTGTATATCCTTGATGGTTAAGGATATTGAACATTTTCTTAAAGACATACCAGCCATTTGTATTTCTTCCATTGAGAACTCCCTATACGGGCTCTGCCTGAGCAGCAAGAAATGCCAGGGATCTAGGGATCGTCCACTCACACCAGCCTCCTCTCAAACTCAAAACACTTGAAGAGGAAGATAGCAGGGACTAGCTGAGCAGCTCTTGAAGAAGAGGATCATGTGAACCAATGGTATGTTTTCAGACACCCTCATCAGCCTGCTCTCCCCCAACTGCCAGTGCAAGTATCAGCAACCACCAGAGACCTGGGAAAAGGAATTCACCTACATAGCTCCCAGCACAGGTGATCAGTGCAGCAACCCACCAACCCAGCCAGCCTACCTGAGTCCACAGAGCATAGGGAAGAGGACCCAAGCAGGCACACAGCATAGCTGAGACAAAATCCATACCAAAAGGTAGTAGGACCTACTTACCCCAGGTCAGAACAAACCACAAAGCCTGGAGTATAGACTTGAATTGGAAGTGCTAATTGTACTTTCCATACCAGGGCAGAGTATGTGTTAAATGTGATGGATGGTCAGATTTGCCATTCTTTTTAAAATATTATTAGTTATGTACACAGTGTGAATACAACCATGCTGGTACCATCATTAGCCTCATCCCTGTCCTCCCCCCCCCCCACACACACACAGGGACTCTCCTTGTTGGGGAATGTGGGTCGTGCATTGTGGGGTTAACCATCAGTTATGGTTAAGAGGCCATATCTCTGTGTATAATGTCCCAATGTGTGGCTATAACAGTCTTTTGCCACCCCCACCCCCACAAATTTCCCTGAGCCATGATGGGTTCCTTTTAGGTCTACTTCAGTGGTGAGGTCTTGGGAGCCTCTGTGTCTCTGCATATCTGGTTTGGTAAGAGTTTGGTGTTCTCTGTGTCTATCTCCTTCACCTTTGTGCTGGTTCCAGGTTCATCAAAAAAGCAGCACTCTTTCTCATCTCCCCAATTACTTTTGGTTTCAGTTGGGGCCCTGGTGGGGTACAATGGGCTGATTCTATCCTCGGGATCTACATCCATCTGAAAAAGAGAAGTAAATTCTCCAATGGAGAATGAAGTCAGCACCAGATAAATGGGATAACCATTATTATTTTAGAGATAATTTAATAGGTATAGGCCCTCTTATAGCCCACAATTGGTGGTAGCTTGATAATGGAGAGCAGGCTTGTGGTTTGGATATAATCCTGACTTGTTTCCCAGCTCTATCTATGGGTTCCATTCCACTGAGCTAATCAGTTAGTCAAATCAAAAGCAGCTGGTTACCAACCATGGCTGTATGCCACTATTGTACTTGTGTGAGCATCATGTCAGGTTGTTTGCTGCTGAGCAGCTTAGAGCACAAGTTGCTTGGACAGATGTTGGTCATTTTCCCTCAGTCACTCATGTATCAACTTCTAACACTAGTTGAGCTAACTATCTAGGGACTGACTAACTTCCAAATTCCAACCAGGTCACTCCATGTTCTGTACCAACAGAATATGGTGTCTTCGGCAGTAGGATCTTCCCACTAACTTTTTGTGGGTCCTCAAATACTCTGATGGAAATATATCTTCTTTTGGTAAACCTGTAGGTCTCTCTGATCAACACCTCATTGTGGTTGTTAACCACATACTAGTATTTGGAGTTACAGGCCAGTGCCAAGGAAAATAAGGAAGAAAAAGATAGGTAATATAAAAGTGATAGAGAGATGAAAGAGAGAGAAAGAGATGATTAATGTTAGTCTTAATCATATCCTCTCCAGGGCCCTGTGATTCAAGTGTTCCTTCTAAGAACCTGATGAAGGTTCAACCATTTAGTCTGGTATTTGGATGTAGAATTTTATGTCACCATTGTCATTCCAGTTTTGTGTTGCCCACCCTTACTTTCCCCTCTTGCCCCACCCTTCCATATTGCCCAGTCCTTGAGATGCTTATTAGGTATGTCAGCATCCTGGGCAGATTCAGGTTAGGAGATACAAATGAGTGAGACCATGCAACAATTAACTCTTTGTAATTGGGTGAGTTCTCTAAGAATGATCTGTTCCAGGTTCAACCATTTTTCTTCAGATTTCATTGTATTATATTTTCTTACTCATGTGTAGAATTCCATCATGTAGAATGATGACGTCTTGGTTACCCATTCACCTAATTATGGACATCTGGGTTGATTCAAGGTCTTTGCTATTATCTTAGCTATTGAGCAGCTATAAACATGGTTGAGCAAATATCTATGAACTGACACATGGAGCTTTTAGGGTAAATGCCCAGTAAGGGAATAACTAGGTCAGTTATAAACCTTTTTAGGAGTCTGCATATTGCTTTTCATAGTGGTTGTACCATATTACATTCCCACCAACAGTGAATGAGGGTTCCTATTTCTCCACATCCTTGCCAGCATTTGTTTTCATTTGATTTTTTTTAATGTTTACTATCCTTACTGGGGTAAGGTAGAATCTCATAGTTGTTTTAATTTGCATTTCCCTGATGGTTAGGGATGTTGAACATTTCATTACGTGTGTATTTGCCATTTACATTTCTTCCTCTGAGAATTCCCTGTCCAGTTCTTTGCCCCTTTTTGTGAGTGGGTTGTTTGACTTCTTTAGGTTTTTGAGTTCTTTGTAGATTCTAGTAATTAGGCCTCTGCCAGTAGTATAGCCAGCAAAAATTACTCCCATGCTGTGGGTAATCTATTGGCTCTGCTTATGGTATGTTTGTAAAGAAACATTTCAGCTTCATGAGATCCCAATGGTTGAGTGATTATTTAAGCTCCTGAGCTATTGGGGTTTTGTTCAGGAAGTCTTTTCCGATTCTTATGTCATGGAAAGTTCCTCTTATTTTTTCTTCAGCAGTAGCAGAGTTTCTAGTCTTATATTGAGGTCTTTGATTCATTTGGACTTGATTTTTGTGCATGGCAAGATGTGTGGATCAAGTTTCATTTTCCTGCATATGGTTATCCAGTTTATCCAGCCCTATTTGTTGAAGATGCTGTCTTTTTTCCAGCCTACATTGTTAGGGCCTTTGTCAAATATCAGTTAGCTGTACTTACTTTACCCAAAGTCTGGGTCCTCAATTCTATTCCATTGTTCTATAATCCTGTTTTGTTTTGTTTGCTGTCTAGAAGTTTTTATCTTTAATTTACATATTATAGAGTGTCATGATTTAGCAACCTAAAGAAAAGCTGACTTATATTAAAGAATGACCTGAATTAGAGTCACAAGCTAAGAGATTAAACATAGTGTTAATATCCACTGTAATAGAAACCCTAATCAAAATTAAGAAAGTAGATATACAGAGGGGAAAGAGTTAATGGCTATTTAGAAAACAGTTCATGGTGTGGATTTTACAATTGGTAATAAATAGACAAAGAGAGTATAATTTTTCTAATAACTTCCAGATTTCTGGCTTGTATGGTAGATTGAAATTCACTGAAATTTGAGATGAAGGTTATGAAAATCAGAGGCGGTATAGATCTATGAATTTATTTTTGGACATTTTGAATCTAATCTTCCTATTCAATATTCTTTTTTGTTTTCTTTTTTTCAAGGTAGGGTCTCACTCTAGCCCAGGCTGACCTGGAATTCACTATGGAGTCTCAGGGTGGCCTTGAACTCACAGCGATCCTCCTACCTCTGCCTCCCGAGTGCTGGGATTAAAGGCATGTGCCACCATGCCCAGCCCTATTCAATATTCTGGGAGAAACATTTGTAGATAATTATCATCATGTACCTGAAATTCAAGACAGAGATGAGGGGTAAGAGAGGAATATTTGAAGATCATAAATATACTATAAACTTGGGCTGGGAAATTAGATAAAGTTATCTGATAAGTTTATGAGCTAGGGAACAATAAGGATATTAAACACAGAATTCAGAATGTCTTTGTTATCTAAGGCAGAAAAATAAGGAAAGGGCTGTTCAAAGAAGTACAGGAAAATTAGTGGTGGTAGAAGCCACTAGGAAAGTTTCTCTCTGTGAGGGGGCAATGGAGAACTTGAGCCAGTAGTGATGCTTCATGTCTCCTTAATGTCTGCAAAGTTGTGCAGAAAGGCTCAGGATTATCTAAAGACATGTATCCTACCCTCATACGGTGAAGATTAATAAAACAAATTAAAGTACCCAGAAAACATTAGGAAGAAAATAGAGGAAGGTAAGCAGGGAAAGGGAAAACAGCAGTTTTGAAAAGTACACATTCAATCTCTACAACTTTTTATATATAAACAAAACATTTTTAAAATTACATAAGACTTGGATTCATGGATAATTGCTAATATATCCATCTAGATTCTATAAAAAGAAAAAGGTTGGAAATAAGATGAATTTTAATGTAATGATAATTATAGCCATTCTGCAGTAACATTTTATTTTATTATTTTATTTTTTTAATTAGTTTTCTATTCTGCAAGTACAGGCAGTTTGGTACCATCATGAGGCTCATCCATGACCTACCCTTCCCCATTGGCCTCTCCTTGTTGAGGTATATGGGTCATGCATTGTGGAGTTAGCCCACAGTTATTGGTACAAACATGTCTCTGCATATCATGACCCAACATGTGGCTCTGACATTCTTTCCTCCCCCCCTTCTGCAAAATTTCCCTGAGCTATGTTGGGTTCATTTTTGGTCTGCTTCAGTGATAAAGTGTTGGGGGACTCTGGGGCTCTGTCTCTCTGATTTGGTAGGAATTGGTTTTTCTCTGTGTTGGTCTCCTTCCCCCTTGTGCTGGTATCCAGTTCATCAGGAAAACAGCACCCTTGCTTGTTTCACCAATTTTCCTTAGTTTCAGCCAGGACCCTTTTGAGGTATGATGGGGTGGCTCTCTCCTTAGGATCTGCATCTATCTGCAAAAGAGAAGCAGATTCTCCAACGGAGAGTAGGTTAACACCAGAACAAATGAGATAACCCTTATTTTTTTTATAGAGAGTTTAATAGGTGTAGGTCCTCTTGTAGCCCATGATTGATGGTAGCTTAATATTGGAGAGTGGTCTTATGTTTGGATATGGTTCTGACTTGTTTCCCAGCTCCAGGTATGGGTCTCGTACCAATGAGGGGATAAGTTAGCCGAATCAAGAGCAGTTGGTTCCCCACCATGGCTGTGTGCCACTATTGCACTTGTGTGGGCATCACACCAGGTTATTTGCTGCTAAGTAGGTTGGACCATGAGTTGCTTGGACAGATATTAGTCATTTCTGTTGGGCTCTGAAAGGCCCAGGCATGAGGCCTAGTGGAACTTCCTAAGCCTAGCTAAAGTTTGGCGACCTGTCTCTGGCCAGCTAGGACTCAGCATGACGCCTAATGGCTTCTTGCCTGCCACCTCCGCGTGGCAATTGTAATTACCATTTCAATAGTTACAGTTTACTATTGGCCCTTATCTCTTCCCCCATCCTAAAACCCCCACCTTCATCCCCAATATGATATAGACAACTGCTCAGAGTAATAAAGTGAGTTTTTTCTGCGAGTTCCTGCATCGAAAAACCTCCCAACTCAGTGTGTTTTTTTCTCCAGTGGCCAGGAGAGGTCTGGGTCATCTGACGCTCATTATCCTTCTCAACCCCTAGGGAGGAACCAGCAGGCCTGGTCCTTCCCTCGGCACTACCTACCTGACCGGGAAGGAGCCCGGCATCTGGAGCCTAATGTGTGGTTCTGGGACCCCAGCAGACTAGTGCCCCCCATGAGAGACAGTTGTTGAGGAGGTAATCAGTGTGTGCAGGTGAGCATACCCTCATGAGTTATGGGGCAGTCTTCATATTTAGTGCACTAAACTTTGCTTCTATAACCTGTACTTACTTGTCGACATCTCTTCATTCCCTTTCTCTTTCCCTTCACCTTCGGTTCACCGGCAGCTTTGGTATTTCTGAACGGGGCCTAGCAAGCTGCATCTAAGGCTGTTACATTTCTAAAGGCTTGTGCTTCTCTCTCTCTCTCTCTCTCTCTCTCTCTCTCTCTCTCTCTCTCTCTTCTTGGGCCTGTGAAGGCAGGCCAGCTTTTTCGGCCATTATGGAACTTCCTCTGGATCTGTAAGCTTCAATAAATATTCCTTCCTCTATAACTGTACCTGGTCTAGAAGTTTATCTCAGCAAACCTGAAGCTGTCTGATGTGGATGTTAATATTTTGGAACCTTTATTTTAATGAAATAGGCATAAACTTGAGGCTTACAACTAAAGATGTCTTCTGGAGTGATAAGGCAAATTTTATGGACTATTCAGATGAAAATTTAAAAATTCTAAGTACAGACAGCATTAAACTTCAAGGCTTGGCTTATAAGCTTTCTAAGAGAAAAGAAAGACTACAGGGAACTTTGTTAGAACTGGGCTACTGGCATAAGGGATGGCTATGTCCTGCTGTCCAGACCCAAAGAGTTTAATCAGGGTTAAATTTGTAATAGACTGATATGCTTAGCTAGAGATATTGGATTAAAAAATTTAAGATTTGTTTTTTCTTTGTTTTGGTTTTCTGAGCTGGGATTGCACTCTAGCCCAGGCTGACCTGGAATTCCCTATGGAGCCTCAGGGTGGCCTAAAACTCATGGTAATCCTCCTACCTCCACCTCCCGAGTGCTGGGATTGAAGGCGTACACCACCATGCCTGGCTGAGACTTAAGATTTTAAGATAAAAAACCTCAAGCAAGTTAAAAGTACAAACACTGAGACTAATTTTAGGTTATGATGGTTCAGTTCACATTGTTTTAGTCTCTCCTTGCTATTCCTTATACCAGTTAAAAATGTTTACTCTGTGCCTTTGTATGTTAAAAGTGTTTAACATACAAAGTGTTTAATTTTACAGATCTTAATATATTAAATTGGTCAAGACTGTGGGGACCTTTAAAATTAAACTAAGTACAATTTATAATATATAATAGTTATAAATCTATTGGGAGCCGGGACAGAATTTGGTAATTTAAATAGATGGCCCCCCTCCTGGCAGCTTGTGCCTGACCCTTCCCTACTGGGAAATGGTGGGCAATCCACCTCCTGGGAGGCTGCCATGTGGCCCCCTTGGACTGACCCAGGTGGCGACAGGGAAGAAGTCCGCCATCTCGTGGTGACTGGGCTCACTGACCTTTTCCCCGCACCTACTGGGCATCAGCACATGCCAGAAAAAAAGTTTAAACATGCCATTAGTCATATGCTTCAATGTTTTGCCACTCTTGGGCTGCCTGATCAAATTAAAATAGATAATGGCCCCTACTTCCTAAGCAAGGCCTTTATAGATTTTCTCCAGACCTGGAAAGTCTCACACTCCACAGGCATTCCATACAACCCCCGAGGCCAGGCTATCATTAAAAGATATAATCAAACTCTCAAATCTCAATTACAAAAACAAAAGGGGGAATCCTTACCCCCACACAACCAACTAAAAAAAGGCCTTATTTACCCTAAATATTTTATTTTTTCTAACAATTCATAATGTGTGATGGTTATAAATCTATTGGGCTCCAGGGCTGAAATATGGTAATTTAAATAAGTGGCCCCCAATATAGTCACTTGTTTATCTTAAGGTGTGATGGTGGGTTTCAGATTTCAATCTAAAGACATACAAAGTGTGTCTAGCAGGAGTTCCTAAAGTGTGCTGTGATATTTGGCTTTAGGCTTGTACTTTTAATGTCTAACTATCCTTCATAATCACAGCTTTATAGTAGCTCCTGAGAAAATTCAAACTGTACCACCCTTTAAGATCTTGGGTTTGATCCTTACCATAGATACATACAGAGATACCTGTTAGATGCTCTATATACTAGGATTAAAAGTTAAAACTTGTTTGGAATGTCATGTAGATTTTCAATGGATTTGTGTTACTTCTAAAAAATATAATAACAGTCAACAGCATTGGGAAAATACATTTAAGAGGCATTTGACATAATGATAACATTTCCTTAGATCTGATTCAGTTACATTCAGAGATTTTGTCTTTACAAAATAATCATCTTATTGTTGATGCAGCTAAAGCTGTTGATGACTTAATATCTGCTTTTAAGTCTGTCTTGCCTGGATGGAATTCTCTCACTTCTTGGATAGGAAGCTTTGCTGCTACCAGTGTTTGTCTTTTACTCATTCTGTGTCTACTGCCCATACTCATTAAATGCCTTTTGAGATCCTTTAAGGATATCTGTACAAAAGTACATGGGGGCTGGAGAGATGGTTTAGCGGCTAAGCGCTTGCCTGTGAGGCCTAAGGACCATGGTTCAAGGCTTGATTCCCCAGGACCCATGTAAGCCAGATGCACAAGGGGGCATACACATCTGGAGTTGGTTTGCAGTGGCTAGAGGCCCTGGTGTACCCATTCTTTCTCTCTCTCCCTCTCTCTCTCTCTCTCTCTCTCTCTCTCTTCCCGTTTACTGTCTGTCTGTCACTCTCAAATAAATAAACAAAAAAAATTAAAAAAAAAAAGTACATGGGATACAGCTACAGACCAACCCTGGCTTCCTGAGACATTATATTTTTTATTTATTTATTTTTTAATTTTCACAATTTTTATTAACATTTTCCATAATCATAAAAAATATCCCATGGTAATACCTACCCCCCCCGCACTTTCCCCTTTGAAATTCCATTCTTCATCATATTACCTGCCCATCTCAATCATTGTACTTACATATATACAATACCAACCTACTAAGTACCCTCCTCCCTTCCTTACTCTTCCCTTTATATCTCCTTTTTAACTTACTGGCCTCTGCTACTAAGTATTTTCCTTCTCACACAGAAGCCCAATCATCTGTAGCTAGGATCCACATATGAGGGAGAACATTTGGCACTTGGCTTTCTGGGCCTGGGTTACCTCACTTAGTATAATCCTTTCCAGGATCATCCATTTTTCTGCAAATTTCATAACTTCATTTTTCTTTACCGCTGAGTAGAACTTCATTGTATAAATGTGCCACATCTTCATTATCCACTCATTAGTTGAGGGACATCTAGGCTGGTTCCATTTCCCAGCTATTATAAATTGAGCAGCAATAAACCTGGTTGAGCACGTACTTCTAAGGAAATGAGATGAGTCCTTAGGATATATGCCTAGGAGTTTATAGCTGGGTCATATGGAAGATCAGTCTTTAGCTGTTTTAGGAACCTCCACACTGATTTCCACAATGGCTGGACCAGATTGCATTCCCACCAGCAGTGTAGAAGGGTTCCTCTTTTCCCACATCCCTGCCAGCATTTATGATCATTTGTTTTCATGATGGTTGCCAATCTGACAGGAGTGAGATGTAATCTCAATGTAGTTTTAATCTGCATTTCCCTGATGACTAGTGACGTAGAACATCTTTTTAGATGATTATATGCCATTTGTATTTCTTCCTTTGAGAATGCTCTATTTAGCTCCATAGCCCATTTTTTGATTGGCTTGTTTGATTCCTTATTATTTAACTTTCTGAGTTCTTTGTATATCCTAGATATTAATCCTCTATATAGCTGGAGAAGGTTTTTTCCTATTCTGTAGGTTGCCTATTTGCTTTTTTCACTGTGTCCTTTGCAGTGAAAAATCTTTGTAATTTCATGAGATCCCAGTGATTAATTTGTGGTTTTATTTCCTGAGCAATTGGGGTTGTATTTGCGAAGACCAATATGTTGAAGGGTTTCCCCTGCTTTTTCCTGAGACATTATCTTAAAGCCCCTACAGAGTCTGGTAGTCAAAGATGGGTAAGATTCTCTCAAGTTAGGTCAACCTAAGACAGGGCATGAATGATGGAATTCATGTACTGATGACGGGTAAGGCCTAAATATTGCAGAGAACAACCTAAGACAGACACAGTCTTTCTGCACCGAGGCCCAGAGGGACCCTGTTCATAAAAAAAAAATAATAATAAAAAACAAAGGGGAAATTGTTGGGAGCCAGTTGACTGGCCTTGTATCCATAGCTCTGGGCCATTTGACAGCAAGACTTTAGCACCTACATACAAACAAGATTATACACATTCAGTGTTACTGATAAAAGCTAGCCATTCCTTAAGATTTATGTTTGTATAGCTGGGATCAAAGGATTTGTTTGTTTCCCAACCTTTGTACTCAGAAGTAATTAAAATACAAAAACTCTGTAACAGAAAGGAGTTTTTTGATAAAAACTTATGTGAAGCTCATGGAATTTTTGTCCATGGAAAAACTTTGTAAAAAGAAAAAAGACCCATTTGGATACCAGCGAGAGACCTAAAATATTTGTCCCAATAAGGGGACACTGACAATCACTTCTCTAGAGAGTGCCCCACCCCTGAGGACTGTTCCTAAAATGGTCCTTCACCCTGCTAAACTAAATAACTCTCCCTTGTGGATGACTGCTGGCTTTGCCTCTGATCTGGGCCTCTTTGGCTGCTTGCAGTACAGTTGCCCATATGACCTTAAAAAACTGCTCAGCCACCTTCCCCATCCAGCATTTCCCAAAGTCTCCTCTGTGCATTTGGGCCCCACCTACCCCTAACAATTCCAGTATAAATGTGAGATACATTCATCCTTCCTTCTGTACTTTTAACACAACTGAGCCCAGTGCTCAATGCAGCCTGCCTTCTGGAATGGTTTATGTTTGTGGGGGCAAGATGGCCTATGACTTTCTGCCCATCAATTGGATGGGCCTTTGTGCACCAGCCACCTTAATCCCAGATGGAGATATCATTCCTAGAAGCTAGATTTCCTGGCTAAGGTCGTCCTATAAAACAAGAGAGGACTAGACCTACTAACGGCCAAAAAGGGAGGCGTATGTTTGTTTTTACAGGAAAAATGCTGCTTTTATGCCAATAAATCAGGAATCATCCAGGACAAGATTAAGATTTAGGAGGCTCCAGGAAGACTTGGAGAGAAGGCAACGGGACCCCCAGGACAACGTGCTATTGATGGGCTTACATGCACTGTTGGGCCTTGTGTAATTAACAAAATCACACAATTTATTCACCAGCGACTAGAGGCAATAAAACTTCATCAGGTCAATACATTACCACAGGCTGGTAACTCAGGAATTAAGTTCCTCAGATGACCCACTGACACCTCCCCTGCCCTCCATGAGACCAATGACAGGTAAGATCCCCAGAGGGGGACAACCTAAGACAGGGACCACAGTGACTAATGCTTTTACAAAAACAAAAGGGGGAGATGTTGGTCTCTGAAAGGCCCAGACATGAGGCCTAGTGGAACTTCCTGAGCCTAGCTAAAGTTTGGCAACCTGTCTCTGGCCAGCTAGGACTCAGCAAGACGCCTAATGGCTTCTTGCCTGCCACCTCCACGTGGCAATTGTAATTACCATTTCAATAGTTATAGTTTACTATTGGCCCTTACCACTGCCCCCATCCTAAAATCCCTGCCTTCGTCCCCAACATGATATAGGCAACTGCTCAGAGTAATACAGTGGGTTTTTCTGCAAGTTCTTGCATCGAAAAGACTCCTGACTCAGTGTAGTTTTTCTCTGGTGGCCAGGAGAGGTCTGGGACGTCTGATGTTCATCATCCTTCTCAACCCCTAGGGAGGAACCAGCAGGCCTGGTCCTTCCCTCGGCACTACCTGACCAGGAAGGAGCCCTGCAGCTTCTCCCAGTCATCCACATAGCACCTTCTGACACTAGACACGCTGACTGTCTGGGGACTGACTCTCTCCTGGCTTCCAGCCATGCCATTCCATTTTACGTGTCAGCTGCATATGGTATCTTCAGCAGTAGGGTCTTACCACTTAACTTTGGTGGGTCATCAAGTACCCTGACAGAAATCTGTCATATAATCCTGTTTTTATGCCAGTACCTTGTTGTTTTTATCACTATGGCTTTGTAATAGAGCTTTAGATCAGGTATGGTGGTGCCTTCAGAGGTGATTCTTTTGCTGAGGATATGCTTGGATATCTGAGGCCTTCTGCTATTCCATATGAATTTTGAGATTGGTTTTTCTATCTCTGTGAAGAAAAAATGTTGGGATTTTTATTGATATTGCATGAAATCTGTGTCCTGGAGTATCTTTTCTTGTTAATTTCTAGCAATACAGCATTGTGATCTGATATCATTCAGGAAACTATGTCAATCTTCCTAAATATAAGGAGGCAGGCTTTATGACCCACTATATGATCTATTTTACAGAAGGTTCCATGGGCTTCTGAGAAGAAAGTGAGTTTGGAGTAAAATGTTCTGTAGATGTCCATTAGGTCTAATTGATCTATGGTTTTGTTGAGCTCTTTCACTTACCTGTTAATTTTCTGTTTGGATGTTCTATCTATTGCTTATAGTGGAGTATTAAATTCCCCAGCTGATGGTATTGGTAGATATTTATGTTTTGTTGTCAAGTATGTTTTGTTTTATGAATTTTGGTGCACCTGTGCTTGGTGCATTAAAGATTGATGACTGTGATATCCTCTTGTTGGATCATTCCCTTGATAAGTAAGAAGTGGCCTTCTTTGTCTCTTTTTATTATTTTGGTTTGAAGTCTATTTTATCTGATATTAGTATAGCTACATCTGCTTGTTTCTTATTTCCACTTGCTTGAAATATCATTTTCCACCCTTTTACCCTGTGAGATGTCCGTCTTTAGTAGTGAGGTTGGTTTCTTTAAGACAGCAGATCAAGGGGTCTAATTTTCTGATCCACCCTGTTAGCTTATGTCTCTTCATGGGTGAATTAAGGCCATTTATATTTAGGGTAATGACTGTGAGGTTTGATTTAATCCTTGCCATATTGTGGTGGTTTATGTGGTTTAGTGTTTTCTTGTCCTTTGTAATTTTTTGTGCCTTCTCTGAGTTTGGTTATTATGACCTGCTTCTTGTAGGCACTTGAGGTTGTTTTTTTGTTTGTTTGTTTGCTTTTTATTTTTTTGTGTGGAGAATTCCCTGAAGTACTCTCTGCAGGTTTCACTTTGTGTTCATATGGTTGTAAATATGAGTTTTATTGTGGAAAGCTTTTCTTTCACCATCTATTATGATATATACTTTTGCTGGGTAGAGTAATTTGGGTTATACGACACAGGTTCTAAGACTTTGCAATGTTCCATTCCAAGCCCTTATGGTTCTCAGATTTCAGATTTCTTTGAGAAATCTGAAGCAATTCTGATAGGTTTACCTTGATATGTAATGTGTTGTTTCTGCCTAGCTGCCTTAAGGACTTTCTCTTTGGTATCAATGTTTAGAGTCTTAATGATTATATGTTTTGGAAAATTTCTTCTTTGGTCCAGTCTGTTTGGAGTTCTGTTAGCTTCTTCTATCTTGATGGTACAAGCAGGAAGAGTGGGAAAGTCTTGTGACATGGTTGGATGGGGATAAGGGACTGTTGTGGGTCAGGTGACACATTTGGAGAGTGGAGGTACCCTGTGGTGGGAGAGCCTAGTGGGGGCAGCCCTAGTCTGCTGGCCTGGGTCTGTGCACAGAGGGGCAGTGTCATGTGGAGCTCCCTGGTGGTGGCAGGAGGAGCCTATCCTGCTGACCTGGGTCGTCATATGGAGATGGGGGGGTGGCAGCAAGTGGGACAGCATTTGCATGTGGAGGTCCCCTGGGGAAACACTACCCTTCTGGCCTGGGTCTGTGTATGGGGGTGGGGGAAAAGCGAAGTTATCTTGTGGAGCTCTTGGGTGTCAGGAATGCATGGGAGGGGGCTCTAGCCCAGTGTCATGGGTCTGTGCATGGGGTAGGGGGGGCAATGAGTAGGACATCATTTACACATGAAGGTCCCCTGGGGGAGCACTATCCTGCTGACTTGGGTCTGCACAGAGGGCTGAGGTATGGCCATAAGTGGGATGGCATTAGTGAGCTTGGAGGCATGTGTGGAGGTATACTAGCCTGCTGGCCTGGGTCTCCTTGCCTGTTGTTAGTGCAGGAGGAACATGCAGCTTGTACTATGGCTAAGATGGTTGTTTGAGTGGATTGTGGGACTGGTGGGCTACCTGAGAGCATGAATATCAACAGATTCCCTACTTTGCTCCTCTGTACCCTCCAACTGGAGGTGTATTAGAGTCTTCTTACCCCTAAAAGATCCAGTGAACTCTAAATATCTTTCCTCTCCTTTCCTTTCCTGATAGGTGTGGTGATGTTAGGCTGATGCCATCATGACCATATTTGCCATTCTTAAATATTTCGGAGTTGTTATTGGTTGCTTCATGATCTTTAGTGCCTTTGTCTCTTCTGTCATTCATGGTAGCAGGGTCTCACATGACCACAAGGAGACCTTGAAACCCTTTACAGACCAGAAATTTCAGTCTCTGAAATGAAAGGTTTAAAGTTGTGGGTCAACACATATCCTTAAAGACTTTGACATTTATAGAGGATCTGTTTGTTTTAATACCCACTCTTGCATAAATACTCCAGGCTGGTTTTGATTGAGGGTGTATATTATTCAGTTAATTTTTGGAATTTGCCTTTACTTTGCTCCACCAAGCCTACTAGAATGCTCACATATCACACAAACCCAACACCTAGGGTCTCTTTTGCTGTTACTCTGAGAGTCTTTTAAGAGCCACACTTAGCACCTTAAGCTTATACCCTGAAGACATATAACATCAGATTTATTCAACTAAGAATACTGCAGACAAATCCAAACATCAAATTAATCCAAGATGCAAAAGCCTCTACATTATTACACACAAATCACAAAAATCAAGACATTCTAATTCCAGCAAAAATAATAAATCCATCAGAAAAGACCTCCAGTGACTAATTTAGAAGAAATGCTTGAGAAAAATTTCACAAGAATGATTATAACTATCCTCAAAGAAATGAAAGAGGAAATCAAAGGAATCAAAGAAGACAGGGGAAATAAATTTAATGAAATAAGGAGGTTAATACAAGACATGAGTAAGAAAATAGAAATACTGAAGAAAAATCAGTTAGAAATACTAGCAGTGAAGACCAGGCATGGTGGCACATGCCTTTAATCCCAGCACATGGGAGGCAGAGGTAGGAGGATTGCCATGAGTTTGAGGCCAGCCTGAGATTGAATAGTGAATTCCAGGTCAGTCTTGGCCAGAGTGAGACCCTACCTCAAAAAATAATAATAATAATAATAATAATAGCAATTAAAAACACATTAAGTCAAATCAAAAACTCTGTAGAAAGTCTCACCAATAGAATGGATGAAGGTGAGAAAAGAACATCATTTTTTAAGATTTATTTTTATTTATTCACTTGTTAGAGACAGAGAGAGGGAGAGGGAGAGGGAGAGAGAGAGTGGACACCCCAGAACCTCTAGCCACTGCAAATGAACTCCAGAGGCATGCACCACCATGTGCTTCTGGCTTACCTGGAGAATTGAAACTGCATCCTTAGGCTTTGTAGGCATGTGCCTTAACCACTAAGCAAGCTCTCCATCCCAGAATAGCTTAACTAGAAGACCAAGTGGTAGATATAATATAGTCTATCAAAGAGAAAGACAAGCTAATAGGAAGGTATGAATAGGAATGTCAAAATAATTGGGACACTATGAAAAGATCAAACACAAGAATTCAGAAATAAGAAATAAGGACATTCCACAACAACAACAAAAAAAGGCTAAAAGAATATATGAGAACTAAGCCAGCTCCACAGAAAATATTTGAAGCGATCCTCCATGCTGAAGAGATAGGAAAGCATACACATGGGGAAACAGGAAAAAATAAATCATACTCAAAAAACACTTAGTACAAGAGAATAAAGGGAAAAAAGTAAGCACAACAAAATAAGAAGAATAGCAAGAATAAATACATACCTTTCAATAATAACTTAATATCAATGGCCTCAATGCACCAACCAAAAGACACAGGCTTACAGAATGTATTAAAAGTCAGTATCCTGCTGTTTGTTGCTTCCAATAAACTCATTTCTCCATAAAACACAGATACTATCTTAGCATGAAAAGATGGAAAATGATATTTAAAGCAAATGGGTCTAGGGAACAAGCAGGTATTGCTATCCTAATATCTCACAGGATAGACTTCAAAGCAAAATTAGTGAGGAAAGATAAAGAACATCACTTCATATTGTTTAGAGGAAAAATTCAACAGGAAGACATTACAATTCTAAACATATATGCACCTAACCTGGAGTCTCTCAAATTCATCAACCACTCTTAGACTTAAGGTCACAGATAATACCAAGCATATTTGTAGTGGGTGACTTCAATATCCCACTGTCATGATTTGAGACGTCATCCCAGCAAAAAATAAACAGAGAAATATCTGGATTAAATGATGTCATAGAACAGAGGGACCTAACAGATATGTACAGAACATTCCATTCAAATTCTGCAGAATACACATTTTTCTCAGCAGCACATGGAACATTCTCTAAAACAGACCATATATTAGGTCACAAAGCAAATCTTGAGGAATACAGGAAAATTGAAATAATTCTTTGTGCTCTATCTGATAACAATGGGATAAAACTACAAAGCAGCAATAAGAAAAACTACAGAGCATACACAAAATCATGGACACTAAACAGGACACTATAGAATGATGAATGGGCCTTGAAGAAATCATGAAGGAAATAAAAAAATTCATAGAATCAAATGATAATGAGAAAAAACATACCAAAACCTTTGGGACACAATGGAGTCAGTCCTAAGAGGAAAATCTATAGCTTTAAGTGCATATATTAAGGAATTATAAAGTTTGCTAGCAAACAATTTAATGATTCACCTTAAGGCCTTGGAAAAGAAGAAATAGGTAAACCAAAAATCAAGAGATGGGAAGAAATAATAAAAACTAGGGCAGAAACTAATGAAATAAAAACTAATATATATATATGTATATATATATATATATATATATATATATATACACAATGAATCAATAAAACAAAGAGTTGGTTCTTTGAAAAGATAAGCAAGATTGATAAACCTTTACCTGATCTGATGAAAAGGAAAAGAGACACAAATTAATAAAATTAGAGATGAAAAAGGCAACATTACAACAGATACCAAAGAAATTCAGAAATTCTAAAGGATATACTTTAAGAACATATACTCCACTAACTTTGAAAATTTGAAAGAAATGGATGATTTCCTAGATATATATGACCTACTGAAATTAAGTCAAGACATGACAAACCACTTAAATAGACCCATAACAAGTATGGATATCCAGGCAATTATAAAAAAATCTTCCAGGGCTGGAGAGATGGTTTAGCTGTTAAGCACTTGCCTGTGAAGCCTATGGACCCCGGTTCTAGGCTCAGTTCCCCAGGTCCCACGTTAGCCAGATGCACAAGGGGGCGCACGCGTCTGGAGTTTGTTTGCAGAGGCTGGAAGCCCTGGCGCGCCCATTCTCTCTCTCCCTCTATCTGTCTTTCTCTCTGTGTCTGTTGCTCTCAAATAAATAAATAAAAATTGAACAAAAAATATTTAAAAAAAAAATCTTCCAAAGCCCAGACCCAGATAGATCCACTGGTGAATTTTACTAGACCTTCATGGAAGAACTAACAACACTGCTTTTCAAACTTTACCATAAAATAGAAAAGGAAGGAATACTACCAAACTCTTTCTATGAGGCCAGCATCACCCTGACACGAAAGCCAATCAAAAACAGAACTAAAATAAATAAATAAAATTACAGACCAATCTACATCATGAACATTAATGCAAAAATTATCAACAAAATGTTGGCAAACAGAATACAAAGAATATATTAAAAAGATCATTCACCCAACCAAGTAGGCTTTATCACAGGGATTGTTCAACATATAAAATTTGATAAATGTAATACACTATATAAATGGATTGAAGGACAAAAATCACATGATCATCTCAATAGATGCAGAAAAGGTCTTTGACAAAATCTGCCATCCTTTCATGGTAAAAGTCCTACAGAAACTGAGATTGGAAGGAACATATCTCAACATAAATATGCTTATTTATGACAAACCTACAGCCAACATAATACTAAATAGGGAAAAACTTAAAGCTTTTCCACAAAATTCAGGAATAAGAGAAGGGTGTGCACTGTCCCCACTTTTCTTTAATATAATCCTGGAAGTCTTAGCTACAGCAACAAGACAAGAGACACACATAAAAGAGATACAAATTGGAAAGGAAGAGATCAAATAGTCATTATTTTCAGATGGTATGACTCTATACATAAAGGACCCAAAACACTCCGCGAGAAAACTGTTAAAGCTAATAAACACATTTAGCAAGATAAGAGGATACAAAGTAAACACATAAAAATCAGTAGCTTTTGTACATACTAACAATAAACATGAGGAGGATGAAATCAGGGAATCACTCCCATTCACAGATGCCTCAATAAACAAATAAATAAACAAAGCACCTCTCTTTCTCTCCCTCTCATAAATAAATTTTTTAAAAGAAAAGAAAAATAACCTGCTTAAAGGCATCATAAAGTTTATAGATGACTATAATGTGTTTTACTACATCTCTTTGCTTTTAGCTTTAAAGAAACATAAAATAGTGCTGGAGAGATGGCTTAGTGGTTAAGCACTTGCCTGTGAAGCCTAAGGACCCCGGTTCAAGGCTCGGTTCCCCAGGTCCCACGTTAGCCAGATGCACAAGGGGGCGCACGCGTCTGGAGTTCGTTTGCACAGGCTGGAAGCCCTGGCATGCCCATTCTCTCTCTCCCTCTATCTGTCTTTCTCTCTGTGTCTGTCGCTCTCAAATAAATTAAAAAAAAAAAAAAGAAAGAAACATAAAATAAAATAATTTAGGTGATCAGTGTAATGGGAAATTTGGAGTTCCTTGCATGCCAATATGCTAATGCACCAACAAACTTAGAGTGCCCCATATTCTTACTTTATCAATTAAAATTATTAAAATGGGCTAAGATATAGGAGGACCTTACTGTGAGACATGAAACACTGCAACTGCTAGAGGAAAAAACAGGGGAAACACTTCAACATATTGGCATAGGCAATGACTTTCTGAATATAACCCAAGTTGCCCACTGGGATCTCATGAAATTACAAAGCTTTTGTACAGCGAAGGACAGTGTGAATAGAACAAAGAAGCAACCTACATAATGGGAGAAAAATCTTTGTCAGCTGTATATATGACAGAGGATTGATATCCAGGATATACAAAGATCTCAGAAAACAAAATAATAAGAAATCAAACAACCCAATTAAAAATGGGCTATGGATCTAAACAGAGAGTTCTCAAAGAAAAAGAAAGAAAAAGGAAAAGAAATACAGATGGCATATAGACACAAAAAATGTTGTACATGTTGGCCATCATGGAAATGCAAATTAAAGCTACTTTGAGATTCTATCTAACTCTTGTAAGAATGGCTACCATCAAGAAAATAAATGACAATAACATTTGGTGAGGATGCAGAAGAAGAGGAACCATTCTACACTGCTGGTGGGAATGTAGTCTGGTACAGACATAGTGGAAATCAGTGTGGAGATGCCTGAGACAGCTAAAACTAGATTTATCATATGATCCAGCTATAGTACTCCTAGGAATATATCCTAAGGACTCTTCTCACTGCCTTAGTAAATGTGGCACAACCATGTTTATTGCTGCTCTATTCACAATAGCAAGGAAATGGAACCAGCCTACATGTCACTCAACTGATGAATAGATAATGAAGATGTGGTACATTTACACAATGGAGATCTAGTCAGTGATAACAAAAAAATGAAATTATGAAATTTGAAGGGAAATGGATGGATCTGGAAAGGATTATATACTAAGTGAGGTAACCCAGACCCAGAAAGACAAATGTCACATGTTCTCTCTCATATGTGGATCCTAGCTACAAATGTTTAGACTTGTATGTGAGTTGGAATAAAAATCGTTAGCAGAATACAGTAATGTAGAAAAGGGCTAGAAGGGAAGGGGGAGAGGGGAGGACCTAAGGGGATGGTATTGTATATATGGAAGTGAAAGAACAGATTACTGGGTGTGGAATGGCCAAAGCGAGGTCAGGGGAAGAGACTGAGTAAAAGAAGGTTGGGGATGATTAATCAAAATTCAAGATATTGTGAATAAGACATATAAAAACTTACTTTTTTGGATAATGGTGGATAATGGCACATTCCAAAGCCATATATTATGCCAGGGACAAGATACCTTCCAATGAGTTCTTGTCCAGGAAGTTCTCTGATGCCCCCAAAACATTACAGGCTATTGTAAAGGCTCTTGGTTTCCCACCAGAAACAGATAGTAACACTCTATTGCTGAAGATTTCACATGCTTGGGCTGCAAGGTCACTAAGAAATCAAGCTGGAGCTGAGCTTAAAACATACTCCCTATATACCAGCTGACAAAAAGTTGGAAAAAGCTGCACAGCATGCAGCCCTATGGGAGACAGGTCATAAATGGTGAAAAGAATGTATACTGCAAGTCTCAAGTTTGGCCAAGCAGGCCAAAAGATTGAACAGGTGCAATAGTGGCATGTCTGTTATGGGGGAAACCAACTACTCTCTAATTGGACTGCTGTATGGGAAGGAATACATGCCTGGTAGTGAAAACCTAATCAAAAGCAGATGGTAGGGGAGATCATGAGCTTAGGAGTGTAATGCATGTTCTTGTATGGCTAAATACAGGTATTATGCTCACTTTACCCAATGTTCATACCTATATATTAACCCTACTCTCACTTTTGGTTATATAAGCTTCTCTTTTCAGAGGGTGGTGACCACTGTGATGACCCAAAAGGCACCATAGTGCTGAGAAGTGACAAAGGAGTGTTCAGCACTGAAATATGTCTATCATACTCCTCAAGGTTCAGAGTCTATTGCAGACAAGGTGGTAGACAGAACATAGCCAAAGGAAGGGTAGGAATGTTTATTATGCAATTATCCTGACAGAAACTAGCCTTAATATCCATGACTTCACAGTGCCTAGTACTACCTTCACAAGACCCTCATAATAGGAGGAAAAGATGATGACATCAAAATAAAAAAGAGACGAACAGATAAGGGAAAGGATATGATGGAGAGTGGATTTGTGGAGAGGAAAGTAGGGGAGGGGAGGGAATTATGGTTTATTGTCTATAAATATGCAAGTTGTCAATTAAAAAAGTGCCACCCAAAAATTAAGATAGTATTTTATTGCCATTACTTCTTTTGTAAAATGAATTTTTTAAAAATTTATTTATTTATTTATTTATTTATTTATTTGAGAGCGACAGACACAGAGAGAGAGACAGATAGAGGGAGAGAGAGGGAATGGGCATGCCAGGGCTTCCAGCCTCTGCAAACGAACTCCAGATGCGTGCGCCCCCTTGTGCATCTGGCTAACGTGGGACCTGGGGAACCAAGCCTCGAACCGGGGTCCTTAGGCTTCACAGGCAAGCGCTTAACCGCTAAGCCGTCTCTCCAGCCCAAAATGAATTTTTAAATGTCCTTATCTTAGTCCTTCTGAGGAAAGAGAACTCTAAAACTGTGGGACTAAGAAAAATAATCTGAGCCGGGCGTGGTGGCGCACACCTTTAATCCCAGCACTCGGGAGGCAGAGGTAGGAGGATCACCGTGAGTTCAAGGCCACCCTGAGACTACAGAGATAATTCCAGGTCAGCCTGGACCAGAGTGAGACCCTACCTCGAAAAACCAAAAAAAAAAAAAAAAAAATCTGAGCTGGAGAGATAGCTTAGTGGTTAAGGCACTTGCCTGCAAAGCCAAAGTACCCAGGTTTGATTCCCCACATAAGCCAGATACACATGATTGCACATGCATCTGGAGTTTGTTTGTAGTGGTTGGAAGCCCTGGTGCACCCATTCTCTCTGTACCCCTCCATAAATAAAAATTTTTTAAAAAGAAAGAAAAATAACCTACTTAAAGGCAGAGTAAAGTTTATAGATGACCATAATGTGTTTCACTACATCTCTTTGCTTTTAGCTTTAAAGAAACATAAAATAAAACAATTTAGGTAAAATGCTTGTTAGGTGGTTAGTGTAATGGGAAATTTGGAGTTTCTTGAATGCCAATATGCCAGTGCACCAACAAATTTAGACTACCCCATATTCTTATCTGATGAATTTAAATTATTAAAATTCATAGACTATAGAGATAAGATATAAGGAGACTTTATTAGATTAAGAGAAGAAAGTGGAGAGAGCTCTTGCCATGTGGAAGACAGGATGGGTACAGAACTGCAGATAGCTCCTGCTATGTGGGAGTAAGGGAAGCTTACCAGGACCTCAAAGATCAGGAGCCAGCCAAGATCGAGACTTGTCCCCTGGCACACATCTGTAACCTTATGGTGGTGGGTTTCACTTTCCAGCTCAGGTGAGCCAGAGTGAGGGATAATTGGTCTGGGCTAGGGCCTGCCTCAGGAAGAGGCCAGCCATGGCACCAAATTCTGGGAGCTGAACTTGACCAACTACAATGTCAGGATTAAATTTAAATTCAAAGAGGACCTCCCTCCCAGGAGGGACTCTGGTTATTTGTGGGAAAACAGATCTAGGGAACTCCTTTAGGCAAGAGGTAAGTCAGATTATCCTTTTATCTCTAGCAAAGTTGAGATTGCAAAGGCAGATAGTCCTGCCTTTATTTTTGGGAACCAGTCACACTAAACTACCTAAAAGCTACCTGACTCCCTCTCATTCCCCCATCCCTTAATAGGACACTCTAATTTCTGTTAGAAGAAAAAGAATAATGATGAGTTATTCTTTAAGTACTGAAGCTGAACAAGGTCATAGAGTAATTGCAGTTAGAGTCTCAGCCAGAGGAAGAACTAAGGGACCCCAAAAGTGCATTGGTGGAATGTAGGAAGACATTCCTGGAAGAAAACGTTAGGGATAAAGAATAAAAGCAAGGAGTCAAGGGGAAGTGGGCACATAGCACACTAGTTGCCTTTAGGGTTTCTACTCCTGTAGACTTCTAGACTTTGGAGAGCATTCGAGGGAACACAGGTGAATGGACTGCCTCTGGACCATCTGAGTATGACCTGACTGAGATCCACTCCCAGAACTGGGCACTAAATTGCACAGTAGTTTCTGACATGGTCTGATTCTCTTCCTATATGGCTTGTAAAGCAGATAAGATGTTAGCAGAGTTACCAGGAATATATACACAACATTTAACCTTGATAATCATGAATATGCCCACTCTGGATGACCATGAGGGTGTCCAAAGCCATGTGATATTGTATAATTATCCTTTTATATCATTTTAACCTCATAACTGAGAAAGATTTTAGTTGTGTTTTCAAAGTTTTTTGGATATATTTAGTGGAAAGCTCTTCTTGAGTCCCTGTTCATTTTTGGTAGACCTTAATAGGCCATCAACATAATATTTAAGGGATCCACTTATTTTTTTTTTTAATTTAATTTATTAGTTTTCATTTCAGTAAATACAGGCAGTTTGGTACCATTATTTAGGCTCACCTGTGATCTACCCCCTCCCATTAGACCCTCCTTATTAATGAAAATGGGTTGTGCATTGTGGAGTTAGCCCCCAGTTATTGGTATGATAAATGTCTCTGCAAATCATGACCCAACATGTGACTCTGACATTCTTTCCGCCCCTCTTCCGCAAAATTTCCCTGAACCATGTTGGGTACATTTTTGGTCTACTTCAGTGCTGAGGTGTTGGGGGCCTCTGAGGCTCTGGCTCTCTGATTTGGTAGGAGTTGATTTTTCTCTGCATTGGTCTCCTTCCCCTTTGTGCTAGTATCCAGTTCACAGGAAAACATCACCCTTGCTTATTTTGCCAGTTGTCCTTAGTTTCAGTTGGGCCCCTTTTGAGGTATGTTGGGGCAGCTCTCTTCTTAGGATTTGCATCTATCTAGAAAAGAGAAGCAGATTCTCCAACGAAGAGTAAGTTAGCACCCAGAAAATTGAGATAACACTTACTTTTTTGATAGGCAGTATGATAGGTGTAGGCCCTCTTATACCCCGTGATTGATGGTAGCTTGATATTGTAGAGTGGGCTTGTGTTTGGGTATGGTTCTGACTTGTTTCCCAGCTCCAGCTATGGGTCTAGTACCACTGAGTGGATCAGTTAGCCAAATCAAGAGCAATTGATTCCTCACCATGGCTGTGTACCACTATTGCACTTGTGTGGGCATCACATCAGGTTATTTGTTGCTAATTAGGTTAAACAATGTGTTGCTTGGACAGATCTTGGTCATTTCCCCCAGTTGCCTATGTAGCACCTTCTGGCACTAGACATGCTGACTGTCTGGGGACTGACTCTCTCCTGGCTTCCAGTCATGTCATTCCATTTTACGCGTCAGCTGCGTATGGAGTCTTCAGCAATAGGGTCTTACCACTGGCCTTTGGTGGGTCATCAAGTACTCTGACAGAAGTCTGTCATTGTTTTGGGAAACCTTGTAGGTTTCTCTGATCAAAAGCTCATTGTGGATGGTAGGCCCAAGCTGGAAGTGGGGGTTACAGGTCAGTGTCCACTAAGAAATTGAGGAAAAACATAACTAATATACAAGAGTTAGAGAGGAGAGAGATAGAGGGGAGAAGGGGAGAGGGAGGGAGGGAAGATGTAGGAGATTTAGGTCAGTCTTGATCCTACCCTCTCCAGTGTCTTGTGGTTCAGGTGTTTCCTGTAAGGGTCTAGTGAAGGTTCAGCCATTTGGTCTGTCTTTTAGGAAGTAGAATTTTATGGTACCATTGCCGTTTGGGTCCGGATTACTGTTTATTTTTGATTATACATTTCTCTCTGCATGTTTACAACAAAGCATGTAGCCAAAATTTAATTAAACATGTACTTTTGAAGATCACATATGGCTCCCCATAGGAGACCATGGAGATATAGGAGGAGCACTATGTCTTCTCCTGTACTGGTGTTATCTGTTAAGATGAGTCAGGGGCTGGAGAGATGGCTTAGCGGTTAAGCGCTTGCCTGTGAAGCCTAAGGACCCCGGTTCGAGGCTCGGTTCCCCAGGTCCCACATTAGCCAGATGCACAAGGGGGCGCACGTGTCTGGAATTCGTTTGCAGTGGCTGGAAGCCCTGGCGCGCCCATTCTCTCTCTCTCCCTCTATCTGTCTTTCTCTCTGTGTCTGTCACTCTCAAATAAATAAATTAAAAATTTTAAAAAAAAAAAGATGAATCAGGGCTATGCTAACCAAATGGTCTTCCCTTCTCTGGGAAGCCTAAATTAGTGACTTTTCCTCATTGTGTCTCTCCTGTTTCAAACTGTACACTGATTTTTTTTATTATTATTATTTCTGTGTCTTTATGTCCTCTCTGATCAGGAAAACAGGAAACTTACCAGAGGGCCAGTTAGAAGTGTCCCCTCATCTCCTGTGGCTTATGACCTGGGAGCAGGGGCCAAAATATTAGTCTGTTCAGCTCTAGTAAATCTGATTGTCTTTGGCTTTTACGTAGGTTATTCAAACACTTAGAAAGGAAGTTATACCAACCTTGACGGGTGTAAATATATACTATATCTGATTAGTGAAACAGATCTAGTTAAAGAATGGCACAAGATCTAGTTAAAGAATGGCATGATGGAGAGATAACTTAGCCCTTAAGGTGCTTGCCTGAGAAACCTAAGGACTCGTGTTCAACTCTCCAGATCCCACATAAGCCAAATGCACAAAGGTGAGGAAAGTGCAAGGTCACACATGCCCACTAGGTGGCACAAGCATCTGGAGTTCAATTTCAGTGGCTGAGGCCCTGTGGTACCAATTCTCTCCACCCTCTAAAATAAAAAATATTTTTAAAAATTTCAAAAAATAATGGCACCAATATTTTTAGTCATTTTGTCCAACCTCTTCTTTTACTTTTTTTTTTTTCAGATAGAGTCTCATGCTAGCCCAAGCTGAGCTGGAATTCATTGTTGTTGCAGGCTGGCCTAAAACTCACAGCAATCCTCTTACCTCTGCCTCCTGAGTGCTGGGATTAAAGGCATGTGCCACCACGCTCAACCATTTTGTCTAACCTCTGAGTTTAGTTGTCTGGTTGCAGTGTAGACCATATCTGAAGCATAGAAAGCAGACAGGTCTTACCCTTTAAATATCTAATAACTGTAAGTATAGGCAGAACATGTTAAGAGTCTAGAAAACAATAGTTTTATCAACAAATCTAAACCTATTAATTTTACTTAGACACTGACAGGAAAAGACAAGTAGGACAGCATAAAGTCTCTGTCACCTGTGTTTGAAAACATCTCTGATTAGTCCAGATATCTGCATGGGTACCAACTTCCCACAGAAGGTTGGAAACATAACTGCAGAGCTTGAAATCATTTTTCTCAGATGAGGACTATTTGATTACACGTAATAGAACAGAACCTGGTTATTGTTGAACTGAAACAGCTGAACTCTAAAGCAACCACTGATAAATCGGTCAAACAAATATGAGAATACACAATTGAACACTGTTCTTAGCTTACTTAATCTTGGATATTAATTAATCTGATGTACATTTAGAAATTTTGATTAACATAAAGCAATTTTATGTTTTACCCATAACGTAAAATTTATAAAGCTTAGGTTAACTATCCCAACATATTTTACCTAGCAGTAGGACAAATTTCATAATGACTGAAATTAAACTACTTAATGACTAATCCTAATGATGACCATTTAATATAGGATTAGCATGAACAAAACAAAAGTAATCATTAAAGCCACAATGTTCTTAGGTGTGAGAACCTTATTTTAGGAAATTAAGGACTAAGTAAACCTTTACATTAAGATTCAGTTTTCCCAACAGTAAAAAGCTTGACAACTAGAGAAACGGTTAACTTGCCTGAGTATTTAAAGGTATTTTTTCCTATAGTTAAAAGTTGACAAATAGAGGAGCCTAACTTAGTTTATTAAGAACTTTAAAGCCAGTTTTTATAACCTTTAACCATGAACAAATTAACATCAGTGACCCGACTTAGTTTTCCCACTAGTTAAAACCTTAGCATCAAGTAAACATATTATAAATTGTATCCCTTTTACTTATACATTTTTTGTTGGCAATTTTTTTTTAAATTATTTATTTATTTGTTTGAGAGTAACAGACACAGAGAGAAAGACAGACAGAGGAAGAGAGAGAGAATGGGCACACCAGGGCTTCCAGCCTCTGCAAACGAACTCCAGACGCGTGCGCCCCCTTGTGCATCTGGCTAACGTGGGACCTGGGGAACCAAGCCTCGAACCGGGGTCCTTAGGCTTCACAGCCAAGCGCTTAACCGCTAAGCCATCTCTCCAGCCCTTGTTGGCAATTTTTAATACCTTGTTAGAGTTAAATTTTGGATCAAAGAACCATTTTAGTTTATGAGGTTCTTAACTAGGATAGTGGTGACCTTAGAGGCACTTTAGCTCATCTAAAAGAGTGAGACTAGATGTGGTGGTGCACGCCTTTAATCCTAGCACTCAAGAGGTAGAGGTGATGGATTACTATGAGTTCAAGGCCAGCCTGAGACTATAGAGTGAATTTCACATCCGCCTGGGTTGGAGTGAGACCCTATCTCTAAAAATCAAAACAAACAAAAGGGGGTGAAGAATAAAAGAGTTTAGGAACAAACTATGCCCCATCCTGTCCTTCATCTTTTACTTTGAGGGTGTCATCTCTCTAGACCCAGGTTTGGAGAGAAGAGCCATGTTTGGAGAGAAGAAATTAGGGTTGTACATCTCCTGCCTACAAAGTTGGGGTTCATAAATTTGGAGGACCCCTTCTGAGCCCCAAAGTCATGCATCAATACTTTAATAAATAGTGTTATGGCTTTAGTCAGATGACTCCCCTAAACTCATGTGTTGTGAATGCTTGGTTCTCAGCTGATAGTAATTTGGAAAATGAAGCTTTTCTGGAGGAGTGTATTTCTGGAGAGAGCTTTACAGTGTTATAGCCAGAAATCCCTGACAAGAACTCAATTCATTCTCTTGTTAGCCAAAAAACTTGTCTACCACCAGCTGCTTTTGGCCAGGTGCTTTATTCCAGCAGTGAGAAGTAAGTTCAACAAATCATTACTTTAAATTTATTAAGAAACATAGGATTAACTTACGTTGCCTAAATATAGAGCTTCTCGTGTTTTCAGTAAAATATAAACTTGTTTTATTAAGAAAAAAGTTTTTTTTTTTTTTTATTTTACAAAGTAAAACAAGACAGAAAGCAACCATTAAGTAAGAAAAAGAGACATAAAAGTTAAATACGGGCTGGAGAGATGGCTTACCGGTTAAGTGCTTGCCTGTGAAGCCTAAGAACCCCGGTTCGAGGCTCAGTTCCCCAGGTCCCACGTTAGCCAGATGCACAAGGGGGCGCACGCATCTGGAGTTCGTTTGCACAGGCTGGAAGCCCTGGCGTGCCCATTCTCTCTCTCTCCCTCTATCTGTCTTTCTCTCTGTGTCTGTCGCTCTCAAAATAAATAAATAAAAATTTTTTTTTAAAAGTTAAATACATAAAATGTAGTTTTGCGTAAGAATGTTAAAGAAGGAAATGTTTTTTAGATGAGAAAGGATTTTGTATAATAAAGTAAGATTTTTGTCCTAAGGTAAAAGATTGTTCCAAAAGGGAAACAGCCAAGGAAGAAGCTAGAAGGTTGAAGTGTATTGTCAAAAGTTTGTGAAAGTTAAAACTTAATGAAAGATCACATGGGTATAACTAAGTTGGTTGTGATTAAAGGTTAGTAAGAATTCCCAAGGTCAAAATTTAATATCCTGAGATAAAACTAATGCCTGATTTTCTGTTTACAATAATACGATTTTCTTAAATATTCATTTGCTCTTGGTAATGTTTACAAAATAACCTGTCAAAAAAAAAAAAAACAACAACATATTTTTAGTGGAGTGTGGTGGTACATGCCTTTAATCCCAGCACTTGGGAGGCAAGATAGGAGGATCACTGTGAGCTGGAGGCCAATCTGAAAATATTGAATGAGTTTCAGGTCATCCAGGACTAAAGTGAAAACCTACCTTGATAAAAAAAAAAAAAAAAAGAAAGAAAGAAAAGAAAAGGTACAGATTTTAAATTTATCCTTCTACTAAACAAATGATTAACACTGGGTGATTAGACTTTCTCAAATGCTGAGTTTATATATCATCTTTTGGGTGAAGCCTTCATGCATGTAGGCCAGTGAAACCCCCCATCATAGGTCTTCTGACTGATATCAAGAGGAGTGAACACACTTAATATTGGTAAGTTCTGTGAGCTCTGCTGGGGGCCAGGTGTTCTGGGCTCTCCCAGGCCATATGGACAAATGGGAATCATGTAGGGCCACTGCCCTGTTACCTATAAGAGTTACCATACATTAAGTGCACCAGTGACTGAACTCTGAGGTTAAGAAGAACAAGAAGAGGCTAGGGAATCTGCACAAAGTTGATGTTGGTAGCAGCAGGATTTTCTGTTGGTGGTATTTAGAAGGCATAGTAAATATACCTGTTATATGCTCTAGACAATATTAGTGCTCAAAATTGGATTTTGAGAGATCTATTAGCAATAAAACAGAATTTTAAGAATACTGAACATTGTAAGCAGTAGCTCTCAAAATAACATTGCTAGAACTATCTAGAGTTGCTACAACATCCCAATCCTGCTATGTTTTCCTAGTAATTGTGAATAGTTTAAGAAGCATCTACCCAAGTGCCTCTAATATTGCCTTTTTTTGAGGTGCCAAAGATTGCACCATACTAAGTGCTCTACTATTAAGCTATGTTTTCATTGAAAATATGACTGTAACCATATTTTTATTTTAAAGTGCACTGGGGGTAGAGTGAGGTGGGGATGACTATAGATAAAAGCAGAGCACAAGACGTCCTCTGAGCGATGGCACTACTCCGTGTGTAAAGCATATCAGTGTCAATATCCTGGTTACGGTGGACTTAGTCGTGCATGCTTGTAATCCCAGCAATCAGGAGGCTGAGGCAAGTAGTTTGCTGTAAGCTTGAGCTAGCCTGAGCTATACAATAAGCACAAGGCCAATCAGGGCTGTATATTTTGTCTCACACAAAAAAATACTCTCACTAGTTGTGACAGTATTTTAAGATCTTATTCTTGTCAGAAACCGGGTAAGTGAAAAACAGGATCTTCTTATTTCTTTTACATCATTACAACTGCCTATAGACCCACAATTATCTTAAAATAAAAGGTTTAATTAGAAATGAGATGAAGGGGCTGGAGAGATGGTTTAGTGGTTAAGGTGCTTGCCTACAAAACTTAATGACTGGAGTTTTATTCCCCAGTACCCAAGTAAAGGTGGATGCACATAAATGGCCCATTTATCTGGAGCTCATTTGCAGTGGCTAGAGGCTGTGGCATATCCATTCTCTTTATCTCTCTGCATATATCTGTCTCTCTCTTCTTGCAAATAAATAAATATTTTTTAGAAAGAAACTGGATGAAGATGTGTAAATCACCTTTCTGATGCTCTGAAAGAATCTCAGAGACACTATTTAAATATAAAGGAAGACAAGGTGTGGTGGCACATACGTTTAATCCCAGGACTCAGGAGGCTGAGGAGGAAGACAGTCATGAGTTTGAGGCCTGCCTGAGAATATAATATACAGTGAATTCCAGATCAGCATGGGATAGAGTGAGACCCTACCACTAAAAATAATAATAATAAAATAAAATACAAAGAATTTATTTTAGCTCACAGCTTCTAAGGTCTCAGTGCAATATGAGGTGGCTCAATTCTTTTGAGTCTGGTGGTGGTAGGAGTATGTGGGAAAGGAAACTGCTCCCCTGGTATTAGTCAAGAGGCAGAGAGAATGAGAGAGGCATACCCCAGAGATAATATTCCTTTAGGTAGGGCCACCTCTGAAAGTGTCCGTCACCTCTGAATGATGTCATTAAACATCAATCTGTCAGTGAATAAAGTCATTGATTATGTCAGAGCTCTCATAATCCCATCATTTTTTACAGCTCTACTTCTGATCATGCTCCATTAGAAATTAAGCCTTTGACAATTAAGCATTTTACTTTTTGTTTTCAGATAGTTTCTTAGTATTAAACCCAAGCTAGTCTCAACCCCTGCATCCTTGTGCCTCAGCCTTCTGGGATTATGAATGTGAGCCACCACACCCAGCAACAAATGATACATTTTTAAAGGACACTTTATATCCAATGTATACTCACTAGGTGGAAAGAAAAGAGAGTTTGTGTAGGAACTTGGGGAAATATTACTTATGAACCTTGTATGAGTGTTATTGGACAGAAATTAATAAAAGAGATTTAATCAATGAGAAAAATAGGCAAATTAGATAAGATAATAACAAGGAAAGCAAGAGACTGGTATGAATTGCGACAGATGATGCACAGAAATGTAATAGCAGGACCAGAAGAAGTAATAAGATGTGGCTCAGTAGTAGACTGGAATGCTTGGCACATACCATTTAAAAAAAAAAAAAAAAACCTGTAGCTAGAATGGCACTCATTCCTTTAATTCTACTACTCAGGAGACTGAGGTAAGAAAATTATCATGAGTTGGAGGCTAGCTTGGGCTACATGAGACTTTCTCACAAAACAAACAACAAAATAAATATGTGGATGAATACTGGAAGGTATTGGGTGTGAGAATGAAGTGATTGTGGATAGCTGAGGTTAAGAGCTTGAGAAATGACTAGCAAGCCAGAAAGTAGAGATAGGGATATTGATGACTCTGTTAGTAATTTAAGAGATTAAGGGAGGAAAGAATACAGACATGTGGCTTGAGGTGTGAAAGGAGTGGTCTGAAGTGGGTTGTTTGCAGATAGCCTGTACGTTTGTAGAATAAGAAAGAATGTGTTAGATGTAAAGGGGGATTGGGGGTAGAGCAGGTTTTTGTATGCTTGTTTTGTTGTTGTTGGAAACTGACCCAGAGCCTTGCTAATGCTATCCAAGTGCTCTATCATGTGCTATACCCTCATCTGCACTCTTTTTCTTTTCTGTTGTGTATATGCATGTGTGTAGTATGTAGTTGTGTGTGTGTGTGGTATGTGTGTGTATGCCCATATTTATGTTTTTTTTAAGATTTTATTTTTATTTATTTATTTATCAGAGAGAGAGAGGGAGAGAGATAGAGTGAGAATGGACATGCCAGGACCTCTAGCCACTGCAAACGAACTCCAGATGCATGTGCCACCATGTGCATCTGGCCTATGTGGGACATGGAGAATCGAACATGGGTTCTTAGGCTTCATAGGCATGTGCCTTAATCACTAACCCATCTCTCCAGCGCCCCCATATTTATGTTTATGAGCACATGTGTACATATGATAGTGGAGGCCAGAGGTCAATGTCAGATATATTTATTGCTTCTCCATTTTATTCATTGAGAAAGAGTCTGTCACTAATATTTTAATCATGAAGGGATGTTGGATTGTGTAAAAGGCCTTTTTTTTCATCAGTAGCAATTATCATGTGATTTCTGTCCTTGAGTCCATTTATGCGATGAATTACGCTTATTAATTCATTTATGTTGGACCATTCCTATATCTGTGAAATAAAGCCCAATTTATTCTGATAAATCATCTTGGTGAGCTCTTGAATACAGTTTTCAAGTATTTAATTGAGAATTCATTTTCTGTTTTTGTGTGTCTGTCAAGTTTTGGTATCAACGTAATACTGGCTTCATAAAACTAGTTTGGAAGCTGGGCATGGTGGTGCACACTTTTAATCCTAGCACTTGGGAGGTAGAGGTAGGAGGATCACCATGAGTTCAAGGCCACCCTGAGACGACATAGTGAATTCTAGTTCAGCCTGGGCTAGAGTGAGACCCTACCTCAAAAAAACAAGAAAAAAAAAGTATGGAAGCATTCTTTCCCTTATTATTTTATAAAATAATTTGAGCAGCATTGGTTTTAGCTCTTCTTTAAAGGCCTGGTAGAATTCTGCAGTGAATCTATCACATTGCTTAGTTGGGAGGTTTTATGTTTATTATTACTACTTCAATCTCATAGCTTCTTATAGATATGTCTACATTATTGATCTTATTTTGATTTAATTTTGGTAGGTTATATGAATATAAAAATCCATCCATTTCTTTTAGACTATCCAATTTTGTGGAATATAGGTTTTTTAAAGTATATACTTATGATTTTCTGAATTTTATTGGCCTCTTTTATTTGTATATGTCTCCTTTGTATATGTCTCCCTAAATTTATACATTTGGGTGTTCTCTCTCTTTCTTTTGGATAATTTGGCTAAGGTTTTATCAATCTTGTTTATTTTTCAAAGAACCAACTCTCCATTTCATTAGTTCTTTGTATTTTTTGTTTCTATGCCATTAATATCTCCCTGATCTTGATTATTCCCATCTACTGTTTTTACATTTTTTTCTTGTTTTTATAGGGCCTTAAGGTGAATTATTAAGTTTTTGATTTGAGATATTTCTGATTTTTATATATAGGCATTAAGAGTATGTTGTTTTATCTCATGAAAAGGTGTATTTTCTGTAATTTCACTTGCTCTTGATATCTGACTTAATTCCATAGTGGTTGGATAGACTATAACAAGTTACTTCAATTTTCCTGTATTTGTTGAGACTTGCATTGTGTCCTAATAAGTGATCTCTTTTAGACATAGTTAGGTAGCTGCATAGAGGTTTATCTCTGACTTTATGTCTCTTGTGTTTGGTGCATATGATTAGAACTGTAATGAACTCATGAGATATGGATCCCCTGGTCAGTTTGAAGAGAACTTCTTCATCTCTTTTGACTAGTTTTGGTGTAGAGTTTATTTTTGTCAGCTTTTAGAACAGTGAAACCTGTTTATTTCCTACTTCTATTTGCTTGGAATATATTTTTTTCCATCCTTTTACTCTAACATTGTCTATCTTTCATTGTGAGGTGTTTTTCTTGGAAGCAGCAAAAAGATGGATCTTGTTTTGCAATCAAATCTGCTAGTCCATGTCTTTTGAATGGGGAGCTGAGACCAATAATATTGAGGGTTACTACTGAAAGGTGTGTATTGAGTCCTGTAATTTTGTTGTAGTTTTGGTGTTTTCTTGGGCTCAATTGATTAAAAATTGCCCTAGAGTCATTTATCACCCCTTCCCCCTTGTATCCTTTCAGATGTGTTCATTCTTTCCTTTTCCCTGATAAATTCCTTCCAATGTACTCACTATAGCTGACCTGGTGGTGAAAAATTCCTTTTGGCCTTTTTTCTTTCTCCTTCAATTATGGCTCATAGGTTGTTTTTTTTTTTCTTTTTCTTTTTTTTTCCCTGGTACAGAGCTCTGAGTTGGCAACTATTGACTTTCAAGACTTTCTAGGCCTACAAGTTTCTTAAGCAAGCACCCGTAACTCCTGAGCCTTCTGGTCAGGCCTGTATGTGCCACTCAATTTCAAATTTCCATATCCCACATCTGGCTCTTGCTTGCACTCTGCTGGGGTCCTTTCAGCTTCAAATTTGCTTTTCTAGTAATGCCTGGCACTGGATTCTCTACCCAGTTTCTTCTGTGGCCAAGGACAAGGAACTAAGCTCAAGACCTCTAGACAAACAGCCTGGTGCTCCTAGGTTACAGTTCATAGACTCAAGTCTCTGCTCTCCACAGTCCTTTATTTCTTCTATTTCTCCTCCTCATTATTATTATTATTACTACTGCTACTGGTGACACTTCTTTAATGCTTTCCATAGCTCTTCTTTAAATTCTCCCTTTGGATTTTTAATTTCAGTACTATTTGCTTTGTTCCAACTCTGAAACTTTTACAATTTTCCCTTTGTTCTTTATATTATTGTTTTATTGTTGTAAATATATGTGTTTTTTTTTTAAATCAATAGATGTTAGCTTTTGGGGGGAAGGGAAGTTTCAAGGTAGGTTCTTGCTCTAACCCCAGGATGACTTGGAATTCACTCTGCAGTATCAGGGTGGCCTTGAACACACAGTGATCCTCCTACCTCTGCTTCCCAAGTGCTGGGATAAAAGGCATGTGCCACCATCCCCTACAGCTTTCTTTTTAAAAAAAATTTTTTTAACTTATTTGTTTGAGAAAGAGAGAGAACAAGGCAGATAGAGAAAAAGAGAAAGAGGGAAGAGAGATAATGGGCATGCCAAAGCCTCTAGCCACTGCAAACAAACTCCAGACACATGTGCCACCTTGTACACCTGGCTTACCTGGGTCCTGAGGAATCAAACCTGTGTTCTTTGGCTTTGTAGGTAAGTGCCTTAACCACTAAGTCAGCTCTCCAGCTCCCCAGCTCTCCAGCTCCTGTTTAGCTTTATTTCAGCCCTTTTAGTATGAGATATTAACATAATACTGTCTAATAAAACATTCCAAAACTTAGTGGCTTAGTAAGCAAACTCAGATATTTGTGCAACCATGGGCTGACAGTTTTGGCTGGGTTCTTTTGGTGGTTGTTGTGTAGTCAGGTCTAGTCAACTAAGATGTCAGTTTCTGGATGTCATCTGACAGGAACAAAAGATAGTAGGCCAAACATGTAGCACTTTCCAAGTCTGTGTGGATCAAGTTTGCTCTTGTTTCGTTGGCCAAAACAAGCCATGTGACCATGATACAGTGTGAGATTGGCCTTCATTCATTTAAAATATCCACTGAACTTAATCAAAACAGTTAAGCGATTTATGTTGGGAGTTATTATTTAAAAACACCATGCATTCTTCTTTAATTCTATACATCTCAGTTGCCTTTCTTAAGGTGTCTTCTCCCTGCATTTTTCTTATCTCTTGAGACTTCTAACATACAGATATTAGCTTCTATTTTTATCCTATATCTCTCTTAACTTTCACATTTAAGTGGTTGTAATCTTTTATTTAGTTATTATGTTGTATGGCTATATGGGGGAGTTATCACAGCATAGGCCACAGAACACATGGAAGCCAGACAAGATTTCTCTTGTTTTGTCACTGATGCTTGCTAGCTTTCTGGGTCTCCTTGTTTAACCTCCAAGTGATGTGAACATGTTAATATTGCATATGTGTGCCACTTTGCATCTGGCTTTACATGGGCACTGAAGAGGATGGAACTTCCATTGTCAGGCTTGCAAGCTAGTGCCTTTATCCACTGAATCATTTCAAAGTTCCTGTTTCAATCATCTAAAAACAAATTCTTCTAGGAGAATTCTTGATTTGATTCCCCTTGAAGTTTAGTCATGAAATTTCTGCATATGGGAATGTACAGAGATCCATTTTGACAGGACACTAAACCCTTTTAAAGACTTAAAATAATAGAAACTTCCATAATTTTTAAGAATTGAATATGAGCTGGAAGGAAATATCTGGTGTGGTAGTTTGGATGTATGTCCCTCATAGACTCATGTGTCTTATTAAAGCTTGTAATTTGGGTCTCTAGCCACCTTTTGAGGAGGTATCATTGGTGGATCCTGGGGTGCAGCCCTGAGATGAGTTAGGGGCAGATCTGAATTCAGCAAAAAGGTAGGCAGAGAGGTTTGACCTCTGCCTGAGCCCCGGTTGTTTTACTGTACATTTGTGCTTGCTGCTTTTGTTTTCTCAGGGCTGTTTTGCTGTTAGTCTCTGCTTGGGTGTATGGAAGCAGCTTCTTCTACTGATGGAACTTCTCCACTGGATCTATAAGCTTGAAAGTCCATCCTCCCCTAAACTGTGCCTGGTTTGGCTATTCATCCCAGCCCATGTGAAGCTAATCATAATACCTAGTAAAGGTTAGTAATTATGTATCTAGAGATTTTTCATAGCTTGGATTAATAAACAAACTACTGCAGATTATGTGTCTCCTATCTAGTTTATGACTTAATATGAAATACTGGCTTCCTTCCTTGATCACACCCCTCCAAATTCCACAAAATAATCTGGATATATCTAATAATTTACCTAGAAATGTAAAAAGATCACAGGGAAAGAGAAGGTGACAGGTTTAGACAATACATATAATGTCATAGGAATAATGGGCATCAAGAAGGGGAATAATCTGAAGCCAAGATTTAAAACAGATTACAGAAAGGTTTTCCAGCTACATCCTCCTCATTCTCTCATGTGGTTATGGGAATAGAACTACTTCAAAGGTAGAAAACACAGCTCTGCTGGTCCAGCATTAGTTAGGAGTATCCAGGTAACATGAAGGCATGCCTGAACCCACCAGCATGGAGAAAAGATACTTTGGCAGGCAAAAGCCTGGTTTCTGAGTTCTGGGGATGGCTAGGTAAAGAATCTGATGTTAAGGGCTGGAGAGATTGCTTAGTGGTTAGGCGCTTGCCTGTGAAGCCTAAGGACCCCGGCTCGTGGCTCCATTCCCCAGGACTCATATTAGCCAGATGCACAAGGGGGCACACAAGTCTGGAGTTTGTTTGCAGTGTGTGGAAGCCCTGGCATGCCCATTCTCTCTCTCTCTCTCTCTCTCTCTCTCTCTCTCTCTCTCTCTCTCTCTCTCTCTGTCACTCTCAAATAAATAAATAAAATGATCAAAAAAAATTTTTTTAAGAATCTGATGTTAAAGATTGATGTGAAGTGTCTTTATGGAGGATTTGGGGGTTCAGAAAGAGTTCCTCAAGTTTATGAGCCCCAATTTTGGGTTCTGTCCTACCTTTAGCAAAGAATTCATAAAGATAAGCTCAAGAAGGATAAATTATGAATTATTGAGTTTATTTAGGGAGAAATTACAAATTGTGGAGTTTATTTAAGGGAGATTGGGATGTAACAAGAAGGTTAGAGCAGTCATAAACATGTGGGAAGTAGAAAGTATACTCTTATGTAGAAGATACTATACAGTTTATCATTTAAGAAAAATTGATGTTTTTAGGGAGACTGGCATAGAGTCACAAGCACATGCAAAGTAGTTCATGTCTAGGAGCTTGTATAGGGAGACTTAGAAGAAACACATATAGCATCTGTCTTATGTTTCTCCATGGAAGAAAGTTCAGAGGGCAAACATTGGGAGCTTAAGGAAGAATAGCAGAGGGAAAATATCCAAGCAGAGACCAATAAATCCCAATAAGAAATCTTAAGGTGGAAAGAGAGTTATACCCATGGTTACCCCAAGTTTACAGACACAGATAACAGACCTAGAGTTAGTAAAAGCACTTATGTGGTAGATTTGGAGTATAAGGGAAATAAAAACTTGGTAGATTCAGAGACCAGAGGAAAATCATACATGTAATTAAAGTGAGAATTTATTCCAAAAGATAAAGCAGAGGCAAAAAGAAAAGTTCCTGCAGACCAAGGAACAGTATTATATTCTTCTCCCAACCTAGCCAGGCTGTATGGGGGTAGAGGCTAGACTCCTGTGGCCTGAGTGAGGAGAGCAAGCATATAGAGAATCCAGAGAGAAGGAGGGAGGACCACAGCCTTTAAGGTGATTAAAAATGTAGTCTTTCCTTAGATTCAGGTATACAAGGGGAAGAACTGATTGGTTTGTAGATTCAGAGGGTGGACCCCAGGCCAGCCCAACTGGGCCATTTACCTAGGTAGCTGCTAGACTGTGGGCAGCAGGGAGTATGGCAGTTCAGCCTCAATCACACACAACTTCCATTCCTGCCAAGAGTTCTATTCTTGTGTCAGGATGAGGTGGCATGTGGAGTGGCATTTCCTGGTTCTCTCTGGGCCTCAGTTTCTAACTGAAACTACCTAAAAGAAGTTATATTTCTCCTATTGTCCTTCAATATTTTTTATTTTCTTAAATAACTTCTAGGTTTCTCTCTAGAAACCTTTCAGAGCACCAAACTTCATGTTAATAACAACCCTTCCATATAGGTCTAGGGCTGCAGCTTCTGCACAAAGGTCGGTTCACTAGCCCTTTTATCTTGCCTCACCTGAACTGTAACCATCTTTATATTTTAGTCCAAATATTTTTACCTCCAAGAAGTCTTTCCTCACTGCTCAGCATGAAATAATCTCTCTGAACTTACAGAGCACAGTGAATGTAAAGCCTCGTATACATAAAATTCCTTTATTTTCCTAAGAGTGGCAACAAGTTCTCTAAATTGCCTACAAATCTGTTTTCAGGCTGTCATTAGACTAATCCTAAGCACAAGCAACCTCCTCCCTATTATACAAATAGCTCTTTTCTTTGCTAATTTATCCCAGCATACACAACAGTTTAAACATACAATACCAAATTTTCAGCATTGGAAATAGAATTATACATATGAGTTGAATGTGTGAGTCCTGGCTCTTTTTGTTTTTCCTTTTAGTTTAATAACATTGAACCAATCACTTTTCCTGTGTGATTTTTATTTCCATCTTCAAAACAACGGGTCTCCAATAGGTGACTTTTGGGTTCATAAATAACTTTAGAATGTGGGCTCCTACGACCTAATTATTTTCTTCTTATCTATTTTCTGTTTTAAAAATATTGTGTTTATTTACAAGGAGAAAGAGGGAGAGAGAGAGAGAGGGAGAGAGACAGAGAGAGAGAGAGGATATAATGGGCACAGCAGAGCCTCTTGCCACTGCAAACTCTAGATGCATGCTCCACTTTGTGCATCAACCATTATGTGGGTATGGGGGATCAAACCAGGGTCATCAGGCTTTGCAATCAAGTGCCTTTAAATGCTGAGCTATCTCTCCAGCTCCTCATTTATTTTTGACTCTTATGTCACTGAGATCAAATATCAGTGCTGAATTAACTGAGAAATAAGTGATTATCTTATGTGCTTTGAGAGTCATATTTCCTTAGTGGGAGGGTACCTAATCCAGTGGATTGGTTCAGAATGATGTCTTGAAACAAGTTACAATAATCAGCTGGCTCTATTTTTTCAGGGGAGCCTGTTACTAATGACTCATTTGTGATGACTAACTCTCTTGAGGAAATACTCCCCAATCAGCTATAGAATACACTGAGATTGCTGCGGGTTGCTTTTTATTTATCTGAATTATTTATTTCCTACTTTTCAGAAACTACACTTAATACATTGAGGGCAATTTCAAGATATTTTGTGCCTTGTGGCAGGGGTTTTTCTGGGAGTCATTGCATGCTTATACATAGCCTGAAGATGAGCAAGAGAGAAAGGCTCCCCACTGAAATGTGAGTTCTGGTTCCAGGAGCCAGACTTTCACCTTACATGCAAAAGCCTAAATTCCTTTCTGGCTATCTAAGAATGATTGAAAGCAGTACCCAACTATCTAGAGTCACTTAAAGAGAAAACTTGAGCCCCAGGCAGGCCAACCAATAACTGTTTAACTCCATCCCTGACTCCTGACTGGAGTTTCCACAGGAGGTTTATAGGCCCAGATCTTTACTTCCCACATGGAACACAGTGGAGAGGCTGACTGTGCTGTCATGTCAGTTAAAACCCAGCTAAACAGTGGGAACTCTCCATCTTTTGTTCAATTATTAGAATCCAGTTACCATCTGGTGGCATGCTATAGGGAAGTGCTGCTCTCCCACATCAGCAAAACACATAATGTAGTAGTTCGGTGAGTGAGCTAGGAGCTTCCAGAGTGTAGAACAAAAGGAAGGGCAATAATAGAATCACTGTACAAAGAGTATTATGCTTATTGTAATTTCTCTAGCTTTAGGATATGGTTAATGAGCTTGACCTTATAAAAGGATCTTTAAGATGTTTAGTACTTTCCTGAGATTTAAGCCCAGGAATTGAGGGCTCACTTTACTGTGCCTGCCTCCTTCCATCCCTCCTGAATGAAGCTCCCCAAACCACAGGATAGAGTTTACACATGGCATAAGAAGCTGCCTCTTTTCCAGGAATGGCTAACGTGAGACAGTAGAGGCCTGGCCCCAATGTACATTTCTCTCTCTCTAGCTGCCCCCCTCCCATCTTTACCCAGCATGAGGAAAACTGCAGGATGCTTCACAGTAAATGGTTTGATGGATGGGAAAAGAATTTAATGTACATTTGATGGATATAAATAGCTTGATGGATGAGCACCCAAAGCTTGGCAACCTCCTGGAGTGATTTATTCTACCAAAGTTGGGAAAGAAGTTATGTATAGAGTCATCACAAGGTCACTGCCATCTGAAAAGAGAAGATTCTCTACCCAAAGTGACAGTAGCATTAATATAAGGGTATGAACATTAGGAGAAGTGCTTACTGGGCAGTTTGATAAGGATAGTATATACATTTAGCCAGACAGCAGCAAAATTTTACGCCCCTAGGGCTCATGAGTACCACCATTTTAAGGTTTCAGTGTCAGGGATGTATTCCTTCCCATGAAGTGGGCCTCCAGTCAGGCAGTTGGTTTTCACCATGACAGGCATGCCACTATTACACTTGTAGGCTCATTTGGCCTGGCTGGCCAATTATAAGGCTTGCAGGTTCCACTGTTGAGTATCTTCACTGGTGATTTCTCTTTCTCCCATTGAACTGCATGCAGATTGGCTTCTTCCAGCTTTCTGTCAGCTGGTCTATGTGGAGGAAGTTATCAGCTCAGTCCCAGCAGGATTTCTCAGTGGCCATGCAGCCCAAGTATGTGGAATCTTCAGCAATAGGGTCTTACCATCTATTCCTGGTGGGAAGCCAAGGGCCTTGGAAATGGCCTATAATGTTTTGGGGGCATCAGGGACCTCCCTGGCCAACAACTCACTGGAAGGTATCCCATCCTTGGCACTGAAAATTTTCTGGCTACAATCTACAGTTCCTGAGTGTTCCATTGTTCAAAAAGTAGGTTTCCATATGATATATTTATATCCTCTTATATTTTTATTAGCTCTCCCTCCACCTTTCTTTTACTTAATCTCTTCCCCTACTATCACTTTGGGCCTTTTCACCCCCTTTAATTTTTCTTCTACTTACATATATACAATACTATCCTATTAAGTACCCCCTCCCTTCCTTTATCTTCCCTTTATATCTCTTTTCTAGTTTACTGACCTTTGCTACTGAATTTTCATCCTATTCACACAGAATCATCTGTAGCTAGGATCCACATATGAGAGAGAACATACAATGCTTGGCTTTTGGAGCCTGGGTTACCTCACTTAATATAATCCTTTCCAGATCCATCAATTTTCCTGCAAATTTCATAACTTTATTTTTTTTTTTTTACCACTGTGTAGAACTCCATTGTACAAATGTGCCATATCTTCATTATCCACTCATCAGTTGAGGGACATCTAGGATGGTTCCATTTCCCAGGTATTGTGAATTGAGTGAAATTGAGCAAGTATCTCTAAGGAAATGAGATGAGTCCTTAGGATATATGCGTAGGAGTGCTATAGCTGGGTCATAAGGTAGATCTATTTTTAGCTGTCTTTGAAACATCCACACTAATTTCCACAATGGCTGGACCAGATTGCATTCCCACCAACAGTGCAGAAGGGTTCCTCTTCTTCCACATCCTCACCAGCATTTATGGTCATTTGTTTTCATGACGGTAGCCAGTCTGACAGGAGTGAGATGGTATCTCAATGTAGTCTTAATCTGCATTTCCCTGATTACTAGGGATGGTGAACATTGTTTTAGATCCTTATATGCTATCCGTATTTCTTCTATTGAGAACTCTCTATTTCCCTAGCCCATTTTCAATTGGCTTGTCTGATTCCTTCTTATTTAATTTTTTGAGATATTTGTATATCCTAGATATTAATCCTTTATCAGATGTAATGCTGGCAAAAATTTTTTCCCATTCTGTACATTGTGTCTTTGCTTTATTCACAATATCCTTTGCCATACAAAGTCTTTGTAACTTCATGAGGTCCCAGCAGTTAATCTGTGGTTTTATTGCCTGAGCAATTGGGGTTATATTCAGAAAGTCTTTGCCAAGACCAATATGTTGAAGGGTTTCCCCTACTTTTTCCTCTAGCAGTTTCAGAGTTTCAGGTCTGATGATAAGGTCTTTAATACATTTGGACTTCATTCTTGTGCATGGAGAGAAGAATCTATTTTCATCCTTCTACAGATACATATCCAGTTTTCACAGCACCATTTGCTGAAGAGGCTGTCTTTTCTCCAATGAGTATTTTTGTCATTTTTATTGAATATCAGGTGGCTATAGCTTCCCAGACTTACATCTGCATCCTCTATTCTGTTCCATTGATCTACATGTTTGCCTTTGTGTGAGTACCATGCTGTTTTTGTTACTATGGCTCTGTAATATAGGTTAAAATCAGGTATGGTGATATGACCAGACTTATTTTTTCTGCTCAGTATTGCTTTAGATATTCAAGATTTTTTGTGCTTCCAAATGAATTTTTGGATTCTATTCCCATGAAGAATGCAGTTGGAATTTTGATGGGGATTACATTAAATGTGTAGATTGCTTTTGGTAAGATTGCCATTTTCACAATATTGAGTCTTCCAATCCAGGAACAAGGGATGTTCTTCCATTTCCTAGTGTCTTCTGCACTTTCTCACATAAGTTTTTTTTATTGAGTTCAATGTAGATTTCCTTTATTTCCTTGTTTAGGTTTATTCCAAGGTACTTCATTTATCTATTTATTTTTTGATGCAATTGTGAATGGGAGTGATTCTCTCATTTCATCCTATGTGTGTTTGTTGTTAGCATGTAACTCTCAAATAAATAAATAAAAGTGAACAAAAAAATTATTTTGTATCCTGCTATATGGCTATAGTTGTTTATGAGCTCTAACAGTTTGCTGGTAGAGTCTTTAGAGTCCTTTACGTATTGAATTATGTCATCTGCAAATAATGATAACTTGATCTCTTCATTTCCAATTTGTATCCCTTTTATGTGCATCTCTTGCATTATTGCTATAGCTAAGACTTCCAGTACTATATTAAATAAAAGTGAGGACAGTGGGCATCCTTGTCTTGTTCCTTATTTTAGTGGAAAAGCTTCCAGTTTTTCCCCATTTATCTGTAGGCTTGTCATAAATAGCCTTTATTATATTGCGATATGTCCCTTCTATTCCAGTCTCTGTAGGACTTTTATCATGAAGGGTTGTTGGATTTTGTCAAATGCTTTCTCTGCATCTAATGGCATGATCATGTGATTTTTATCCTTCAGTCCATTTATATAATGTATTACATTTATCATTTGCATATGTTGAACCATCCCTGCATCTCTGGTATAAAGCCTACTTGGTCCAGGTGAATTATCTTTCTGATATATTCTTGGATTTGGTTTGCCAATATTTTATTGAGAATTTTGGCATCTATGTTCATGAGGGAGATTGGTCTGTAATTTTTTTTTCTTGTTACATCTTTGCCTGGTTTTGCTATCAGTGTGATGCTGGCTCATAGAAGGTGTTTGCTAGGATTCCTTCTTTTTCTATTTTATGGAAAAGCTTAAGAAGTAATGGTGTTAGTTCTTCCCTGAAGGTCTGGTAAAATTCACTAGTGAATCCATCTGGGCCTGGACTTGTCTTAGTTGGGAGATTTTTGATAACTTCTTGGATCTCCATAGTTGTTATAGGTCTATTTAAGTGATTAATCGCCTCTTGATTTAATTTAGGTAGATCATAAATATCGAGGAAATCATCCGTTTCACTCAGATTTTCATACTTAATGGAGTATATGTTTTTATAGTATGTCTCTATGAGTTTTTGAATTTCTCTAGTATCTGTTATGATGTTCCATCTTTGGTGCACTGTAGGTTCCCCTAGGCTGGCTCGGTCATTGGATCGCTGCTCTGGTCACCAGTGCTAAGTGCTGTGATATCCCTTTCCCAGGTCTCTGGTGCTTGCTGGCACTTATGCTGGTGGTGGGGGAGGGGAGGCTGTGGATGGTGGCTCTAGTTCTCCAGTTAGTCCCCGTGACCCTCTACCTCCTGATCTGCTCCTCCATTGGTCACTGCGGTCTTCCCTTCAGGTTTTTTAAGTTTGGGAAGAGCTCCAGTGTGAGTGGAAGATCCCCTCACCTGGCTTTTCCTGTGGCTCAAGCCAAACCTTGAAGCTGTGGGCCTGCTGACCTTGTGCAGCCACTGCTGGAGCCGCTTCTGCCTGCCTATGTGAGCTCTGTATGCTCTGGATCTCTCCTGCTTCTCTGCTTCCATTGTTAATTTCTTATACACCTCACTTGTTAGTAGAAGAGTGTATTTTGCGGGGATTTTTTGTTTTTGTTTTTTTTTTGGTTTTGCTTTTCCTCCCCTATGCTGCTTTGGCATGGTTCCTACACCACCATCTTGCCCTGGCCAGTGGGGAGTCGAACAAGGACTTGAGGGGAAGTTAACCTGAATGGGAGAAGGCAAACAGACACAAGAAGGAGACCAAGCAAGGTATTTGTCAAGGTCTCAAAGTTTATTTTTACACATAGGTTTTTATAGGGTTATAGGGGGAAGGAGTCATAATCAGGCCAGAGATCACAGGGTTACTGGCTAAATGCAATTTCTTTGTTTCTTCATCAATTACCGGCAGCACCAGGAGAGGCTATTGCCCAGGCATAATGGCTTCTTCATTTCTGGTAATAGATCATTAGATGAGGAAATAGAAACTTAACTTACTATATGGTGGTTTCTGTCAACATGGCTGAGGTTTGGTTCATAGCTCCCAACACCATCTTATCCAGAAGTCCAAGAATGTCTTTATCTAGAAAGAGAGTAAATGCAAAGAAGGAGGAGAAAAAGAAGGAAAAAAGAAAAAGAAACAGAAATAGAACATGATTTCCATATTCCTTTTCTAGCCCACATCCATATGTAAGTCCTCTTTCTCCCCCCTTCCAGGGTTACCAGCAAGAAGTAGGCTGTGCAGTGGTGAGAAAATGCTGGATTTTCCTTCCAATGTCTGGAGCAGAGGTGGCAGGAGGGTGTCCACACATTTGTCACAGGATAGCAACCACAGACCTCCTGATGCCACCTGGAATTTAGTGACTTCTTTCTCTCTTCTACTTCCTTATGTCTAGGAACTCACAGAACAAAAACATGGCTCAAAATAATTCTATATTTCAGTCTTTTATTTTAAGACATATAAGAACTAAGGATCTTAATAGATATTCTTTTGCTCAAAATTTTCTATCTCCTTGTCCATTTTTCCAGACCACCAACTTTCCTCCATCCAGTGTACAAGACCTTCTGGTACATGACCTTCAGATCTTAACTGCTGCTGTCAGGAAGCACCATCAACCAAGAATGCTGTGCTACAAACCCCATTCGATTCCTCAGAGTTGATGAAAACTGGCTTCAAGCAAAAGTATGTAATATTTCGCCTAATGCTACTTAATCATTAAAAAATTCTACAAGGTTGCTAATACTGTTATTCCTATTGAATAGATTACAGAATTGAGGAAAGATTAATCAAATTAAAGTTGAATGTCTGATAATTTGTATAACTGGGAATTTCAACTCCAAATTCAATGTTCTTTCAAGACAGCATGCTATTTTACTAAATTTAAAAAAAAAAATAGCTTTTGTTCTCCTGCAGGGAGGGTTTCAGGATGAATAACAGGATTTTAGAGACTGCTCCACTGCAGATGCACACATATGTTGTGTGTGCAATAGTGCAATGGAGAACACTGCTGTCACACTTAGGGCAAGCAGTAGAAGTAGGAGAAAAGCAACTTAGATCATTTCATTATACAGGGGGAAAAAAACCTTTATCAGGGTAAGTCTCTTAATTGAATTTTATAAGGACTCTTTTGAAAAGCTACCTTCAAAAGTTCTTCTGTAATATAGATAAAAAGAAGACAATATCAATACAAAATGATAGAGAAGACAGATGTATAAAATTTGTCTGAATACTCTAGGTAAATAGCTACCATTGACTCTTTGTGGGGAAGGAATTAATGACCAGAATTCAGCTCAAAGGAGTTGAATTGCCATTAAAGAAATATAATTGGGGCTGGAGAGATGGTTTAGCGGCTAAGCACTTGCCTGTGAAGCCTAAGGACCCGGGTTCGAGGCTCGGTTCCCCAGGTCCCACGTTAGCCAGATGCACAAGGGGGCGCACGCCTCTGGAGTTCGTTTGCAGAGGCTGGAAGCCCTGGCGCGCCCATTCTCTCTCTCCCTCTTATCTGTCTTTCTCTCTGTGTCTGTCACTCACAAATAAATAAATAAAATTATTTAAAAAAAGAAATATAATTGTCAAATTTCAGATTATCCTTTTTTTTTTAATTTTTTTTTTTTGGTTTATTTATTTGAGAGCGACAGACAGAGAGAGAAAGGGGCAGAGAGACATAGAGAGAGAGAATGGGCGCGCCAGGGCCTTCAGCCGCTGCAAACGAACTCCAGACGCGTGCGCCCCCTTGTGCATCTGGCCAACGTGGGACCTGGGGAACCGAGCCTCGAACCGGGGTCCTTAGGCTTCACAGGCAAGCGCTTAACCGCTAAGCCATCTCCCCAGCCCCAGATTATCCTTTTAGTTAAAATTGTATTTTAAAAACCCAAATGCAATAGTACTGGGGTCATGTACATTGTGGAGTATACTTATGGGGGTTCTTTGTGATGTTCCAGGAAAACCATTATCCCTGCCTATCTACACTCTCACACACCTCACACCTCAGAGAAAAGGAAGGTTGGGACAGAAAAGGAAAATTTGCATGATAGTTGCCCTGGATTGAGTCTATGTTACAAGAAACATTTAGTTAAATAATAGTGACCACCAATTCTTTTGTTCTTGAGGGGGACAAGATAAAGGCAAAAGGAATAATGCATAAACCTCTTCAATGTTCTTGGTAACAAAGGAGTTAGTCAAACTAATTCATTTATACTCAACACATGGGTAGTGTTTATTATAGAAAAAAGTGTGTAAATGCTATTTAGGCCACTTGATTTAAATGAATTGGGGGATAAAAGAGTTGTTAAATACTTTTCTCTGCTGGGCACTATAGTAGGTGCTGTTTTTACTAAACACTAATTGAGCATTTAGTAGACTGGGGAATACTAATTACTCTGAAATGTGTGCTGGTTTGAATAATATCAGTTTAATAAGGATTTACTCAGCAGATCTCATGGGCACAGAGGGAATAAGCTTTAGAAAAAGACTCCAGAGTATAGGGTTTACACAGTTGCATTAGTCTGTTAGAATGGAAGCCATCATTCCCTTTGGGAAACATAGTTTTGGCTTGTTATTAGCCAGAAAGAAATAAAATAACCTGAAAATCCAACATTTGGCCACTCTGATAACTCCAAAATGGAGTTAGCTTAAGATCTGGCTTCTCAGACTTGCAGTAGAAGAGAAACAAGTATGTACATTGGCCTGGCTCACTGAATGTTCAGGAAATATTAATTTACTTTTACAGTGCTATAAATCAGATTCAGTGCCTTTCACATGCTAAGCAGGTGGTCTTGCACTAAGCTATATACCCAGCCCATACACTATGTACATATGTGCAAATATTTTGGAAGATTTAAGAATCGTGCATATTTTTCCAGTACTGGAAAGCAAAACAAGACTCTTGTGCATGCTAAGTAAACAACCTAATATTGAGCTATATTTCCAAACCCTTAGTTGATGTTTGTATAAAAGATAAATATGTCAAGGCAAGAACTTACATTTCTTTTTTTTTTTAATTATTTATTTATTTATTTGAGAGTGACAGACACAGAGAGAAAGACAGATAGAGGGGGAGAGAGAGAGAATGGGCACGCCAGGGCTTCCAGCCTCTGCAAACGAACTCCAGATGCATGCGCCCCCTTGTGCATCTGGCTAACGTGGGACCTGGGGAACCGAGCCTCGAACCGGGGTCCTTAGGCTTCACAGGCAAGCACTTAACCACTAAGCCATCTCTCCAGCCCAAGAACTTACATTTCTGTCCATTTTATAGAATATCATTCTAGATTGAAGAGTGCTCCAACTAGGAAATAAAAGAAGGGTTTTATTCTTTGTATCATTTTTTTAAATGAAATCATTGTATTTTATTTTATTTTTTCTCAATATTTATAAACATTTTCCATGATTATAAAAAATATTGCATGGTAATACCCTCCCTCCCCCCACTTTCTCCCTTGAAATTCCATTCTCCATCATATCCCCCCCCATCTCAATCACTCTCTCTTTTATTTTGATGTCATGATCTTTTCCTCCTCTTATGATGGTCTTGTGAAAGTAGTGTCAGGCACTATGAGGTCATGGATATCCAGGCCTCTGTATGTCTGGAGGGAGCATGTTGTAAGGAGTCCTACTTTTCCTTTGGCTCTTACATTCTTACTGCCACCTCTACTGCATTAGACCCAGAGCCTTGGAAGGTGTGATCAAGATGTTACTTAGTACTCCAGTCATTTCTTTCCAGCACTATGATACCTTCTGAGTTGTCCCAAGGTCACTGCCATCTGAAAAGAGAAGATTCTCTACCCAAAGTGACAGTAGCATTAATATAAGGGTATGAGCATTAAAAGAAGTGCTTACTGGGCAGTTTGATAAGCATAGTATATACATTTATCCAGACATCAGCAGATGTTACACCCATAGGGCTCATGACTACCCCTGTTTTAAGTTTCAGTATCAGGGATGTATTCTCTTCCATGGACTGGGCCTCCAGTCCAATGGAGGGCAGTTGGTTTCCACCATGATAGACCTGCCACTATTGCACCCATTTGCTCATTTGGCCTGGCTGGACAATTATAAGGCTTGCACGGTCCACTGTTGAGTATCTTCTCTGGTGGTATCTCTTCCTCCCATTGAACTGCATGCAGAATGGCTTCTTCCAGTTTTATTTCAGCTGGTCTACATGAAGGAGGTTATCAGCTCAGTTCCAGCAGGGTTTCTCAGTGGCCTTTCAGCCCAAGTATGTGGAGTCTTCAGCAATAGGGCCTTACTATCTATTCCTGGTGGGAAGCCAAGGGCCTTGGTAATGGCCTATAATGTTTTGAGGGTATCAGGGACCTCCCTGGCCAACAACTCACTGGAATGTACCCCATCTCTGGCACTGAAAATCTTCTACCAATGATCTATGGCTCCTGAGTGTTCCATTGTCCAAAACCAGAGGATTCTACATGATTTATTTATATCCTCTTACGTTTTGATTAGCCCTCCCTCTGCCTTTCCTTTACTCAATCCCTTCCCCTGATCTCACTTTGGGCCTTTTCACTCCCCCTTTAATCTATTCTTCTACTTACATATATGCAATACCAACCTATTAAGTATCCTCCTCCCTTCCTTTCTCTTCCCTTTATATCTCTTTTTTAGCTTACTGGCCTCTGCTACTGAGTTTTTTCCTTCTTACACAGAAGCCCAATCATTGGTAGCTAGGATCCACATACGAGAGAGAACATACTTGGCTTTCTGAGCCTGGGTTACCTCACTTAGTATAATCCTTTCCAGATCCATCCATTTTCCTGCAAATTTCATAACTTCATTTTTCTTTACAGCTCAGTAGAACTCCATTGTACAAATGTGCCATATTTTCATTGTCTACTCATTAGTTGCGGGACGTCTAGGTTGGTTCCATTTCCCAGCTATTATGAATTGAGCGGCAATAAACATGGTTGAGCACATACTTCTAAGGAAATGAGATAAGTCCTTAGGATATATGCCTAGGAGTGCTATAGCTGGGTCATATGGTAGAACAATCTTTAGCTGTCTTAGGAACCTCCACACTGATTTCCACAATAGATGGACCAGATTGCATTCCCACCAACTGTGTAGAATGGTTCCTCTTTTTCCACATACCTGCCAGCATTTATCATCATTTGTTTTCATGATGTTAGCCAATCTGACAGGAGTGAGATGGAATCTCAATGTAGTCTTAATCTGCATTTCCCTGATTATTAGGGATGTAGAACATTGTTTTAGATGCTTATATGATATCCATATTTCTTCTTTTGAGAACTCTCTATTTAGCTCTATAGCCCATTTTTTAATTGGCTTGTTTGATTTCTTATTGTTTAACTTTTTGAGTTCTTTGTATATCCTAGATATTAATCCTCTATCAGATACATAGCTGGCAAAGATTTTTTCCCATTCTGTAGGTTGCCTCTTTGCTTTATTCACAGTGTCCTTTGCCATAAAAAGTCTTTGTAATTTCGTGAGGTCCCAGCAGTTAATCTGTGGTTTCATTGCCTGAGCAATCGGGGTTATATTCAGAAAGTCTTTGCCAAGACCAATATGTTGAAGGGTTTCTCCTACTTTTTCCTCTAGCAGTTTCAGAGTTTCAGGTCTGATGATAAGGTCTTTAATACATTTGGACTTCATTCTTGTGCATGGAGAGAAGAATCTATTTTCATCCTTCTACAGATACATATCCAGTTTTCACAGCACCATTTGCTGAAGAGGCTGTCTTTTCTCCAATGAGTATTTTTGTCATTTTTATCGAATATTAGGTGGCTATAGCTTCCCAGACTTACATCTGCATCCTCTATTCTGTTCCATTGATCTACATGTTTGCCTTTGTGTGAGTACCATGCTGTTTTTGTTACTATGGCTCTGTAGTATAGGTTAAAATCAGGTATGGTGATATGACCAGCCTTATTTTTTCTGCTCAGTATTGCTTTAGATATTCAAGATTTTTTGTGCTTCCAAATGAATTTTTGGATTCTATTCCCATGAAGAAAGCAGTTGGAATTTTTATGGGGATTGCATTAAATGTATAGATTGTTTTTGGTAAGATTGCCATTTTCACAATATTGAGTCTTCCAATCCAGGAACAAGGGATGTTCTTCCATTTCCTAGTATGTTCTGCAATTTCTCACTTGAGTGTTTTAAAATATTCATTGTAGAGTTCCTTTATTTCCTTGTTTAGGTTTATTCCAATGTGCTTTATTATTATATTTTGATGTAATTATGAATGGGAGTGATTCTCTGATTTCACCCTGTGTGTGTTTGTTGTTAGCATATATAAAGGCTACTGATTTGTGTGTATTTATTTTGTATCCTGCTACATGGCTGTAGGTGTTTGTCAGCTCCAACAGTTTGCTGGTAGAGTCATAGGGTCCTTTATATATACAATCATGTCATCTGCAAATTATGATAACTTGATCTCTTCCTTTCCAGTTTGTATCCCTTTTTTGTGTGCCTCTTCTCTTATTGCTATGGCTAAGACTTCAGAACTATATTAAATAAAAGTGGGAACAGTGGACACCCTTGTCGTGTTCCTGATTTTAGTTTAGAAGCTTCCAGTTTTTCCCCATTTAGTAATATGTTGGCTATAGGTTTGTCATAAATAGCCTTTATTATATTGAGAAATGTTCCTTCTATTCCCAGTCTCTGTACGTCTTTTATCGTGAAGGGTTGTTGGATTTTGTCAAATGCTTTCTCTGCAAATAATGAGATGATCATGTGAATTTGGTCCTTCCACCCGTTTATGTAATGTATTACATTTATCGATTTGCATATGTTGAACCATCCCTGCATCTCTGGGATAAAGCCTACTTGGCTAGAATTTGTTGAGAATTTTTGCAATTATGTTCATGAGGGAGATGGTCTATAAGATTTCTGGTCTGTAGAGGGTTCCAAGTCAGCTTGTGACTAGGTGAGACCCTTCCCTAATGTATAACAGAAGAAGAAACAAAGCCACTATAAATCAAGAAGCAACAAACAACGAGCCCAAAATACAGCTTATTTAAGAATGGCAAATCTGACCATCCATCCGATTTAACATACAGTTTAACCTGTTATGGAAGGTGCAATTAGCACTTCTGATTCAGGCCTACATACCAGGTTTATTAGGTGCATACTGACCTGGTGTAATCCCAGTTACCTTTTGGGATGATTTTTGTCTCAGTTAATCTGCTCCTGCTTGAGTCCTGTTGTTGTTTCAAGTAAGCGTGGCCAGGTTCCAGGACTGCTGTCTGTTCGCTGGAGCTGGGCACTAGTGGTAGGGGAGGGGAGGCTGCTGATGCTGATGTAGTTCTCTTGCTGTTCCACGTGTTCTTCTACCTTGTGATCCATTCCTCCGTTGTTCACTGCCATTCTCCCTTCATGTTTCTTGAGTTTGCGGAGAATTCCGGTGTGAGTGGAAAATCACCTCATCTGACTTTTCCTGCAGCTCAAGACGAGCCAGGCAGTTGGCTAGTGTGCCACAACAGGTGACGTGGACATTCAGGAGCTGCTTCTGCCAGCCTATGTGGGCTGTGGATGTTCTGGATCTCTCCTACTTCCCTGCTGCCATTTCAATTTCCTGTACACCTTGTCAGGAGCCATAAAGCAAAAGCGCCTCCATTTTGTGTGGGCCTGTTCTTAAGCTGACTCATTTATCAGAAAGCTGGTCCATACAGCTTTCGGTTAGGTACTTCTGGAATGTCAGTCATCAGACTGCTTACAGAATATTATCTCTTGCAAAAGGTCAGTTTATGGTCAGGCTGTGAAGCCTGGCACAGTCAGGATGTTAAGCCATTGAGGCAACATTAGATGAACACCTGATTACAATTCCTCTAGTGTCCTAACAATTACAAGGCCCTAAATCACGTCAGGCAGCTTATCCCCTGCCCCCCCTTTTCTTCCCCTATATAACCACTATCTAAAAAATAAATGTCAGAGATCTTCATCAGAATACAGACTCGGTCTCCTTCTTTGTGTCTCTTGTCTCTCATCCAGAATTTCCCCTCGGGTCCTTGTTCAACTCCCCATTGGCCAGGGCACCACCTCACTTCTTAGTAAAAGTGTGTATTTTTCTGGTTCCCCCTCCCCCCAGGCTGCTTTGGTGTGGTACCTCTGCCACCATCTTAACCAGAAGTCCTGTATCAAATTTTTTTAGGAAGGGTCTTGCTGTAGTCCAGGCTGACTTGGAATTCACTATGTAGTCTCAGACTGGCCTCAAACTCACAGCTATCCTCCTAATTCCTCCTCCTGAATGCTGGGATTAAAGGCATGCACAACCACATCTGGAAATAGAAAAAAATATGGACAAATATTTGATCTCATTGCCATACAATTAATATGAAAAGCAAGAGAAGAATTTTATGATAAAAATAAAGATTGATTCCTTTACATCTAGTCAATAAGACTACCCAAATTCAAAGCTTAGCTCTCCAAAGCCTCTCATGTTCCCTCCTACTAAAAGGATTCCCCATACTGGGTCTTCCACAAGCTGATTCCTTCCACAGCATAGTTATCCCAAAATTTCTTGTATACAGAGGACAGTCCACCTCCTCATATGTACTGGATGCTCCTCCAAGGCAGGCTTCACATCTTAAATTTCTTTTCTCACAGTGGTATACAGTGATATATACATAGCATGACTCAAGAACACATCTCATTGATGAATGAACATACAGTGAGTGATAGTTTCTTTAATATCATGGAAATTCCAACACCACCAATAAATTGAATTTTAGAAGAATGCTTCATTTGCTTCTGGAGTCAACCTGGCAACTTTTTCTGATTATTTCAATATCTTTTTGTCTTAGTTTCATTTGAATCAGTATCTAAATGAGGGAAGATATTGCAGTCAGTTGTGTTTCTGTCTTTGATATGTGTCTCTTTCATTTTTTTGCCTATGTATACTTGTCAAAGAGACCAAGTAATCACTCCCATAGTAAAGCTATATATATTCTATGCTTCATAGTTCACTTCTACTTGGTATTCTTTCTCCATTCTAGTGTTCCCTGAAAATTGGCAATTAGTTCTAGAAGCTTGTAATATCCAAATTAAATATCTTTTGCAATAAAACACAATAACTGATACTGTATCTTACTAGTACATGTTGTCTCCTTATTTTAAATGATATAAAAGTTTATTCACTTGTTTTTCAAAGCTGGGTATTGAATTTAGTACTTCACAATAATAGGCGAACACTTTACCACTGAGGTATATCCCCACACCTTTTGGGTTCTTTGTGACAGATCCTCACTTAGTTGACCAGGCTAATCTCGAACTTGCTATGTAACCCAGGTAAGCCTTAAACTTGCAGTTGACTTACCCTATGAAATGTCTGCTATTACAGGCTGTCAGATTTTAATACTCATATAGTTCACTACCAAGTACCATAATGTCTTTAGCAGCAATAAAGTCCATTGCATAAGTCTTTTATTTCATTAAAGGCTACAAATTTGTAATTTTAATTGTCATTCCTTCTGCATTTATTACTGGAATATTTCTATAAAGTAGTTACCCACATCCAACATCTGGTCCCCTGATATAAAGTTTGCATAGAATAAATATTCAATCTTTCTTTATCAATTCCCAGAATGATAATACCAACAATCCAAAAGTGAAAGATAAAATGCTAATTTGTTTAGAGTATTATCATAAACTAGTGATTTTCTATAGATTAAATAGTTTTTGTAGCAATTGTATTCATTACTTTTTTGATGTTTAATTGATCTTATCCTAGACTAGTGAGAACTTCAAATTGATTTCTTTTTATCTGTAACTATTAGCTTTGAAAAATTTCAAGGAAAGAGAAGCTTAAAGAATCATATAATGAACTTCTAAATAGCATAAAACAGGTAACATTTTGTTACTTTTGCTTTATTTCTCTGTATGTCTGTATGTGTAACCCTTCGAAAGTGAGTTGGAGTCCTAGTGAACTTTATTCAACCCACAAGTTTTAAGAATAAGGCCTTATCCTATAAAATATGTCTTTTACCCTTACTAAACTATATAGGTGAAAATCCCACACCATCATTTCATCCATACATATTTTAGTATATTTTTCTGAGCATAAGGACTTTTTTACTTTTAATTTTTTTTAGATTTTTAAAAAAATTATTTATTTATATGTAACCAGAGAGAGAGAGAGACAGAGCGAGAGAGAGAGAATGGACATGCCAGGGCCTCTAGCCACTGCAAACAAACTCCAGATTCATGTGGCCCTTGTGCATCTTGCTTATGTGAGTCTTGGGGAATTGAAACTGGGTCCTTTGGCTTCACAGGCAAATTCCTTAAGTGTTAAAACAGCAGCCCTGAAAAAAAGGACTTTTTATAGACAAAATTATTACAGCTAAAAATAATATTTCTGGAATATCATTAAGTATTTGCTATCAATTATTTTCATTTTTCATGTCTTATAATACATTTGATTCAAGAGTTGCCAGGCTCCACTGGTGGGGGAGATAGTGCTGAGGGAAGGACCAGGCCTGCTGGTTCCTCCCAAGGGGTTGAGGAGGAGATGAGTGTCGGGTGACTCAGACCTCTCCTAGCCACATGAGAAAAACCACTCTGAGTCAGGAGTCTTGTGGAAGCAGGAACTCACAGGAACTCGCTTTATTGCTATGAGCAGTTGCCTATATAATGTTGGGGATGAAGGCATGGATTTTAGGATGGGGGAGAGGTAAGGGCCAATAGTAAACTGTAACTATTGAAGTGATCATTTCAACTGCCATGCAGAGGTGGCAGGCCAGAAGCCATTAGGTGTCTTGCTGAGTCCTAGCTGGCCAGAGACAGGTCACCAAACTTTAGCTAGGCTCAGGAAGTTCCACTAGGCCTCACACCTGGGCCTTCCAGGGCCTAACAAAGAGTCATATAAAAAAAGTAATGGGGGCTGGAGAGATGGCTTAGCGGTTAAGCGCTTGCCTGTGAAGCCTAAGGATCCCGGTTCGAGGCTCAGTTCCCCAGGTCCCATGTTAGCCAGATGCACAAGGGGGCACATGCGTCTGGAGTTCGTTTGCAGAGGCTGGAAGCCCTGGCATGCCCATTCTCTCTCTCTCCCTCTATCTGTCCTTCTCTCTGTGTCTGTTGCTCTCAAATAAATAAATTAAAAAAAAAAAGTAATGGAGCCAGGTGTGGTGGCACACACCTTTAATCCCAGCAACCGGAAGACAGAGGTAAGAGGATTGCCATGAGTTCAAGGCCACCCTGAGACTACATAGTTAATTACAGGTCAGCCTGGACCAGAGTGAGACCCTACATCAAAAAACCAATAATAGGGCTGAAGAGATTGCTTAGCAGTTGGGTGCTTGCCTGTGAAGCCTAGGGACACTGCTTCAAGGCTTGATTCCCCAGGACCCACATAATGCACAAGGGGGCACATGCATGCACACAGCATCTGGACTTCCTTGCAGAGGCTGGAGGCCCTGGCACACCTATTCTCTCTCTATATCTCCCTCTCTCATGCTCAAATAAATAAATAAACAAAAAATTTATAAAAACCAATAATAATAATAATAATAATAATAATAATAATAGGGGAGAAAAGTTACTGCACTCAAGGAACTCCCAGGAATGGCTTCCCAGTAATTATATATATAGCTTGATATCTTTGTAGTCCGTGTGAAGTTTACTTATTAATAGGAGTAAGTTCAACCATAGGTAAGATCCAGTTTGCTAGAAGGCAGTTCTGAAACAAGTTCCAGTTTTCCAACAGGAAGAAGGAACATGTTTTTTCTTCCTTCCCTGTAATTTTTGTTTGATTTTGTTTTATGCTGTTGTTTTTGTTTTTCTCCAAATTTTTATTAACAACTTCCATGATATAAAAAATACCCCATAGTAATACCCTCCCTCCTCCCACGTTCCCCTTTGAAACTTTATTCTCCATCATACCACCCCCCCATCTCAATCAGTCTCTCTTAAATTTGATGTCATGATTTCTTCCTCCTCTTATGATGGTCTTGTGAAGGTAGTGTCAGTCACTTTGAGGCCATGGATATCCAGGCCACTTTGTGTCTGGAGGAAGCATATTGTATGGAGTCCTACCCTTCCTTTGGCTCTTTCATTCTTTCTGCCACTTCTTCTGCATTAGACCCTGACCTTTGGAAGGTGTGATAGAGATGTTGCCGTACTGAGCATTCCTGTCACTTCTTTCCAGCGCCATTATACCTTCTGAGTTGGCCCAAGGTCACTTCCATCTGAAAAGAGAAGATTCTCTACCAAAAGTGAAAGTAGAATTGATATAAAAATAAGAACATTGGGCTGGAGAGATGGCTTAATGGTTAAGCGCTTGCCTGTGAAGCCTAAGGACTCTGGTTTGAGGCTCAGCTCCCCAGGTCCCACATTAGCCAGATGCACAAGGGGGCGCATGTGTCTGGAGTTTGTTTGCAGAGGCTGGAAGCCCTGGCATGCCCATTCTCTCTCTCTCCCTCTATCTGTCTTTCTCTCTGTGTCTGTCACTCTCAAATAAATAAATTAAAAATTAAAAAAAAAAAAAGAACATTAAGAGAAGTGCTTACTGGGCAGTTTGATAAGCATAGTAAATACATTTAGCCAGATAACAGCAGACATTACACCCCAAAGGCTCATGACTACCACTGTTTTAAGTTTTCAGTATCAGGGATGTATTCCCTCCCATGGAGCAGGCCTCCAGTCCAATTAGAGGGCAGTTGGTTTCCACCATGATAGACGTGCCACTGTTGCACCCATTCGCTCATTTGGCCTGGGTGGCCAATTATAAGGCTTCAAGACCTATAATGTTTTGGGGGCATCAGGGACCTTCATGGCCAACAATTCACTGGAAGGTATCCCATCTTTGGCACTGAAAATTTTCTAGCAACTATCTATGGCTCCTGAGTGTTCCACTGTCCAAAACCAGAGGATTCCACATGATTTATTTATATCCTCTTATATTTTGATTAGCCCTCCCTCCACCTTTCCTTTACTTGATTTCTTTCCCTGACCTCATTTTGGGCCTTTTCACCCCCATTAATCTATTCCTCTACTTACATATATACAATACCATCCTACTAAGTACCTCTCTACCTTCCTTTCTCTTCCCTTTATATCTCTTTTCTAGCTTACTGGCCTCTGCTACTGAGTTTTTTCCTTCTCACAATCATCTGTATCTAGGATCCACATATGAGAGAGAACATGCGATGCTTCGCTTTCTGGGCCTGGGTATGTTGTTGTTTTTCAAGGTAGGGCCTTGCACTAGCCCAGGCTGACCTGGAATTCACTATGGAGTCTCAGAGTGGCCTTCAACTCACAGTGATCCTCCTACCTCGGCCTCCCAACTGGGATTAAAGGCATGTGCCACCATGCCCAGTCTTCCCTGTAATTTTTATGAAAATACTTTTTTATCTTTCCCTATAATTAAATTTTTTTTTTTTTTTTTTTTTTTTTTTTTTGCTGGAGACAGCAAGCATGCCATTTCAGGATCACCAGGAATTGAGCACTGAAGAGCTGCTTGACACACTTTCAGCCCTGCTGTCTCTTCCTTGAAGTCCAATGTGGCCCCTCTAAATGGTGGCAATCGCAGCAAAGTATGACTCTTTACTAAGAATCCTTACAGAAAATCAACCGAAGTCAGAAAGAGCTCAATTGGGGGGACCAAAGTCTAAGTATTGGAGGGTCGTGAAAAGGAAAATTCAAAATAAATGATTGAAGGATAATCAGATTTACTGGATCAGTGATTAATGATGGGAAGCCCCATTTGTGGTTGTTTTGCCTCTCACCTTTAATATAGTAATTGAAAGTATAAGTTCAAGAAATCACAAGTGCTTGACCGCACATACACGGGGAAGGTGTGAAAACAGTTAATCATTATAGGGGTCTGATGACTTTACTTGAAGTGAATAATTATGGGATTGTTTGATGAAAAGGAATAACAAAGTGTTTCTATGAATTTTGTGAAACTGTACCTTTCTTGAAGTTTGCTGTTGCCTGACATGATCAGAAAATAAATAAAAGACTGAGGCTAAGAGCTGTGGCAGCAGAGACACATAGAAGTATAGAAGCAGGAAAAAAACAGAACACAAAAAACAAAAAAAGAAGAGAACAAGAAAAACAGAAAAAAATAGAAACAGAGAAGCAGAGAGAGAAAGATGGAAAAACTCAGCTGCCTTCAGCATTAGCCTGTCAGCTTGCACCAGAACTTGACTTAGAGTCATTATTTTGCCGTTCCCTTTCACACCTCTTTTCGAGGACCCTCCTTCAAGCCAGGGCTGGACCCCGGCAATTTTTATTTACTTAAGATGGTCAGACAGAGAGAGAGAAAGAGGCAGAGAGAGGGAGAGAAAGTATGAGCGCGCCAGGGTCTCCAGCCACTTCAAAGGAATTTCAGATGCTTGTGTCCTCTTATAAGTTGGGTCCTGGGGAATCGACCCTCAAACCAGGAGCCTTAGGCTTCAAAGGCAAGCACTTAAGCATTAAGTCATCTCTGCAGCCCTTTCCCTGTATTTTTTATGAGAATGAGATCAATAGGTCTTAGTTAGATTAAGATTCACTATTCTACCAAGACCACTTCATATATGATTTTGTGTAGTCATAGGGAATATTTAATGCCTATCTGTGACCCTTTTTGTAATGTTTATAGTGTTTATCATCAGTGCTCAGAGTTATCACTTATTGGAGATTACAGAAGGTGTTACTCTAATTCTAGAAGTCCATTCCTATTAGCTGAAATACTCTCATAATGAAAAATTTCCCTTCAGCAAGTATTTAGTTAGTTTATGATATTCTGAGTTCATAGAATAAAGGCAAGACAAATGCCCATTTCTTTCTTTTATTTCCACTTATAATAATAAAGGATTAATCTACTAGCACCTTTCAAAATTAATAAATAAGGAAGTTATTCATGAAGAGGTAAAGAAAAGAATCATAAAGGGATAAGAGAGCTAAAATGAAAAAAAATGCAAAAATAATAAATAGATGCATCTTTCTCAAAAAGAAAAATAAACATCATATGGACTTCTTTGCTAAATTCTGTGTGAATAAATTTTGAAGCTTTAACGGGATGGATTATTCTGTAAGAAAAAAAAAATCACAATGGAATTCCACTAAATCCTTGTCCCCAATCCTAATGCCGATATTATCACAACTATTTAGGAGCATCAGAAAAGAAAGAAAGCGGGCTGGAGAGATGGCGTAGCGGTTAAGCGCTTGCCTGTGAAGCCTAAGGACCCCGGTTCAAGGCTCGGTTCCCCAGGTCCCATGTTAGCCAGATGCACAAGGGGGCGCACGCATCTGGAGTTCGTTTGCAGAGGCTGGAAGCCCTGGCGCGCCCATTCTCTCTCCCTCTATCTGTCTTTCTGTCTGTGTCTGTCGCTCTCAAATAAATAAATTTAAAAAAAAATTAAAAAAAAAAGAAAAGAAAGAAAGCATTCAAATATTTAAGTATAATTTAATACCAAAACCTGACAGAAGGAAAATTGTTGTTTCACTTATACATATCAATCAAGTTCTCAAAACTATCTCTGCAAACAGACAGAGCATAACATGAAAATAGTGGTGCATTATAACTACACTATTTTAGGTTCTTCAGAGAAATATAACTAACAAGACAGCCTTGGCATGCCACCAATACATACTAGTATGTAAGAATGACATCATTTGGATAAAAATATAATAGTATAGATTGGTGTCATGCTGGGGATGTAAAAAAGATATGCTGAATGGATAAATAACCACCTACTAGTAATAGAGCAGGTATGGCTCTGAGCACATGGGGAACTGTGGTTAAAGAGTGATGTTTTACTATATACAAAGGCACCCATGAGTACATATGATACACACAGGAATAAGCATATATACATATCCATATGGAATTTTTGAATTACATACCAGAGTTCTTCAGGAAACAGAAATGTAGCAACGTAATCCATATTCTTATACAGAAATTTATTATGAGAAATTGGCATAGACTATTAGAGAAACTGCAAGGCAAAGATCTAAGAATGCTGGCAGTACGATTTTAGTCCAAACTCAATGACCTAAGAAGCAGAGGAGTCCATTGTGTAACCCCTAGTTCAAGTCTGAAAGCCAAAGAATCAGAAGCATTAACATCCAAGGTCAAGGGAAGATTAATGTCCCAGATCAAGCAATAGACAAATTTATCCTTCATCTGCTCTATTTCTTCTGTTCATACCTTCAGCAAATTGACAGATGCCCTTCTACACTGGTGAGTTACCCATCTTTACTGGGTCCACTCATTTAAATGTAAATTGCTTTCAAAATACTCTCACAGATACACAGAAGCCATCTTTTTGCCAGCTATATCGGCCATCCCTTAGCTTGATAAAGCCAACCCATAAAATTAATGATAATATTTCCTTATTGAAAATAACAGGGGGAAAAAAGCAATGGGACAAACATGGAGGACAAATAATGTTTGGAGAATTGCTGTCTAAATTTTTAGGGTTGTAAAAATGAATTTGTCATTTTTATGATATGCTACAAAAATATAAAATTAGAAAGGCTTTAACATCTGCACATGAGGACCATCTAAAGGCATTTCTTTGGAAGAGCTCACATATGCCTCAGCTGCTCTTTGTCACTGACTATTCTGGTGATTCTGAAGAAATAATCTATTTGCCTCATTGTCTCCATTCCAGGAAGACTACATGCTGCATAATATGGCAAAGTTACATTTATTTATAGTCTATTAGTCACACAAGCTCTTTGCAGGGATGCTGGAAGAACTTTTATGAAAATTAGGAAGGAGATTTATGGTATCCTTTTCATGCCTCCTATACATGCCTATACAGTGAGATATTACAAGATCATTTTCAACAATTGTCTCTGTAATCACAATCTTGAACGCACTAGTTGTAAAAGCAAAGGCCAAATGGTTCTATTTTACATAAAAATCTGTGAGGAAAGAGGATTTCAGCAGCCCAAAGCTGACAGCCCAGAGTCCCCCAGAAGGTTCTGTCACTGGGTCTATCATGAATATTCTAGGGGAGAAATGACAGGACTGTGAAGTAGCAGCATAACAACTTTGGAAACCACTTTTATTACCTATTAGGGGAGAAGATTAAATCACAAGTCACACAAACAATCACCCTTTCTCACAGTAGAGGAGGGATAAACCCAAATGCTCCCAAGTGAAAAGTGGAACATTATGGCAACCCCACCTTCCCTGGACCTTGCCTCAGCCAGTTAGGGTTCAGAGAAGACAATGAAAAATCAAAAGGAAAGGAAGAACCTTGCTAATGTTGATCCCATCCAGTAATTATTTTTAAAGTTAAGATGTCATACTTTTCATCTCTAGAAATTTATTTGGCTCTGTTTTCTACCTCCCATGCCTCTCCTCAGTATGCACTGGTTTTCCTTAAAGGCTTGAGGATGTAAAGAGCTATTCTGAAGTCCTTACATTCTTATTTGATCATTTCTATTATTTCGAGGTCTCTTATTTTTCTGTTGGCATATGTCACTCCCAGTTTCTTTGAATAACTAGTAATTTCTGGTTGGATCCTGAATATTGTTATGTAGTTGAGTCTGGGTTTGTTGTATTCCTTTAAAAATATTTGACTTTTTCTGGAAAACAGTTAAGTATAGTCTTTATCACATATGGCATGATCATATACAGAAACCACTAAGGGAAGCATTAAAAAACTACTAGAGGGACTGGAAAGATAGGTGACTGCTTGCAAAGCCTGATGGCCTAGGTTTGATTCCCTGATGCTCACATAAAGCCAGACTCACAGTGATGCCTGTAGGAAGCCCTAGTGTGCTAGAGAGTCAGGGAGATGGATCAGTAAATCAAGTGCTGGCCATGCAACTTTCAGTTCTCTGCCTTACTTTTGGAGTGGATTGTTTGATTTTTTTTAATTGTTTAGTTTTTTGAGATCTTTGTAGATTCTAAATATTAGGCTTCTGTCAGTGGTATAGCTGGTAAAGATTTTCTCCCATTCAGTGGGTAATCTATTGACTCTGCTTATGATGTGTTTGTGCAAAAGCTTTTTAGCTTCATGCAATCCCATTGGTTGAGTGATTGTTTATTTTCCTGGGCTCCTAGAGTTTTGTTGAGGAAATCGTTCCCTACTCCTATGTAGTGAAGAGTGCCTCCAATTTTTTCTTCCAGTAGGATAAGAGTTTCAGGTCTTATGTTAAGGTCTTTAATCCATTTGGACTTGATTTTTATGTATAGAGAGATGAGGGGATCTAGTTTCATTTTTCTACATATGGTCATCCAATTTGTCTAACATCATTTGTTAAAGATGCTATCTTTTCTCCAGTATACATCACTGGCACTTTTGCCAAAGATCAAGTAGCTGTAGTTACTTGACCTAAGGTCTGAGTTCAGTTCTGTTCCATTTGTCTATTTTTCTGTTCTCATGTCAGTACCATGCTGTTTTGGTACTATGGCTTTGTCATATAGTTTTAGATCGAGTATGGTGATACCTCCAGAGATTTTTTTCCTGTTGTTGTTGCTGAGGAAATGTTTGGATATCTGAGGCCTGCAAAGGCCAGTATTTTTTAAAAGTCAATTACTGTACCAAATTTTAGAACTGCCTTTTTTTTTTTTTTTACAATGGCTGCACTCAATAACCATATAGAAAAATATCATTTATATAATCATCACACTAATTTAAAGCACAGAACACAAAATATATAGTAAGACATACAAGTAGAGATTAAGCTGAAAGATGCTTTCATTCAAACTGAAGTGTTGAAAGTCAGTTGCAAATCAACTTCCAAGAATAACAGAAAAGTGTAGAAATAATGAGGTTTTCCAAGAAGCAAAGTTATCCCCAAATACTCTTACATCCTCAGCATTTGAGTCCTTGAAAGTATAAACATCTATTAATTTTTACTTTCTATACCAAAAACAATATGTCAATGTCAACTGAGAGCTATTTGTTCTTGTTTTCCTAAAATTTGAATCTATTGACTGATTTAACCAGTATTTGCCAAATGCCAACTATATACAGGAACATATCATTATTAGGGGATGTGAATATGTGTAGATAAATCACTTACCATCATAAAATTTTCAAATAAAAGGAGTTGAAGAAGTATAAAGCAACCTTGACACAAGATTAAAAGTATCATCCCATCTTCTCTGCCTGTCTTTTTTCCACACTCATTCCCAACTGTAATTTAAAATATAGTCAAGACAGAGAAATAGACATAGGGTGACTTCCTAGCTCTGATTCCTTGATTAATTTTTTTTTTTTTTTTTTAGTTTTTTTCAAGGTAGGGTCTCACTCTGGCCCAGGCTGACCTGAAATTAACTGTGTACTATCAGGGTGGCCTCGAACTCACGGCGATCCTCCTATCTCTGCCTCCCAAGTGCTGGGATTAAAAGAGTGCGCCACCATGCCCGGCCTTGATTAATTTTTTTAACTTTTATTTATTTATTTTCAAGGAGAGAGAGCAAGAGAGTGGATGTGTGAGGGCCTCCTGCCACTGCAAACGAATTTCAGATGCTTGTACCACTTTTGTGCATATGGCTTTACATGGATACTAGAGTATCAAACCTGGGTTATTAGGCTTTGCAGGCATGTGCCTGAACTTCTGACACACATCTCCAGCCCCCTTGATTACTTTCTTACCTCACCATTATTTGTACTCTTGTTTGCCGTGCTATGTTAGCATAGTTATCCTTTCCTGTCTCCTGATTGTTTATAATCAACTGTTGAGGCTACAACCACTTACACATATATCTATTTATTCACTAACTCCAATTAAGTGATATGTCCCAGTTCAGTTATCGTGGAGACAAAGACAACAGTGAAGTAAATAAATTAAATGTTCGCTTTTAAATTTTGGACACTGTGTACTCCCCTTATTAGAGTCACTCACACATGCCCTGCTGGCCTCAGCCCTGAAGTACCCTTCTGTCTAAGACATTAACAAATCTATACACTAAGAGCAAGGTTAGGGGTTTTACTTTATTAAAAAGAGGATTTACTTTATTAAAAATATTTTTTGGAGTCCAGAAAGATCTATGTATGTGAGAGTATACACATAAACACAAGTATATACATATACATCTATTTCAAAGAAAGGTGATAGACAATCAAATCAGTACTGCATTAGAAACAGAGAAACATACTGTTATTGAGGCCACAAGATAATATTATGTAGAGAGTGGCTAACACATCCCTTACTGAGTAAAAAATGTCTATCACCTTATAACTGCAAGAGCTACCTGCCAGGGCTCTTGGCTATTTTCCATGAGACTAGATAAGATATTAGCCAGCTTGACTGACTTTCTTGTTTAAGATGTTATCAAAATGCCTATGGGACAAGAGATTTGTGAGCTATGAAGAAGCAGGGAAAACCAAGGAAAAAGAGGAATATTATGCAAGATTTCTTAGAGAATAGAAGCTACATGAATAAGTTGCTTTGTCTTGTTTGAAAAAAATAATGTATTATAAAGCATAAATAAAGAAGCAGAGTTTTGCTCTGCATACAAGTATGTTTCACCTGAACTACTGGTCCAAATCATTTCCTCACAATGCCAATTCCACACATCTGCTTTGAGTCTACAGCCCCCTATTGATGCTGGACCTTGGCACATAATTATAGACAATAACCCATGGCAATTCCCTCCCTCCTCCTACCTTCCCCTTTAAAACTCCACTCTCCATCATTCCCCTTCCCCCTATCAATCAGTCTCTCTTTTGTTTTGATGTCATGATCTTTTCCTCCTATTATGATGGTCTTGTGTAGGTAGTGTCAGGCACTGCAAGGTCATGGATATCCAGGCCATTTTGTGTCTGGAGGAGCATGTTGTAAGGAGTCCCACCCTTCTTTTGGCTCTTACATTCTTTCTGCCATTTCTTCCACAATAGACCCTGAGCCTTGGAAACTGGGATAGAGATGTTTCAGTGCTGAGCATTTCTCTGTCCCTTCTTTTCAGCACTACTGTACCTTCTGTGTCATCCCAAGGTCTCTGCAATCTGAAAAGAGAAGCTTCTCTAACCAAAAGTGAGAGTAGCATTAATATGTGGGTATGAACATTAAGAGAAGTGCTTACTGGGCAGTTTGGTGAGCATAGTATGTGCATTTAGCCAGACACCAGCAGACATTATACCCCTAGGGCTCATGGCTATCCCATCATAGGTTTTCAGTATCAGGTATGTATTCCCTCCTGTGGAGCAGGCCTCCAGTTCAACTAGAAAACAGTTGATTTCCCCTATAACAGACATGCCACTATTGCATCTGTCAACTCATTTTGCCTAGCTGGCCAAATTAAAGGCTTTCAGTATCCACTGGTGATTTCTCTCTATCCCATTAAACTGCATGCAGTGTAGCTTTTTCCAGCTTTGTCAGCTGGTCTATATGAAAGTTTGAAGCTCAGCTCCAGCAGGATTTCTCAATGACCTTGAGGCTCACGTATGTGAAGTCTTCAGCAATAGGCTCGTTCCATCTATTCCTGGTGGGAAACCAAGAGCCTTGGCAATATCCTGTAATGTCTTGGGGGTAACAGTGACCTCTCTGGCCAAAAACTCACTGGATGGCATCCCATCCCTGGCACTGAAAATATTCTAGTAACAACCTATGGCTTCTGAGTGTTCCATTGTCCAAAAAAGTAGGTTTCCATATGACCTATTTATATCCTCTTAGATTTTGATTAGCCCTCCCCCTACCTTTTCTTTACTCAATCTCTTCCCTTGACCTCACTTAGGCTTTGTGTCTATCCCCACACCCTGACAGCAGTGAGTAAGCCATTATATAACCATAGCTCATACGATACCTGGCCAAATTATAAAAATGAGCCACCATCTGATTTCAATGACTTTAGATAGCTTTTGACCCTCAAGAGCAAGGCTCTCAAGAACCTAAGTCTGCTATTACTCTCTTGGGAATTTTTATAGTCAGGGTGTTGTAGTTAGGTTCGCATTGCTGGCAGAAATCACCCAACCAAGACCAGCTTGTGGGAGGGAGGGGAAGGGTTTATTTTGGCTTACAGACTCCATGATGGCAAGGAAAATGATGGTGTGAGCTTAGGTTGGATATCACCTCCTGGCCAACATCAGGTACACAACAGAAACAAGAGGCTGTGCCAAACACTGGCAAGGGGACACTGGCTATAATACCCATAAGCCTGACCTCAACAATACACCGCCTCCAGCAGGTGTTAATTCCCAAATCTCCATCAGCTGGGAACCTAGCATTCAGAACACCTAAGTTTATGGGGGACACCTGAACCAAACCACCACACAGGACTTCCAGGTTAAATTTAGCCTGAGTTCCCATGGAGAATAGAAAAATGATAGCAAAGGAAGATGAAAGGAACATTTACTCAGAGACATTCAGAGGTGAGAGGCAAGGTGTCCCAAAGCAACATGTGGCAACAGCTACCTTTTCTACTCATTCTGCCTTCATTCTTTGAGAGCTTTGACTACACTTCCAACACATGGGTTCTGTGACACTTTTATTTTCTTGAATAATACTCCATTTTTTGTTTAAATTAATTTATTAGATTTCTTTTCTCCAAAATCAAATATTATTTAAAGTATGATATTTTACTATTCAAGCTAAAGTGGTATTTGATCAATTTTAGTTAACTCCTAGTGAGTAGTAAAGTCTAAGACATAAATTTGAACATGGGCTAAAGGCAAAGAAAATCCTGTAGAAGAGGTCAGGTGATAACTGTGGAGATAAAATCCAGTCTCAGGATATTATGCAATACACGGCATGTCCCTACAAAATTTATATGTTGAAGTCCTAACTCCAGTGTTAATGTTGTTTAGATTTGGGGTCTTTGGTGATTAATTAGGTTAAATCAATGTCCTTATAAGAAGAAAATAGTACTAGAGCTCTTTTTGTCATGTATGGGCAGATTGAGAAACTGGCCATCTTTAACCCAGGAAGAGAGGTTACTTCCATGCATCTCTGTGAGTGGTGTATTCAGAGAATACAGGCCCAGCCCAGAAAAAGTATGGGGTATCTCACACCAAAAATGTAACCACAGATGCAGCTCAACCTGTTCAGATTTATTCCTCATAAGAAGCTATGGATAAACTACTCTAAATCTCAAATTTTTCATCTTTATAAATGGGAAAGACTACACAAAAGCATTGCTTGCTTCTCATGCTTAAAGGCAGTAATCCATCCCTGAAAGTTTTAAATTCTTCAAGAAAACTCTAATGCATACCTCTTATATTTTAAATGGAAAGTTTATGATGTATTACAAGTGAAACTAAGGCTCCTGTTCATGTTCCTAAAGCACATTGTAACATTTCCCAGGTGAGAATAGGAAGTGCTTAAGCATCACTCCCAGCAATCAATAATGTTTAAGTATATGGCCAATTAATCAGTAAGGTAGTAAACAAATAGATCTTTATATAACTAGTTGATTGGTCTCATGGTGTCAATAGGGTCATTTTTAACACAAGTGTGCTTTCTGAAACATCTTCCATGGAACTCTGGTGCTCTGTGAATTATATTTAAAATATTAACTCAAGACATCTTCACTTCTTAAGCATGGCACTTTGATTTAAATTTTTGAAGTGTAAAGATCTGCCAAAAATACTAAAAAAAACATATATTTTGTGAAGCTTAGGAATAAATCCAACAGGGGAAATTTTTACAGGGAGATTAGTAACCAGTGCATACAGGCTTGTATACATGAAGTGATTTTAAAAAAATAAAAGAGCTTGCTAATCAAATTTTTATCTAGTATTTAAAGAACATCACCTAAGACATAAAAGGGAATGAAAACCAGACAACGCAAGACCGAGAATATTAATACTCAGAGAAAAATCAGTAGTCTCTGATATCTGATTAGTGATTGTTTTCAATTTACAAAGCAACGCTAGGCACATTATTTCCTGATTGCCATAGAACTGTTTTGTGATGCAGGAGGGTTTTTTATGTTTTTCTATGTTTTAAGTTCAGTTAGGTTAAGCAACCAACCCAAAGTCACACACAGGGCCTGGGTGGCATACAAAGAGTCTTTTGAACCCAAGGTTAATTTCTGCTAGTTCTTAATTCACACTTAAGAGTTCAGCCACAGAAAGAGCCACTCTCTTCACCTACCAATTGCCAGCAGTGAATGCCAAGTGACTGAGAGCCAAGAACCTACACTTTCATCAATCTCTAATCAACTGTCTTGGCCTGGACATGGTGCCTGGATGAGCATGGTCCATTTGTCTCAAGTTCATAAATCTCTTTACCAAAACTTTCCTGAAATAGCAGGTTTTATTTACTTTCCAAAGAGTGTACTTGGCAATTATAAATGCATAGGTCTGGTCCAGAACAAAACTATATGAACCTACAACTTGGCCTTCATCTCCAGAGTATTGCATCAAGATCTCCTTATTTGATCCCCTTCCATAACTCTCCCGACAAGGACCCATTCTAGTGTTCCCAGAGCATGAGTCCCCTCCATCAAGGCACAGAATGCTGGGGGTACATGGGAACAAAGAATACTAACCAAGATCTGATATGCTCTGGAAACCCCTGATCTCTTGACCAACTACAATATAATTTATTTCCCACACATGTCAAGTCAGCAGAGGGGTATCCTGGGGTCACAGGGGATCCCAAGTGTGGTGGCATGGGACACAGCAAAAATAAACTTCCAATGGCCTTACATTAGGAAATAATCAGGAAATGCCCAGTAGATGGTGTAAAAAGCTGAATCCTAAAGCTATTGGCTCTAGTTTGTGAATCCCACGGCCAGACCTGGTTTAGCTCTCACAGTGAGCAGTTGGCCAAGGAAATCTGTGGGGTCCTCAAAACAATGAAGGCTATTGCTAAACACTTGGTTACCCAACAGAGCTAAAATTTAAGACCCTACTGCTTAAGACACCATAGGCTGCCATCTCAGGACACTGATGGACCACCTGAGAACTGAAAGGAAAGCCTGGCAGACCCTTATGGCTCTGGAAAGTGCTGTGAGAACTACTGGGTGTTAATGTCACCAACAGAATGAATAAGCAGGAGACCCTGAAAGCTCTGAATCCCACCAGCTGGATAAGTACTACAAACTCGGGCAATAGGGGCACACAGCCTTTGTGGGTAACCAATTGCCCTCCGCTTGAACATGAAGCCCACTTGGTGAGCAAGAACTCATTACTGGTATGGGAAAGAAAGTCAGCACCTCATGCTCTTGAAAATCACATCCTCCAGAGAGAAGACCCAAATTTTCTCTGGACAAGTTGAGTGGGTAACCTTATCAAAATTTCTTTCAAATGTCTAGTCTGTGCATATCCCTTTAATCAAAGCTGCACTCAGTCTTAGTTGGAGAATCTATTCTATTTTACAGATGGCAGAAAAATACTAGGGAGATTCAAGTTAAAAATAAAAATAAAAAAAGAAAGAAAAGAAAAGATCCAGGCTTGAGAGATGGCTTAGTGTATAAGGTGCTTGCCTGCAAAGCCTAAGGACTCAGATTCTATTCCCCAGTTCCACGTAAGTCAGATGCACAAGGTGGCATATGTGTCTGGAGTTCTTTTGTAGTGATTATGGGCCCTGGCATGCCCATTCTCTCTCTCTTCTCTTTCTCTCTCATGGTTAAGGTGCTGTCAAATAGATCTGTTTAGTAATCTACAGACATTCATTTCAGGTGGGTCTTCAAAGTTGCTTCCAGGAAGGATTAATTAACTAAAGGAGGAAGTTCTTTCCCTGGGGTGAGCCCTTCCTCCAGAGTGGGCAGCCCGTCTTGGAGGGGGACTTTATGTAAGGAAGCTGTGGATGAAAAGAGACCTCCTTTTCTTCCACTTGGTTGACAGAGCTACTTGCTGCCTTCCAGCATGGATTGAAGACCAGTGGCTTCTCAGGCAGTCTATAGGCCTTCCATACTGGACTGGGACTGCTGAGGCATCTAGCCACATGGATTGAGCAGCTACCAGGTTCCTTGATTCTCTGGCCTGAAACTGCTATTAGACTACCATAAGCTAACTGAACAAATACCCTTGTTAATATAATTCATGATATTGGTTCTGTTCCTCTAGAGAACCCTGACTGATATACTCATTCTCACTTTCTCTTTCTCAAATAAATATATTTTTAAGAGATCCATCAGTAGAACAAGAAAAGACAGCTCACCATGATATATGCCACCTCTACCACATGTACTGAGGTCCAAGAGAAACTACAGGAGAAGCAGAAACTTGAGAATTGCTCCCAGTGCTAACCCGACAGCCACCTCTAGGCAAACAGCAACAAACACTGGTGAACCTAAACACATCATAACAGAAATAAGAGGCTACAGAGAACCCAACACTAAAACAACCTGCTAATATACCCACCAAGGATCAGGAATTGTTGCAAAAGAGGGGTCAGAAATATTGTAAAGGCCACAGGGTGGGTAGGGGCCCTAAATACCCCACAGTGAATTCCAATAACCATGCTAAAGAGGACCCTCAGGGAAATGGGGACCAGAGGAGAAAGGATATAAGACTATGTATAATCTATGTAAAACATGAGTAAATAAATATTATTAATGAAAACATAGGCTGAAGGAAGCTTGTGGAGAAGGCTTTCTGGAGAATGTGCATAGATGTTGGTATGTTGCACAATAAAGCAAGGCCTAATGCAGAAGATAAGAACTGTATAAGCAGTGGAAATAGTTTATACTAAGCCACCTAGATGTGAAAGTACAGGATTTACTCATGGACTTATAAGGAAGTTGTAGTAGTTACTTTCTTGTTGCTGTGACCAAATACCTGGCTAGAAGCAAAGAATGAAAGTTTATTTCACCTTATAGTTTGAGGTTATTTCAGCTTAGAGTTTGAGGGTACAGTCCACAATGCTGGAGTAGGCATGGTGGCAGGAGCATGGAGCAGCTGGTCTCATTGTATGCACAATGAGGAAACAGAGAATGATGAATTCTGCCGCTCAGCTTGCTCTTTTCCTTTTCAGTCAGTCCATGAACACAGCCCATGGAATACTGCCCACACTTAGGGTGGGTCTTCTTACCTTAATTAACCTAATCTAGAAAAATCCCTCACAGACATGCCCAGAGGTGATCCTAAATTCTGTCAAATTGATAACCAAAGATTACCTGTCATAGAAGCCTAGAATATAGAATGCCTTTTTATGAGGGGCTTCAGACAATATGAGCAGCAAGTCCTGGAGAGCCCGAGGGCTAAACTGAAGGGTGTGGAATCCCAAATGTTACTGAAGAATTTACAACATAAAATTGGCATGTGCCTATTCATACCTTACACCAGCATTCTAGTAGCAAGGAAGGTGGGGGCAGAATGCCACATAGAAGATCAGCCAGAGTCTGAGAAAGCTATTGTAGCTATCCTGAACAGGGCCATGAGGCAAGAACTAAGGTCTTGTGATTTGAGGGGAGGAAATAGGATAGACAGTACTTGGTATTTAATCCGAAAAAATGAGGAATAAGGTAGTAAAGGGCTAAGATGCCTCTTTTTGGACTTCTAACGTGAGCAAGCAAATAGATAGTGCTACGATTCACCAATATACAGCCTACAAGGAGGTTGGTGAGAGAAAAGTTTTGTTACATTTAAGTTGTTTATATGACATAATGATGTTGCAATAAGCCATTTGTTTAATCTGTCAAGAGAAAGCTGGCCAGATATTACAGATTAAGTCATCTGTAAGTATTAAGGAGGCTGGGGTGATGCTAATACACAAACTATAACTTCTACATAGAATGGAAAGTGAAAATATACTCACATACCAACTTGACCTACTCCTTTCCATTGGCCAGATCAGCCACATCTACTGTCCTTGATGTGCTTTTAGAGTTAAGGAACATGAAAAGCAGAATCACAATCAGTGTCTTGCCCAGTAAACATAAAATCCAGCCACAGGAAAATGGATAATCATGAGAACTACTTCATTTGCACATGCAAAGACCTGGTGAGATATCTGTGCTCCACAGAGGAGAAAACTCTGGGACAAATCAGGGGGCCACTTACAGATTCAGGCTTTCTCCTGCCTGTGCTGAACAAATCCATATGCTTACTTTCTTTCTATTCTGCATGATGGGTATATCCTTTCTCTTAAGAAAAAAAATGGATGTTACTCCATCTGGCTATGAAATTGATGAAATTAAAACTTTACACTAGTAATGTTGACATATTTCAGAAACTAAACCTAGCTTAATATTTTTAGAGCTCTTTTTTTTTTCTTGAAAACTACCCAACACACATTCCTCAGGTTATTCCCTAAAGTATGTGAGCCAGTCTGTTTCACTGCTTTTGATGTTTCTAGTTTTCATCTCAAAATAAAGCCTAAACTTCAGAATTACATGATACCTTGATAGATCACTCTGTGGGATAATAAAAAGTGTATGTAATTGACCTTTACATTTTCTAAGTATGTCTTTTTCAATAACCTAAGTTTATTCTAATGAGGTAGCTAAAGGTAGAGGATCCTCAGAGAGCATTAAGAGGTAAATTAGATCACCCAAAAAGCCAAATATGGTTGGGGGTGGGAAGAGTGAGTTCAAGGGGTAGGTAATAAAAGCTAATGAACACTGGCATTCAAGGAGCTTCTGGATTAATGAGAACATTGATATTCTTGGAACATAGCATGTCTAGAAAGGGTATGGAAATGGCATCACCAATAATTCTTCTTCCATAGCTTGCCTTATCTATCTCCTCCATTTCATTGTTTATGAGGTGTACCCATTATATTACACTTGTAAGTAAATATTTTTCTGAATTTTGAGATGTTCTAGTAAATTAGAGAACTTGCTGTTATGTAATCCATGTGCACAGAAGTAAAGATAATCAGTATTATTTGCAGGCATCTCAAGTGAGGAAAGTTTTATGGAACTGAGCTATTCATATGTGGGGTCTGCACTAACTTCTGATAGCCTTGCAATTGAATTTAACTGTTGGACACCAAGATAATGTCAGAGAAATAGGGAACTGGTATCAAAAGTCCAACGCTGTTGAAATTAAATATGATGTCAGAAAATTTGTCATGCACACAACCCTAAGACAAGCCATAAAATCAGTGCTGAGCTCAACAAATACCTCACCAATGGAAAAGAAATCCTTCATCAGTAGCTGTTCATCATTAAGGAATAACCAGCAATTTTTAGTTATATATTTAGAATATTCAGCCAGTTGGAGCTAAGAAAGGCTACTCAATCTGACAGGGATACAGTGACAGAAACAGAAAGAGGGTCTTTTTCTCACATTAGGGTGATGCAGCCCCTACCCTACTGCTCAGGAAGCTTTTGTATTATGAACAAAACTGGTTGATTAGCTAGTTGCTGCCTCTTGGCCCAGTTACTTTAGACATATAAGCTATTCTGTTATGAGCTAGTGTTGGGACCCAGTTTTACTTAAGGATGTTTGCTGCCTTTTGACTCTCTCTTAACTGAAAACCTTACAGTAGAACCTATTATCAATCCATACTCACTATTTTATGTAACTAGACGAAGCTCCTTGAATCTGTGAAAATCTTACCTGGGAGAGGTGTATGTACCGAGATTTTAATCTTTAAAAATGATGATGTATAAATAATGTATTTGTGTTGTATGTGTATGTGTATTAGTGTGGATGTGAGAGAAATGTCAAGATATGTATCTATTTGTTAAACAAGTCAGAGAAGCATATTCTTACTAACCATCAAAAGTGAACAGAACCAGGCATGGTGGCGCACACCTTTACTCCCAGCACTTGGGAGACAGAGGTAGGAGGATTGCCATGAGTTCAAGGCCACCCTGAGACTACATAGTGAATTCCAGGTCAGCCTGGGCTTGAGCAAGATCCTACCTTGAAAAAACAAACAAACAAAGTGGACATAAATTTAGTTCCATGAATATGCCATCCTTTTATCACTGGAAGCATTTCAGTGTGAGGGAAAAGACTGAGTGGTTAGCAATGTTTTGGTGGTTGTTGAAGGTTACAGCCAGAGGCCTTACTTTGGAGTTCTTTTTTTTTTTAATTTTTAAAAAGTTTTTATTCGCATTTTCCATGATTATAAAAAAAAATCCCATGGTAATTCCCTCCCTCCCCACCCCCCACACTTTCCCCTTTGAAATTCCATTTGGAGTTCTTTTATGTGGACATTGAACATAAATGTTACAATTCCAGGCACATAAGTACTTAATGAAATAAAAGAAGAAAATCACATCTTAAAACGTTTAGTTAGATAAAGTAAATTTTGAAGCAATGTATCCAATTGGAATAAACAAGTTTGGAAACTTTAAGAATATTTGAGTTGTAAAAAAAAAAAAAATCATGAGGGCTGAGGAGATGGCTCAGTGTTTGTTATACAGGTATGTGGACCCAAATTCAGATCCCAGCACTCATAAGTTCTGGTCATGGCAGCACATGCCTATAATCCTATACTGGGGAGACAGAGACAAGAGGATCACTGGGACTTGCTGGCTAAATAGTCTAGCTGAATAGGTGAGCTCCAGGTTCAGTGAGAGACCTTATCTCTGACCTAGACACACACACACATGTAACCACACACATATGAAAATGCACATGCACACACATGTACATGCAAGTATAAATGATGAGTATGAGAATTATTTTAGAACTAGGAAGGCTAAGTGCCTAATGAGACTTTATACAAATCTGTAGAAGAATAGCCAGTTGAATGTATAGCTACTAAAAACAGTTAGATATGATGACTCATGTTCAGTTTCTCTGGGAAGAGCTAGCCAAGTGTATGAAAGAACTGAAATCATAGAGACCAAATTGTCCTGACCACATTTGTTCTCTGAGGCACAGCCCCCTTCAGAACAGCAGGGCAAGCTATGCCTTTTTATACCTGGTGGAAAAGAAGAGGAGAAATTTAAACACTTGATTCCAAAAGCCTTTCCTTTCCTATTTATGAGTACCAGGAATAATTCCTTCTGAGTCATCCTTGGAGGAACAACATGACAAGACAGAACAAGGCCTAGAAATACCAAGACAACCTCACTTCCTTAACATACTGACAACTGTTCCACTTGGTGGCAATGACAGGTCAAGAGGTCAGAGGTGAGGCATTTGGCTGTGCCCTAAGTGAATACGGGATGGCCTGTCTCAACAATTGTGGACAATAGACGACTATAATCAAAACAGGGAGGCCACTAAAAAACAAAATTAAAAAAAGATGTAAGAAATGGTTCCTTGTTGTACATTATTCCTCCTATTCCCTAAAAGTTCTTCTATAAAATGGGCTGACAGGCCCAGAGTGGACACTCTTCTGCCTTCGGGGGCCTGTGCCTCTCTTTTTTTTTTTTTTAAATTCTTTTTTTTTATTAGTTTTCTATTCACCAAATACAGGCAGTTTGGTACCATTATTAGGCTCATCTGTGAACTACCCCTCCTCATTGGCCCCTCCTTGTTGAGGTATATGGGTCGTGCATTGTGGAGTTAGCCCACAGTTATTGGTACAATAAATGTCTCTGCATATCATGATCCAACATATGGCTCTGACATTCTTTCCGCCCCCTCTTCTGCAAAATTTCCCTGAGCCATGTTGGGTTCATTTTCGGTCTGCTTCAATGATGAGGTGTTGGGGGCCTCTGGGGCTCTGGATCTCTGACTTGGTAGGAGTTGATATTTCTCTGTGTTGGTCTCCTTCCCCCTTGTGCTGGTATCCGGTTCATCAGGAAAACATCACCCTTTCTTGTTTCACCAATTGTCCTTAGTTTCAGCCAGGACCCTTTTGAGGTATGATGGGGTGGCTCTCTCCTTAGGATCTGCATCTATCTGCAAAAGAGAAGCAGATTCTCCAATGGAGAGTAAGTTAGCACCAGGACAAATGAGATAACCCTTACATTTTTTATAGAGAGTTTAGTAGATGTAGGTCCTCTTGTAGCCCATGATTGATGGTAGCTTGATATCGGGGATTAGGCTTATGTTTGGATATGGTTCTGACTTGTTT